>NC_064617.1:920579422-920903589 GCF_023898315.1 Schistocerca nitens | reverse complement strand
GAGCGAGTCGTTAGCCTGAAGGAAGTCATTCCCAAGATGTGCACAATGGGGGCGCGAATTGTCGTCCATGAAGACGAATGCCTCGCCAATATGCTGCCGGCATGGTTGCACTATCGGTCAGAGGATGGCATTCACATATCCTACAGCCATTACGGCGCCTTCCATGACCACCAGCGGCGTACGCCGGCCACACATACTGCCACGCCAAAATAGCAGGGAACCTCCAACTTTCTGCACTCGCTGGACAGTGTACCTAAGGCGTTCAGCTTGACCAGGTTTCCTCCAAACACGTCTCCGGCGATTGTGTGGTTGAAAGCACATGCGACACTCATCGGTGAAGAGAACGTGATGTCAATCCAGAGTGGTCCATTCGGCATGTTGTTGGGTCTATCTGTACCGCGCTGCATGGTGTCGCCGTTGCAAAGTTGGATCTCGCCATGGACGTCGGGAGTGAAGTTGAGCATCATGCAGCCTACTGCGCACAGTGTGAGTCGTAACACGACATCCTGTGGCTGCACGAAAAGCATTATTCAACATGGTGGCGTTGCTGTCTGCGTTCCTCCGAGCCATAATCCGTAGGAAGTGGTTATCTACTGCAAAAACGGTTCAAATGGCTCTGAGCACAATGGGACTTAACTTCTGAGGTCATCAGTCCCCTAGAACTTAGAACTACTTAAACCTAACTAACATATCACACACATCCATGCCCGAGGCAGGACTCGAACCTGCGACCGTAACGGTCACGCGGTTCCAGACTGTAGCGCCTAGAACCGGTCGGCCACTCCGGCCGGCCATCTACTGCAGTAATAGCCCTTGGGCGGCCTGAGCGAGGCATGTCATCGACAGTTGCTGTGTCTCTGTGTCTCCTCCATGTCCGAATAACATCCCTTTGGTTCACTCCGAGATGGCTGGAGAGTTTCCTTGTTGAGAGCCCTTCCTGGGGCAAACTAACAACGCGGACGCGATCGATCCGCGGTAGTGACCGTCTAGGCATGCTTGAACTACAGACAACACGAGCCGTGTATCTTCCTCCTGGTGGAGTGACTGGAACTGGTCGGCTGTCTGACCCCCTCCGTCTAACAGGCGCTGCTCATGCATGGTTGTTTACGTCTTTGGGCGGGTTTAGTGACATCTCTGAATACTCAAAGTGACTGTGTCTGTGATACAATATCCACAATCAACGTCTGTCTTTAGGAGTTCTGGGAACCAGGGTGATGCAAAACTTTTTTTTCATGTGTGTAGTTTTACGAGGAACGTTCAATAGGTTATGCAACAACTTTTTTTTCCAAAAGCAGGTTGGTTTCATTCAGTATTCCAATGCACCATATTATTCCCCACTATTTTGGCTAAAAAGTCCTATATTTCAACATAATATCCGTCAGTGTGATGGCCATACGCCACCTTTCTGGGAAGGCTTGTATGCTCGCATGGTACACCTCTACCGGTCCTCTTGCTGCAACAGTAATCTTCCCGTCAGCCGTGCACTGCTTCCTACAGAGTGCATCCTTGACTGGGCCAAACAGATGGAAGTCGGAAGGTGGCAGATCCGTACCGCTGGGTAGATGAGGAAGAACACTCCGATGAAGTTTTGTGAGATGCTCTCAGGTGCACAGACTTGTGAGAGGCCTTACGTTGTCATGGAAAAGACGAAGTTCGTTTACATTTTTTTTTTTTTTTTTTTTTTTTTTTGCGACGAACACGCTGAAGCCGTTTCTCCAATTTCCTTACGGTAGCTCAACAAACTTCGAACAGAATAATCTCTTTAGAGTCCCAGAAGACCGTCACGTTGACTTTATCGGCTGAGGATGTGGCTTTGAACTTATCCTTCGGAGGAGAGGTGGTGTGGCCCCACTCCATGGATTGTTGTTTTGTTTCCACTTCGAAGTGATGAACTCATGTTTCATCACCTGTGACGATGTTCTACAAATACACTACTGGCCATTAAAATTGCTACACCAAAAAGAAATGCAGATGATAAACGGGTACCGGCCGCGGTGGCCGTGCGGTTCTGGCGCTGCAGTCCGGAACCGCGGGACTGCTACGGTCGCAGGTTCGAATCTTGCCTCGGGCATGGGTGTGTGTGATGTCCTTAGGTTAGTTAGGTTTAAGTAGTTCTAAGTTCTAGGGGACTTATGACCTAAGATGTTGAGTCCCATAGTGGTCAGCCCTTTGATAAACGGGTATTCATTGGACAAATACATTATACTAGAACTGACATGTGATTACATTTTCACGCAGTTTGGGTGCATAGATCCTGAGAAATCAGTACCCAGAACAACCACCTCTGGCCGTAATAACGGCCTTGATACGCCTGGGCATTGAATTAAACAGAGCTTGGTTCAACACGGCACCACAGTTCATCAAGAGTACTGACTGGCGTATTGTGACGAGCCAGTTGCTTAGTCACCATTGACCAGAAAGGCGCGTACAGGACCTGCAACATGCGGTCGTGCATTATCCTGCTGAAATGTAGTGTTTCGCAGGGATCGAATGAAGGGTAGAGCCACGGGTCGTAACACATCTGAAATGTAACGTCCACTGTTCAAAGCGCCGTCAATGCGAACAAGAGGTGACCGAGACGTGTAACCAATGGTACCCCATACCATCTCGCCGGGTGATACGCCAGTATGACGATGACGAATACACGCTAACAATGTGCGTTCACCGCGATGTCAAACAGAGCCTGGATGGCGTGTACAGGTACAGCTGCCCATGCAGCTTCAACACGACACCACAGTTCATCATGATTAGTGACTGGCGTATTGTGACGAGCCAGTTCCTTAGCGACCATCATGATGCTGTAAACGGAACCTGCATTCGTGCACCCAGGTTCGTCGTTGAGTACACCATCGCAGGCGCTCCTGTCTGTGATGCAGCGTCAAGGGTAACCGCAGCCACGGTCTCCGAGCCGATAGTCCATGCTGCTGCAAACGTCGTCGAGCTCTTCGCGCAGATGTTTGTTGTCTTGCAAACGTCCCCGTCTGTTGACTCAGGGATCGAGACGTGGCTGCACGATCCGTTACAGCCATGCGGATAAGATGCCTGTCATCTCGACTGCTAGTGATTCGAGGCCGTTGGGATCCAGCACGGCGTTCCGTATTACCCTCCTGAACCCATCGATTCCATATTCTGCTAACAATCATTGGATCTCGACCAACGCGGGTAGCAATATCGCGATACGATAAACCGCAATCGCGACAAGCTACAATCTGACCTTTATGAAAGTCGGAAACGTGATGGTACGCATTTCTCCTCCTTACACGAGGCATCACAACAACTTTTCACCAGGGAACGCCGGTCAACTGCTGTTTGTGTGTTAGAAATCGGTTGGAAACTTTCGTCATGTCAGCACGTTGTAGGTGTCGCCACCGGCGCCAACCTTGTGTGAATGCTCTGAAAAGCTAATCATTTGCATATCACAGCATCTTCTTCCTATCGGTTAAATTTCGCGTCTGTAGCACGTCATGTTCGTGGTGTAGCAATTTTAATAGCCAGTAGTGTATTGTGTGAAACGTCACCATTCTTTCTCTCTGCATTTTTGTCATGACGAATACGCTAAAGTCATTTCTTCAGTCTCCTAAGGGTAGGACAATACACTTCAGAAATGACCGTAGCACCATGAGGGAGCACATCGAACAGAATAATCCGTTTAGAATCGTATAAGGCGGTCGCCATTAATTTACCGGCTAATGGGTCCGGCTCTGAACTTTTTCTTCGGAGGAGAGGTAGTGTGCTGCCACTACATGGATTGCCTGTGACGATATTCGACAAAAATTTGTCACGATTAGACTCTAAACGCGCAAACTCTGTATGGTTTTCTATTAGACGGCTAGGAACGCAGCGAGCTCTCACCTCTGAGTGCTCCAATAGGTGGACGAGTGTGGCAGCACTGCCAGCACAAACGTCCAGTTGAGCAGCGAGAGGTTTTCTTTTCTGGTCCGGTGATGACCTCGAATGTGTGTGTTCGCACGTTCCAGCTCTGCAGGACCCACGGAAGGCACACGGAAGACAGGTTTGGGCTACCTTGTTGCGATGAGGACAGAGCGGTTCTAGGCGCTTCAGTCCGGAACCGCGCTGCTGCTTCGGTCGCAGGTTCGAAACCTGCTCGGGCATGGATGTGTGCGATGTCCTTAGGTTAGTTAGGTTTAAGTAGTCCTAAGTCTAGGGGACTGATGACCTCAGATGTTGAGTCCCATAGTGCTCAGAGCCATTTGAACCAATTTTGAACAGACGTCTCGCCCAGCGAGTCATTGTGCTTTTATTCACGGCCAGATCTCCGTAGACGTGCTACGAGCGCCTATGAATTTTTGCGATGCTCTGGTTTTCCGCCATAAGAAACTCAGTGAGAGCCTTCTGCTTGGAACACACCTCCACAATAGACGCCATTTTGATGGGTAGGTATAGAGCAGCTACCTACCGGAACTTCACATAACTATAGGGGCTAATGCGGGAATATTCAACAGAACTCTCAAAACAAATTCCGCCTTTTTTTCAATCGAAACTGACCAAGAAAAAAGTGCTGCATTACTTATTTAACGCACGTCGTGTAATGTCTTTCAAAGACGCTATCCATTCCGTTCAGTTGATATTATAAATCCTTTGCCAACTCTGATACCATCGTCAATTCTCAAAGCTGTTATTTTTTTCCCGAAATCGAAATCGTTTTTTTCCAGATTTCTCTTTGGTTTTCTTTTCTGCTTGCTCTAGGTAGAGATCGAATAAAAGCAGGAATAGACTACAACCTGGTCTCACTCCCTTCTCAACCACTGCTTTCCTTTCCTGTCCGATTTTCATAGCTACACTCCGTTATCTGTAAGTCACTCCCTAAATTTTATTCCAGCAACCTTCAGAATTTCACAAGTGTATTCAACAATGTCAAGAAGCTTCTGTAAATCTATAAACGGTATAAACGTAGGCTTTTCTTTCCTTAGAATATCACATAATTGAGATTATCTTGCCACGGTCAAGCCACGGCGCTCGCCCGCTAGATAGCGACGATATATCGAGGCGAACCAGACCTCGAGCTTACAGCTTGATAATAAATTCAACTGGGAGGAGCACACCACAGAACTGCTGAAGCGTCTTAACAAATCTCTGTTTGCAATGCGAATTTTGTCAGACATAGGGGATATAAAAATGAAAAAGCTGGCATACTATGCTTACTTTCATTCCATAATGTCATATGGGATTATTTTTTGGGGTAATTCATCAAGCCAAGCTAAAGTTTTCCGGGCACAAAAACGTGCAGTGAGAGTTATATGTGGTGTGAACTCAAGAACATCCTGCAGAAGCCTGTTTAGGGAACAAGGGATACTAACTACTGCTTCCCAATATATTTATTCCTTAATGAAATTTGTCATTAAAAATATATCACTTTTTCAAACCAACAGCTCAATTCATGGAATCAATACTAGAAATAAGAATAATCTTCACAAGGATTTAAAGTCACTTACTCTTGTACAAAAAGGTGTGCATTATTCAGGAACACACATTTTCAATAACTTGCCAGCAGCCATAAAAATCTTAACAACCAATGAAATTCAGTTTAAGAGAAGCCTAAAGGATTTATTGGTGGCCAACTCCTTCTACTCCATTGATGAATTTCTTAGTAAAACCAACTGATTTGTATATAAGTACAACATAACTTCTGCACAATTTCAGTGCAGTAATGTGTTCATTGAAAATTTGTGTGTGTGTGTGTGTGTGTGTGTGTTAGTATAATCTAACTTCTGCACCATTTCAGTGCAGTAATGTGTTCATTGTAAATAAGTATTACAGTAGTTGTATTACCTTATAAATAAATAAAAAACTTTTTTATTTTAAATTCAGTGCATTAGTATTTGTAAAATTACTCTTAGTGTTCATTAAAAAATGACGATCATTCCACTTGGGACCTGTGGAATGGTACATTAGCTTATTTGTTTTAATTGTAAATATTTGTCATGTATTGTTGTTTTTCTGACATGTTCCACATCCTGGAGGACCTCCTCACTACGGATCAATTGGAATGAAAGTAAATCTAATCTAATCTAATCGATACAACCTGTGTGACGTCCGCGCGGTTAGAGGCGCCATGTCACGGATTGCGCGGCCGCTCCCGCTGGAGGTTCGAATCCTCCCTCGGGCATGTGTGTATGTGTGTGTGTGTGTGTGTGTTGTTCTTAGCAGAAGTTAGTTTAAGTAGTGTGTAAGTTTTGTGACCGATGACCTCAGCAGTTTGGTCCCTTAGGAATTCACACACTTTTGAACGGATTAACAGTCGTATGCTTGAAGTGCCGAAGAGCACGAGTGTGGTTTGAGGCGGTTTTCCACGTTCCTTTAGGTAAATACTGGACTGGTCCTCAATCTACTATTCGTAATACAGGATATACCCACATTTAAAATGCGATAACGCACAGAACGAAGCTTCTGGGATTCACAGACAGATGGTGAACACAACTTCCCTTCCTTAAGCCATCGGCACACGGACCGTGCTTTCGAACGTCAAAGTTGAGCGTGCCGATTTTAGCGTACTGCTGAGTGCTCCAGAAAGTTACGACTTGCTCATCCGGTATTGTTCACCATGTGGTTTAACCGATCGCAGTGTTCTCCAGCGGCACTTGTCGGCTGTATCTGGCTCGCACATCACACTGTTTGCGAGGTTGCGGGCGCAATATTCTTACTAAAACGCACGTTATTTCGTCATTCTCACTTTTTAGTAAAATCCTAAGGTCATTGTTACTTGATGACTGTTCCTATTCAGAAGCAGAATCTTTAGAACATGTGAAATACAGAACTTACAACAAGAAGGTGCAGTAAGCAGTGCAAGCTGTCTTGCAAATTAAGCCAATAGAACAAACTCGCTTCTCAGTAAGAGCACATCGAGTATTAAAGAATATACTTTTATTAAACTAATAAGAAAGTATCACAACCTGTTAGAAAACACGAAGACGAGTAATAAGGGTTTCTAGATCTAGTGGGGCGCGAACAAGCACCACATCAGCCGATACCTTACAATTCGCTACTTTACGCATTTTTTACTTTTTTTATTTTTTTATTCTTAAGGGACCTTTCCGGCGCCTAGAGGGGGTGTGGGCGCAAAGTGGGCAGGGGTCGCAACCCGAGGTCTGGCCACCATGTCCCGTTCTCACCCTCCAGGAACCAAGGAAACGGTAGGGAACGTGGAGTAGAGGTACAATGAACATCGTTTATTTATTTATATTAACTGGAAGCCAAGGCGTCGCGAGGAGGAGGGCGAAGCAAGACTATCGACGTATAGTTTTTTCCAAGAAGAACATTCCAATGGGCAGAGAATATTTCGGTTCCAAGTCTGGAAGAGGCGGGGATTAACACTTGATGTTTCCAATGTGCTATAACGACCATACGCGTTATATCACCGTACTTTGCTTCTTACCGTCTGCTGAAAGCTTTAATCGTAAATTTGTTAGTAACAGATACTGCATTATTACAAATTGTACCGAGAACATATCATTTCTTAGAGATGTTCAGTGTGCCATTGCCTTGAAACGGTATACTTTCATTATACAAACCACAAATATGAAGTCTTCTGTCATTTTATTACAACAAATCCTACAGTTAGCGAAGGGTTTTCGAGAGATTCTCAAATTGCTGATGCTTAGAAACGGTATATACAGATATGGGCTTTAACTGGAAGCCAATATGGCGTCTCGCGACTCTGTACTGAAGAGAGATGACGTGCATGTGACGTAGGTGGCGTTCTCATTGGTCAGCGTTCAAATGCACGTGCAGACTGTGTTATCCTAGACATTGCACTGCACGTTCGGAAAGACTCCCCAACGTGCTTTTCACACGCTATGACGTCTGAAACTCGGCACGCTCAACTCTCAACGTTCTGACAAGTTGGGTAACAGAAAGGGCAAAAAGTAAAACAGAAAAATAAATCTGCCAAATAAAGAAAGCGGTGGACCCTGTGCCACGGGACAAATTCTAGAAAAGAGATAAGCTCCCTGCGCTAAATTTTCGAACAAACCAAGTGGGAAAGGCTCTGGCACGAGCTCGTTGTCAGAGAACCTCCCACGCGGCTGCAGACTTGATGGGACGCCTACTCATTGAATCGGACATCCCGGCTGCGTATCGAATACCTCTGCACACAGGCACGCTGCCGTCCCACGCACATCGTCTACAGTTGCTTGCTCCTCTGAACTATGCGCCCACGGCGTTCGTAGCTACCCGCAGCTGAAAATCATCTGAACTGACGAGATTACTCTGCCAAAGAGCTCCTGCGATCGTCTCCTGGAAAATATGCCAGCACTGAAACAATCATTTAAGATATATATTCTAAATAATTCCGATTTATTTGAAATTCTGATTCGATATTATTTCTGTAAGTTGAGTTACAACGTTCTGCGTCCAGTAAGCAAATGAAAACGAGCAGCAGTGTGCTTGTGTTACAGAATAGCAACTGTGTACTGAGAAACAATTTTCACGCGTTATACTGTTACAGTATCACCCCTGAGATTGTTTTGGTGCAGTTCCTCAGTCCTCTCGGTTGCCAGTTGCCCTTTTCACTTCATGTAACTGCGACATGATACAATTTTTCAGCGGCCTTGCCGCAGCATGTGCTACGCCATTCTGTCTCTTCAGTTCATCAAGTGCTATACCACGCCTTCCTTCTCCAGAGATCTTTCGCATACCAAAATATTGGGGAATAACGGCGCTAACGACTTTCTTGTTAATCCCGGATTCAAAAAAAAATGGTTCAAATGGCTCTGAGCACTATGGGACTAAACATCTATGGTCATCAGTCCCCTAGAACTTAGAACTACTTAAACCTAACTAACCTAAGGACATCACACAACACCCAGCCATCACGAGGCAGAGAAAATCGCTGACCCCGCCGGGAATCGAACCCGGGAACCCGAGCGTGGGAAGCGAGAACGCTACCGCACGACCACGAAATGCGGGAAGTCCCGGATTCCTACGATATCCACTTCGTCTGGGAGCATCTTTCACACTTGTCGTTGCCCTTGTTGGCCGTCGCCTGAACGTGGTGGTGTATCATTAACAATTTGCTTTTTTCCCTAAAAACATTTACCAGCCGGAAACCTATTTTCCGCTTAGCGACATTGTTCTTTTACTTGTAGCTCCTCCTCCCCCCCCCCGCCCCCCCCTTTCCACCACTTAGATTATTTTAACAATCGATTTTCCTATACAAAACAGCTTCCAATGTCTGACTACTTTACAAATGAGTTCATAGGTTAAATGTTTGACATTAAGGATAAAACATTTATGGTCGAAGACACAGAAATCTAATTATGTCGGATTTATTAGTGAAGGAATATTCACCCATAAACAAAAAGTCCCCCCACCCCCCATGAACCATGGACCTTGCCGTTGGTGGGGAGGCTTGCGTGCCTCAGCGATACAGATAGCCGTACCGTAGGTGCAACCAAACGGAGGGATATCTGTTGAGAGGCCAGACAAACATGTGGTTCCTGAAGAGGGGCAGCAGCCTTTTCAGTAGTTGCAGGGGCAACAGTCTGGACGATTGACTGATCTGGCCTTGGAACACTAACCAAAACAGCCTTGCTGTGCTGGTACTGCGAACGGCTGAAAGCAAGGGGAAACTACGGCCGTAATTTTTCCCGAGGGCATGCAGCTTTACTGTATGGTTAAATGATGATGGCGTCCTCTTGGGTAAAACATTCCGTAGGTAAAATAGTCCCCCATTCGGATTTCCGGGCGGGGACTACTCAAGAGGATGCCGTTATCGGGAGAAAGAAAACTGGCGTTCTACGGATCGGAGCGTGGAATGTCAGATCCCTTAATCGGGCAGGTAGGTTAGAAAATTTAAAAAGGGGAATGGATAGGCTAAAGTTAGATATAGTGGGAATTGGTGAAGTTCGGTGGCAGGAGGAACAAGACTTCTGGTCAGGTGACTACAGGGTTATAAACACAAAATTAAATAGGGGTAATGCAGGAGTAGGTTTAATAATGAACAGGAAAATAGAACTGCGGGTAAGCTACTACAAACAGCATAGTGAACGCATTATTGTGGCCAAGATAGATACGAAGCCCATGCCTACCACAGTAGTACAAGTTTATATGCCTACTAGCTCTGCAGATGACGAAGAAATTGAAGAAATGTATGATGAAATAAAAGAAATTATTCAGGTAGTGAAGGGAGATGAAAATTTAATAGTCATGGGTGATTGGAATTCGTCAGTAGGAAAAGGGAGAGAAGGAAACATAGTAGGTGAATATGGATTGGGGGTAAGAAACGAAAGAGGAAGCCGCCTGGTGGAATTTTGCACAGAGCACAACCTAATCATAGCTAACACTTGGTTCAAGAATCATAAAAGAAGACTGTATACGTGGAAGAAGCCTGGCGATGCTGATAGGTTTCAGATAGATTATATAATGGTAAGACAGAGATTTAGGAACCAGGTTTTAAATTGTAAGACATTTCCAGGGGCAGACGTGGACTCGGACCATAATCTATTGGTTATGAACTGTAGATTAAAACTGAAGAAACTGCAAAAAGATGAGAATTTAAGGAGATGGGACCTGGATAAACTGACTAAACCAGAGGTTGTACAGAGTTTCAGGGAGAGCATAAGGGAACAATTGTCACAAATGGTGGAAAGAAATACAGTAGAAGAAGAATGGGTAGCTCTGAGGGATGAAGTAGTGAAGGCAGCAGAGGATCAAGTAGGTAAAAAGATGAAGGCTAGTAGAAATCCTTGGGTAACAGAAGAAATACTGAATTTAATTGATGAAAGGAGAAAATATAAAAATGCAGTAAATGAAGCAGGCAAAAAGCGTCTCAAAAATGAGATCGACAGGAAGTGCAAAATGGCTAAGCAGGGATGGCTAGAGGACAAATGTAAGGATGTAGAGGCTTATCTCACGAAGGGTAAGATAGATACTGCCTACAGGAAAATTAAAGAGACCTTTGGAGAAAAGAGAGCCACTTGTATGAATATCAAGAGCTCAGATGGAAACCCAGTTCTAAGCAAAGAAGGGAAAGCAGAAAGGTGGAAGGAGTATATAGAGGGTCTATACAAGGGCGATGTACTTGAGGACAATATTATGGAAATGGAAGAGGATGTAGATGAAGATGAAATGGGAGATATGATACTGCGTGAAGAGTTAGACAGAGCACTGAAAGACCTGAGTCGCAACAAAGCTCCGGGAGTAGACAACATTCCATTAGAACTATTGACAGCTTTGGGAGAGCCAGTCCTGACAAAACTCTACCATCTGGTGAGCAAGATGTATGAGACAGGCGAAATACCCACAGACTTCAAAAAGAATATAATAATCCCAATCCCAAAGAAAGCAGGTGTTGACACATGTGAAAATTACCGAACTATAAGTTTAATAAGTCCCGACTGCAAAATACTAACACGAATTCTATACAGACGAATGGAAAAACTGGTAGAAGCCGACCTCGGGGAGGATCAGTTTGGATTCCGTAGAAATATCGGAACATGTGAGGCAATACTGACCCTACGACTTATCTTAGAAGCTAGATTAAGGAAAGGCAAACCTACGTTTCTAGCATTTGTAGACTTAGAGAAAGCTTTTGACAATGTTGACTGGAATACTCTATTTCAAATTCTGAAGGTGGCAGGGGTAAAATACAGGGAGCGAAAAGCTATTTACAATTTGTACAGAAGCCAGATGGCAGTTATAAGAGTCGAGGGACATGAAGGGGAAGCAGTGGTTGGGAAGGGAGTGAGACAGGGTTGTAGCTTCCCCCCGATGCTATTCCATCTGTATATTGAGCAAGCAGTAAAGGAAACAAAAGAAAAATTCGGAGTAGGTATTAAAATCCATAGAGAAGAAATAAAAACTTTGAGGTTCGCCGATGACATTGTAATTCTGTCAGACACAGCAAAGGACTTGGAAGAGCAGTTGAACGGAATGGATAGTGTCTTGAAAGAAGGATATAAGATGAACATCAACAAAAGCAAAACAAGGACAATCAAATGTAGTCGAATTAAATCGGGTGATGCTGAGGGAATTAGATTAGGAAGTGAGACACTTAAATTAGTAAAGGAGTTTTGCTATTTGGGGAGCAAAACAACTGATGACGGTCGAAGTAGAGAGGATATAAAATGTAGACTGGCAATGGCAAGGAAAGCATTTCTGAAGAAGAGAAATTTGTTAACATCGAGTATAGATTTAAGTGTCAGGAAGTCGTTTCTGAAAGTATTTGTATGGAGTGTAGCCATGTATGGAAGTGAAACATGGACGATAAATAGTTCGGACAAGAAGAGAATAGAAGCTTTCGAAATGTGGTGCTACAGAAGAATGCTGAAGATTAGATGGGTAGATCACATTACTAACGAGGAGGTATTGAATAGAATTGGGGAGAAGATGAGTTTGTGGCACAACTTGACAAGAAGAAGGGACCGGTTGGTAGGACATGTTCTGAGGCATCAAGGGATCACCAGTTTAGTATTGGAGGGCAGCGTGGAGGGTAAAAATCGTAGAGGGAGACCAAGAGATGAATACACTAAGCAGATTCAGAAGGATGTAGGTTGCAGTAGGTACTGGGTGATGAAGAAGCTTGCATAGGATAGAGTAGCATGGAGAGCTGCATCAAACCAGTCTCAGGACTGAAGACCACAACAACAACAACAACAAAGAAAAAGTTGAAAGCGCAACTGTTAAACCAAAAATGTTCTTCATATGTTCATGTAAGACCTTTTTGGCAAAGTTGCTAAATGCACCGTTTCTAACTTTAAGACTTGATTTATTGTGTTAAACCTTTAGCGTAAGATTATACTCCTAATGAATTTTTAAATTCGGTCAATAAATTGTACCAAACACTGAAAATTAATCTTTTCCTGCCCCCAGCAAGCTGTTACATTAACAATACCACCACTTGCAAAGTAGATTAGAAATCAGATTAATAATGAAACTTCCTGGCAGATTAAAACTGTTTGCCCGACCGAGACTCGAACTCGGGACCTTTGCCTTTCGCGGGCAAGTGCTCTACCATCTGAGCTACCGAAGCACGACTCACGCCCGCTACTCACAGCTTTACTTCTGCCTGTATCTCGTCTCCTACCTTCCAAATTTTACAGGCTGTGGCTAAGCCATGTCTCCGCCATATCCTTTCTTTCAGGAGTGCTAGTTCTGCTAGGTTCGCAGAAGAGCTTCTGTAAAGTTTGGAAGGTAGGAGACGAGATACTGGCAGAAGCAAAGCTGTGAGTACCGGGCGTGAGTCGTGCTTCGGTAGCTCAGATGGTAGAGCACTTGCCCGCCATAAGCAAAGGTCCCGAGTTAGAGTCTCGGTCGGGCACACAGTTTTAATCTGCCAGGAAGTTTCATATCAGCGCACACTCCGCTGCAGAGTGAAAATCTCATTCCAGATTAATAATGTTGCTCACGGAGCATATGTTCGCTTTATCGGACAACAACAAAGTTATTGACTGTGGATGGTATCGTCAGAATGGAAATAATGAAGTCACTGTAAAAATGTCATTAATTTTGGCACTTATCTTGAATGGTTTCCCACGTAGATCTCGTCGAAGTCGTTTGGCTCATCTTGTTGATTATAGGGTGATTCCATTTTGACTGCTAGAAGGTCCAGGTCTGTATTTTAGCAATATTTGAAGACCTAACAAATGCGTTTTTCAGGAAATTCTTAATGATCAAACAATCCCAGATCAGAACAATGGCGTGGTAGAAATAATTTTTGACTTGGTGTTCACGATCCATATTTTTAACAAACTTCTTGTAAATTCACATATAATTCTTCTTAGTTGTCGCATCATCAAGAAAACAGTTTTGTATCAATCTTCATATATTTAATTTCCACTTTAACCAAACACAAGACTTGACTGTTCTTTTACAAAGTGAAATAGCAACTTAACTTCTGCAAAGTGAAACAAAGACTGCTCTGTGCGCATTCGTGCCAAAACGGTTACAAGTAATTCAAAGATTATGACAGTCTCACAGAAATGAATACACACAAGAACCGTATCACTGTAATATATCGATACATCGGAGTACCTATACATTAATAAAACCAAATGTGAATATTGTCACAAAAATATGTCTGTTACTTCGCAGAAAAGTCGTACGATATTACTGGTGTCGAGAACTGGGGTTGGAGTGCCGTAATAGTCACGTAAATAGAGAATCATTACAATAGGAAGCATGCAAGTGATACACGGTGACCAATTCAGGCGTTTAGTATACACATACTTTCGATAACGTTGAGCCGTGCCAACGGCTCCTTATCGATTGTTCTCTGCCTTCCGTAGTCGTATGTGTCTACGGCACCACATTTCCATCTGCGTAGGCGCTTTGCTTGTGAAGCAACACCTTGGCGATGCGTGGAGGAGGCGGCGGCGGGACAACGCTGAGGGAGCCAGTACGAAGAGGGCAATCGAATAGCTGGGTACGGCTGACCAGGACGACCAGTGGCAGCTACGCTATGTGATCAAAAGTATCCGGACACCTGGCTGAAAATGACTTACAACTTAATGGCGTACTCCATCGGTAATGCTACAGTTCAGTATGGTGTTGGCCAACCATTAGCCTTGATGACAGTTGGCACTCTCGCAGGCATATGTCCAACCAGGTGCTGGAAGATTTCTTGGGGAATGACAGCCCATTCTTCACCGAGTCCTGCACTGAGGAGAGGTATCGATGTCGGTCGGCGAGGCCTGGCACGAAGTCGGCGTTCCAAAACATCCCAAAGGTGTTCAATGGGATTCAGGTCAGGACTCTGCGCAGGCAGTCCATTACAGGGATATTACTGTCGTGTAACCACTCCGCCACAGGCTGTGCATTATGAACAGGTGCTCGATCGTGTTGAAAGATGCAATCGCCATCTCCGAATCGCTCTTCAACAGTGGGAAGCAAGAAGGTGCTTAAGACATCAAATGGCTCTGAGCACTATGGGACTTAACTTCTGAGGTCACCAGTCCCCTAGAACTTAGAGCTACTTAAACCTAACTAACCTAAGGACAGCACACGCATCCATGCCCGAGGCAAGTTTCGAACCTGCGACCGTAGCGGTCTCGCGGTTCCAGACTGTAGCGCCTTGAACCTCTCGGTCACCTCTGCCGGCGCTTAAGACATCAATGAAGGCCTGTGCTGTGATAGCGCCATACAAAACAACAAAGGGTGCAAGCCCCTCCATGAAACACACGACCACACCGTAACACCACCGCCCCTGAATTTTACTGTAGGCATTACACACGCTGGCATATGACATTCACCGGGCATTTGCCATACCCACACCCTGCCATCGGATCGCCACATTGTGTACCGTGATTCGTCACCCCACACAACGTTTTTCCACTGTTCAGTCGCCCAATGTTTACGCTCCTTACACCAAGCGAGGCGTCGTTTGGCATTTACCGGCGTGATGTGTGGCTTATGAGCAGCCGCTCGACCATGATATCCAGGTTTTCTCACCTCTCACCTAACTGTCATAGTGGATCCTGATGCAGTTTGGAATTCCTGTGTGATGGTCTGGATAGATGTCTGCCTGTTATACATTACGACCCTCTTCAACTGTCGGCGGTCTCTCTCAGCCAGCCGGCCGGAGTGGCCGAGCGGTTCTAGGCGCTACAGTCTGGAACCGGGCGACCGCTGCGGTCGCAGGTTCGAATCCTGCCTCGGGCATGGATGTGTGTGATTTCTTTAGGTTAGTTCGGTTTAAGTAGTTCTAAGTTCTAGGGGACTGATGACCACAGCAGTTAAGTCCCATAGCGCTCAGAGCCAACCACTTCTCTCAGTCAACAGACGAGGTCGGCCTATATGCTTTTGTGCTGTACATGCTCCTTCACGTTTCCACTTCTCTGTCAAATCGCAAACAGTGAACCTATGGATGTTTAAGAGTGTGGAAATCTTATGTACAGACATACGACACAAGTGACACCCAATCACCTGACCTCGTTCGTGAGTTCCGCGGAGCGCCCCATTCTGTTCTCTAGGGATGTCTAATAACTACTGATGTCGTTGGTTTGGAGGGCAGTAGGAAGCAGCACAATGCACCTAATCTGAAAAAGTATGTTTCTGGGGGTGTCCGGATGCTTTTGATCACATAGTGTATATTTCTCGGGTGCCTGAATTGATCACGGCCATAACGTTTCTTGCCCGCTGCAATCTTTGGGGAGACGGCGTCCGGTGGTGTGAATTCCATTCGTCTTGACGTCTGTTGGTTTGCGATTCAGGCGATCCAGAGCTGTGTGGACTGGATATTTAATGTCGCTCTGACAATATTCAACTTAACTTCACATTTTGCACCTTTCTTGCACAGTGGTCGTACTACGAGAGCTTTTAGCTTTGCCTGTTCTTGGTGGCTTCTTGAAGGGCTGAATTTAATAAATTACTGACTGAACCCCACTTTTTTAATTGTTGGTCATTTTATTAATTGTGTATTTGTGGCTTTCAGTGTGGTTTTCTGCGTTATTTATTGCATGTCTAATTTGGTCGCTTAAGTCTAGTTACAGTGACTGAAGCCAGTTATTTAACTAATGTTATTTACCATTTTATTGTATTGGTGATTACTCCGAGGATTGCCCTGTTTTATTTCAATGTTGGTGGCCAACGTTTTTTAATAAGAGTGTTTTCAATGGAAGTTTAGTCCTTTAGTATTATTTAAACAATTTTGTGGTGTAACTAGGTCAGAGTTTTCTTATGGATGGCTAAGTGAAATTCTGATTGAACTGAAATGTTTAATTAGCCACATGAACACCCGAGCCTAAAGTCAGTTATATTTACTAGTTGTTTTTTCTGCTGCTATTTATTTTAGCAGTTGCCTTTTTTATTTGTGGGGGGATGGATTTAAACCTTGTTCGTCTCATACAAATGCAAACAGTATTACAGATTTCCTTGCTTAAGGTGTTGCGTAAACGGCTAATGGACGTGAGAATCTGTTTGATTCCAGTTCTGTAGCGGGAAGCTCATTCTTTCTTGCCTTATTGTAATATACGGCAGAAAATGGCTTGGCGGCCTGACAGTTGTCGGCTGTATTTATCGCTGAGCCTCTGATTCTAATTGTGATTAGGCAGTTGATTAAAGTTTCAGGCTACCTTTAATTCTTATGTTCTTTTCTTGAATTGAGATCTTTGATTCGAGAGTTAAAGAGAAGTTGCTACTCTATGGTATGTTCTTGTAAGGGCTTCGTTTATAGTTATTAAACCAGTTCGTTGGCCCTCGCTTACTTAGTGCCTTTTGCTAACAGCATTAACTTGCCTCAGTTTCGCGGCCGACTTCCCTACGTCTCACGGGCGCAGGGACCTGTTGATGTTAAGTGCGGCCTTATTGTTTGTTAACTTGTCTGATGGCGCGAGGAATTGGCCAAACCACAGTAATTCAGGACGTCTGTTGGAACGATCAACTTAAGTTTCCTTGAGTATTCTACACCCTGTATCCTTATTCAGAATTGTACCCTGTCCCTCACAACATCTTGCTTATTGGAGGTTTAGATTTAAGTAACTGTACTGTACCAGCTTTCTCGTAACCATTAGGGATTCATATTTTATTTGAAGATGTTTCTTTTAACCGGTTTCGGCTTGAGCTGTCAATGTACTTTCACCTTGTATCCTCTAATGGCACTTTAACGTTATGTGTTTGACAATTTTTTTTATAAAAAAAGGGGGGGGGGATATTCAGCTTTAACAGTATATTCGCTTCTTTTCTTGGTATAAGGATCTGTTAATGTTACTACGGAATAACGTGTTGCCTTTTTTTAAATTACTGACTGGATTATACACTGAAGAGCCAAAGAAGCTGGCACACCTGCCTAATATCGTGTAGGGCCCCCGCGAGCACGCAAAATTGCCGCAACACGACGTGGCATGGACTCGGCTAAACTCTGAAGTACTGCTGGAGGGAAATGACACCGTGAATCCTGCAGGGTTGACCATAAATCTGTAAGAGTACCAGGGGTTGATCTCTTCTGAACAGCACGTTGCAAACTATCCCAGATATACTCAATAATGTTCATGTCTGGGGAGTTTAGTGGCCAGCGGAAGTGTTTAAAGTCAGAAGTGTTCCTGGAGCCACTCTGTAGCAATTCGAGGCGTGTGGGATCTCACCTTGTCCTGTTGGAATTGACCATGCTCGTCGTAATACACAATGGACGTGAATGGTTCAAATGGCTCTGAGCACTATGCGACTTAATTTCTGAGGTCATCAGTCGTCTAGAACTTAGAACTAATTAAACCTAACTAACCTAAGGACATCACACACATCCATGCCCGAGGCAGGATTCGAACCTGCGACCGTAGCGGTCACGCGGCTCCAGACTGTAGCGCCTAGAACCGCTCGGCCACTCCGGCCGGCGGACGTGAATGGATGTAGGTGATCAGACAGGATGCTTCCTTACGTGTCACCCATCAGAGTCGCATGTGGACGTATCAGGGGCCCAACTGCACACGCCCCACACCATTACACAGCTTCCACCAGCTTCAATAGTATCCTGCTGACATGAAGGGTCCATGTATTTATGAGGCTGTCTCCATATCTGTACATGTCCATCCACTCGATACAATTGGAAACGAGACCCGTCCGACCAGACAAGATTTTCCAGCCATCAATAGTCCAATGTCGGTGTTGAGAGGCCCAGGCGAGGCGTAAAGCTTTGTGTCTTGCAGTCATCAAGGGTACACGAGTGGGCCTTTGCTACAGCAATGACAAAGATAAACAAAGCAAACATTGCGTTATAGCTACATCGTTGCCGAAGTTAACATTTCGTCAGAGAGGAACCCAAGTAATTTTGCAGAGTGATAAATGAAACATTAGCGTTTCTGCAAGATGACCAGTGGAATGTATGGAGTCGTATATGCTCAAGTGTGCCGAAAACGTACATGAGTACAGAGATGACGATACGTGCTTAACAAGTGAAAGTGATATTGAAAAAGGTGTCGAGCAACGTGGATCATCATCATTGTCGGACAGGTATTGTGTCTCACTGTTTAGAGCCACAAAACGCGTGGGTGTTTTCAGCTCGTTACTAAATGCAAATACGTAGGAGGCCGAGTTGATAGGAGCTGAAGGACTCCAGGTTATAATAATATGCAGTAGGGCACACTGTTAGAGAGAAGGATTATTATTCAAGAAACACATAGTACAATGAAAATTACTTATCGCCGGCCGAAGTGGCCGTGCGGTTAAAGGCGCTGCAGTCTGGAACCGCAGGACCGCTACGGTCGCAGGTTCGAATCCTGCCTCGGGCATGGATGTTTGTGATGTCCTTAGGTTAGTTAGGTTTAACTAGTTCTAAGTTCTAGGGGACTAATGACCTCAGAAGTTGAGTCCCATAGTGCTCAGAGCCATTTTTTGAATTACTTATCTTCGGTAGTTTGTAGGACTGCAGCTACGGCTATAACTAACACAACATATTCTCAGGGACTATGCCTGATGAGCCCTCCTCAGAGAATCCATGCAAACAGAACTGGCTGAGAGCCGATTATGAAAGTGCGTCTGCCTAGGTTGAAATCTAGCTAAGAAGTGAACGAGGCACACTCCAGTTCCGTCGAGCTGCACAGCCAGCTAGAGTGCGCTGTGCTGGGCAGACGACGGGCTGCCAACCTTGTGTTGACGCGGCGTTGTAGTAGTATCTGTGCCAATGATACTACAACAGGGAGCCATAAATCCCGTCTGCAGTGAAACGTAGTAAAGGATAATCGTTGCCCAAGGAGCGGTTACTAAACATAATTACATACAGGGTGTTTCAAAAATGACCGGTATATTTGAAACGGCAATAAAAACTAAACGAGCAGCGATAGAAATACACCGTTTGTTGCAATATGCTTGGGACAACAGTACATTTTCAGGCGGACAAACTTTCGAAATTACAGTAGTTACAATTTTCAACAACAGATGGCGCTGCAAGTGATGTGTAAGATATAGAAGACAACGCAGTCTGTGGGTGCGCCATTCTGTACGTCGTCTTTCTGCTGTAAGCGTGTGCTGTTTACAACGTGCACGTGTGCTGTAGACAACATGGTTTATTCCTTAGAACAGAGGATTTTTCTGATGTTGGAATTCCACCGCCTAGGACACAGTGTTGTTGCAACAAGACGAAGTTTTCAACGGAGGTTTAATGTAACCAAAGGACCGAAAAGCGATGCAATAAAGGATCTGTTTGAAAAATTTCAACGGACTGGGAACGTGACGGATGAACGTGCTGGAAAGGTAGGGCGACCGCGTACGGCAACCACAGAGGGCAACGCGCAGCTAGTGCAGCAGGTGATCCAACAGCGGCCTCGGGTTTCCGTTCGCCGTGTTGCAGCTGCGGTCCAAATGACGCCAACGTCCACGTATCGTCTCATGCGCCAGAGTTTACACCTCTATCCATACAAAATTCAAACGCGGCAGCCCCTCAGCGCTGCTACCATTGCTGCACGAGAGACATTCGCTAACGATATAGTGCACAGGATTGATGACGGCGATATGCATGTGGGCAGCATTTGGTTTACTGACGAAGCTTATTTTTACCTGGACGGCTTCGTCAATAAACAGAACTGGCGCATATGGGGAACCGAAAAGCCCCATGTTGCAGTCCCATCGTCCCTGCATCCTCAAAAAGTACTGGTCTGGGCCGCCATTTCTTCCAAAGGAATCATTGGCCCATTTTTCAGATCCGAAACGATTACTGCATCACGCTATCTGGACATTCTTCGTGAATTTGTGGCGGTACAAACTGCCTTAGACGACACTGCGGACACCTCGTGGTTTATGCAAGATGGTGCCTGGCCACATCGCACGGCCGACGTCTTTAATTTCCTGAATGAATATTTCGATGATCGTGTGATTGCTTTGGGCTATCCGAAACATACAGGAGGCGGCGTGGATTGGCCTTCCTATTCGCCAGACATGAACCCCTGTGACTTCTTTCTGTGGGGACACTTGAAAGACCAGGTGTACCGCCAGAATCCAGAAACAATTGAACAGCTGAAGCAGTACATCTCATCTGCATGTGAAGCCATTCCGCCAGACACGTTGTCAAAGGTTTCGGGTAATTTCATTCAGAGACTACGCCATATTATTGCTACGCATGGTGGATATGTGGAAAATATCGTACTATAGAGTTTCCCAGACCGCAGCGCCATCTGTTGTTGACAATTGTAACTACTGTAATTTCGAAAGTTTGTCTGCCTGAAAATGTACTGTTGTCCCAAGCATATTGCAACAAACGGTGTATTTCTATCGCTGCTCGTTTAGTTTTTATTGCCGTTTCAAATATACCGGTCATTTTTGAAACACCCTGTACATGGAAGGTTATCCGCAGCATAATAAAATTACAATTACGAACAGATTTCGAATGAGTCCGCAGCAATATGATCGTGTAGTGCGTAAAAAATTCAAGGGAGGACAAGGCGCACTTGTTACAAAAGCTGGTGGTTGCGCGTTTCAGGGATGCTAGGTACAATTTAGAGAATACGCATGGTAGTGACCTACTACGTTATGCACATCAAACTGTGCGCGACACAGATTACAGTGAGTTCATGGGAATCAGTGGATAGTAGCACAACTTCAAATAGTGCTACAGAATTGGAAGACGTAAGATAACGAAATTTCAAACAAAGCGTCAGCTTGACGATGAACGGCGAAATGCGGAATCGGCCCGAAAATTTGTAGATGAGATAAACAAACGTATCCCATTGTTCAGTAAGTAATTTGTTTTCAACTCCTACCAATTGGGATTTGAAGAGGAAGTGCATATGAAAGGAACCCTCGAAATTATACCAAGAGAGTTGTATCAAGGTCAGCTAACATCATTACCTCGTAGTCAACTATGCTGGCTGTTAATCTGGTTGGTAAATTGGCTGGAAAGCTGTTTATTGCGCTGCGAGAAGTTGGAGGTGCTCTGTCCCTTCCTATCCCCCCCCCCCCCCCGCCTCCCGCCCCCCTCACCCCACCTGATTCTTTCTCATGTGCGTAATGTTGCAAGGACAGTAGGGAATACTTCCGTCACAGCAAGGACTACTGGGAAAATAAGCGTAAGAGAACTACAGCTACGGTATGAGCACTGCTTTTGGCCAATAGGTGGTCAAAAAACTTGCTTTTGCTTGATTCCTGGTCTGTGTATAAAAATCGTGCTTCTTTAGAACAGACTGTCCATCCTTAAAGGATAGCCAGTTAACTCGTTCACCTCCATGACAGACTGTTTGGGACTCCCTTGCATGCCACAGTTTTCATGCCACTACACCAGTATGATTCTAAATGCATCGTCTAAGAGTGGATACCTAGCTGAACGTCCCACATGCTTTGTAACTCCCAAGGAGTTCGCCTTCGATCTTGATGATGCGAACCTTTGTGACCACTGTGACGCACAATTTTTCAGTCGGTTTTCAAGGTAAAAGTTAATGGTTTGTTTTGAACATTTCTTGAATGGCGACAGTGTCCATTTTGTGAAATGTAGTACATATATCACTTAGAAGGTTGATCTCTGCACCTCCCGGACACTCATTTTCTGTCATAGTCAGTCATTAGCAACTAATCTCTTTCCTGTCATAATTGTTAACACAATACTTTCAGATGTCCCTTACCGAAGACTGAGCTTTCGACCTCTCACTCAAGAGGTTCCTTGCCAGAGGATGATCGACACTGATTAGAACGGATGGAATGATGTACCCATCTACGTCATCCAAGATAGACAGTCTCCTGCCGGATTAGAGGTCGTGCTGCTGCTAGAGGTATCGCCCATCGTACACCCGAAAATCACCTGCGAATTTAATTCTTCCTATTGCACCCTATACTCGCAAAACGCCATCCTTGCTTGTGTTGCAGTGGTAGTGACCAGATGCGTAAATTAATTACCTACAGTATCCTGAAGGAAAAAAGTATCACAGGATAAGCTAGCCCTTCACTGAAGAGGATCCTACTGTACTGACCATGCAATCGACGGGACATCAACCGTTCTTTCTTGGAAATAAAAAGATTAAAAGGTTTTATCGAAGAATTCCGTGATTATCAGCCGAACGGCGGTATCATCTTGAAGCATCGTTTCTACGAATTTCCTACTTGTCATCTGTAGGACTTTCAACTCGGGGTTACGAGCAGGAATCTCTTTGATACATTGCTTCAAGACGATGATTACGCGAATAAATTTCTTTAGTAATAGAATTGTATCATACACTCCTGGAAATGGAAAAAAGAACACATTGACACCGGTGTGTCAGACCCACCATACTTGCTCCGGACACTGCGAGAGGGTTGTACAAGCAATGATCACACGCACGGCACAGCGGACACACCAGGAACCGCGGTGTTGGCCGTCGAATGGCGCTAGCTGCGCAGCATTTGTGCACCGCCGCCGTCAGTGTCAGCCAGTTTGCCGTGGCATACGGAGCTCCATCGCAGTCTTTAACACTGGTAGCATGCCGCGACAGCGTGGACGTGAACCGTATGTGCAGTTGACGGACTTTGAGCGAGGGCGTATAGTGGGCATGCGGGAGGCCGGGTGGACGTACCGCCGAATTGCTCAACACGTGGGGCGTGAGGTCTCCACAGTACATCGATGATGTCGCCAGTGGTCGGCGGAAGGTGCACGTGCCCGTCGACCTGGGACCGGACCGCAGCGACGCACGGATGCACGCCAAGACCGTAGGATCCTACGCAGTGCCGTAGGGGACCGCACCGCCACTTTCCAGCAAATTAGGGACACTGTTGCTCCTGGGGTATCGGCGAGGACCATTCGCAACCGTCTCCATGAAGCTGGGCTACGGTCCCGCACGCCGTTAGGCCGTCTTCCGCTCACGCCCCAACATCGTGCAGCCCGCCTCCAGTGGTGTCGCGACAGGCGTGAATGGAGGGACGAATGGAGACGTGTCGTCTTCAGCGATGAGAGTCGCTTCTGCCTTGGTGCCAATGATGGTCGTATGCGTGTTTGGCGCCGTGCAGGTGAGCGCCACAATCAGGACTGCATACGACCGAGGCACACAGGGCCAACACCCGGCATCATGGTGTGGGGAGCGATCTCCTACACTGGCCGTACACCACTGGTGATCGTCGAGGGGACACTGAATAGTGCACGGTACATCCAAACCGTCATCGAACCCATCGTTCTACCATTCCTAGACCGGCAAGGGAACTTGCTGTTCCAACAGGACAATGCACGTCCGCATGTATCCCGTGCCACCCAACGTGCTCTAGAAGGTGTAAGTCAACTACCCTGGCCAGCAAGATCTCCGGATCTGTCCCCCATTGAGCATGTTTGGGACTGGATCAAGCGTCGTCTCGCGCGGTCTGCACGTCCAGCACGAACGCTGGTCCAACTGAGGCGCCAGGTGGAAATGGCATGGCAAGCCGTTCCACAGGACTACATCCAGCATCTCTACGATCGTCTCCATGGGAGAATAGCAGCCTGCATTGCTGCGAAAGGTGGATATACACTGTACTAGTGCCGACATTGTGCATGCTCTGTTGCCTGTGTCCACGTGCCTGTGGTTCTGTCAGTGTGATCATGTGATGTATCTGACCCCAGGAATGTGTCAATAAAGTTTCCCCTTCCTGGGACAATGAATTCACGGTGTTCTTATTTCAATTTCCAGGAGTGTATGTTTGTGAGCGGTACTACGTAACAACCTTAAAGACTTAATGCTACCATTTTTACTATTAGAGCGGTATCTGAAGTAAGTGATAGTTAAACAAGAAAAGCAGTCTTCTTTGCTTATGATGTATGGTATTATATTTTGGGGTACTCTTCACATTTTCAAAGTATATTTTTGGCTCAGAAATGGGCGGTTCGGACAATAAGTGGTGTAAGTTCGCGAAACTCTTGTCGACCTCTGTACATTAGTCTGGGTATTCTGACATCGGCTTCTTAATACATAAATTCTTTACTGTCGTTTCTTGTTAACAATATCAGCTTATTCCCAAGAATTAGCAGCTTTCACTCATATTAGGCAGAAATCCAATCTGCATTTGGAACGTACTTCCTTGACTCTTGTGCAGAAAGGCGTACAGTATACTGTTGCATCCATTTTCAATAAACTACCACGAGAATTCAAAAATCTTAGCAGTAATCCACGCGCTTTCATATCTAAACTGGAGAGATTCGCCGTAGGTCGCTGCTTCTATTCTGTTGAGGAGTTCCTAGAAAAATTAAGCTGATTTCTTTATTATATTGTCGTTTGCCCGTACATAAACTTATGGCTTGTCGTTTTTCGGATTCATAAACGTTTTGTTTTATTTGTTATTACTTTTCTGTTGTAATTCTGTACTGACACGTTCCATAACATTGGAGATTTCGTCATCATTTTTTTCCTACGAAATCAGACGTGTGAAATAAGTAAAATAAAAACTGTTCAATTATTTAGCAAGAATTACCGTTGTAAGTAATATTCGTGCTACGTAGCCAGCTGGAAATTGCTCCTGACGCTGTGATGAGCGTCCACGTCTAGACATGATTGACTGCGTGCTAATGCGTATAACTGAGTGAACAAATACGATTAGCTTTGATTGCAGCCCTAATGGAACCACACGACGATCCAATAGAGCGGCGTAACCGCCTAGGACAGCCACGAAGCTAGCGGTCGTCGATGAGCGTCTGTGCTCCAGAGCGAGGTTCACTATTCAAACATCGCACGAATATTGGCTCTGAGCACTATGCGACTTAACTTCTGAGGTCATCAGTCGCCTAGAACTTAGAACTAATTAAACCTAACTAACCTAAGGACATCACAATCCATGCCCGAGGCAGGGTTCGAACCTGCGACCGTAGCGGTCGCCCGGCTCCAGACTGTAGCGCCTCGAACCGCACGGCCACACCGGCCGGCCACACGAATATTCGCCAGGAATCAAATAAGTGCTATAAGTCAGTAATATATACCGTTTTTTGTCATGTGGTTTGCTTCGGAAACTAGTTGCAGCTTAATGATGTTAACCATCATTCACGAGCTGGCAAGACTGCATACAGCTATATGCAAAACGTATGGACGAAAGTAACTTTCGCTTGATGTGTTACTGGCAAGTCGGATAGCTCTATAAAACTTGGTCCATAGATAGAAAGAACTGCTACCGTACAGTACGGAAGGGTAAATGGAAGAAATGTACAATGAGACCAAGAGAAATGACATTCTTATTCAAAGACAATAATGACACTGTAGCCACAACGATTCATGAGGTTCCCTGCGTGAGTTAACGAGCGTTGCCGTCTCATTTAAATATATGGCCGAAAGAGTAAGCCTACAGGAATTGTGAAACGAACCCTGACGTCCAGAACCGGATGCCACAAAGGGCGCAGATTCACCACGAGATGTGGAAACTCACAGGCGTCTATTGAGGCCTAAGCGCTGTTGAGTGGGAGTGAGACTAACAAGAACCTACGTCATAGGGAAACCAAGTAGAAAGCTTTTGTGACCAAGGACACGTAGCAGGGCTAAATATGGCAGACCTAAGATCGGTCATAAAGGGAAACATTTATGAAAACTATTTAATTCTGTAGTAGTGCAGGGAATCAAGCAACAGTAATTTTAATCTACCATCCTTCATAAATTTTCATGGTGATCCCAATAAAACTTGAATACTGATCATGTCAATAATAGTTTAGGATTTAGTGTTAAAGTGAAATTAACAAGTTTTGTAACAAAGACCTGAATGCTAAAAAACGATGGACATTTCATATAGAAGAGCATCATTAAAATGACAAATGTTGTAAATATCAATTCTACAACTTCATTTGTTTAAAAGATATAGTAAATTTAAATTAGCAGTATTTTCAGTTAAGCATCAGATCATCATTTCCTCCACATAAAACACATCGAACGATGACAGCATAACACCTAATTGAATCATTAGGTAATAGTATATTTGTTGTAAGGTTTAGTGCATAATACTTTTGTTCTTTATTTATTTATCAGATAGCACATCGGTGCAAAGCTACTGGCTGTGACATTCAAAGATAAGAAGGAAATTGTATTGGTTTTACGTAAAAGAATTTAACGTTTATTATGTAATGGATATTATTGTTACTTTATTTAGAACGTGAATGTGGTCAAGCTTTGATTATTTAAATATGTTAAAATGTAAAGTAATGTAGAATAAGCTGTAGCCAGAATGAGATTTTCACTCTGCAGCGGAGTGTGCGCTGATATGAAACTTCCTGGCAGACTAAAACTGTGTGCCCGACCGAGACTCGAACTCGGGACCTTTGTCTGTTGCGGGCAAGTGCTCTACCAACTGAGCTACCGAAGCACGACTCACAGGCGGTCCTCACAGCTGTACTTCTGCCAGTATCTCGTCTCCTACCTTCCAAACTTTACAGAAGGCAAAGGTCCCGAGTTCGAGTCTCGGTCGGGCACACAGTTTTAATCTGCCAGGAAGTTTCAAGCTGTAGCCAATCAGATGGACGGCATCAGGAAAGGGAACTACGCTAGTCAGTTGAGCGAAGATGTTCGCCGTGCGGGAAACGCGGCCGGAGACGGGCAAAGGGCAGTTCTGGTCTAGACACCAAAGAGTACAGTTCGGCTGGAGACACCAAAGGGTACAGTTCGGATTGAGACAGTCGGTCTTTAGGCAGCTAGGAAGTGAAACGACTTAGAAAATTTCGCGTTGTGTGGTATCGCGGGACTTAGTCTCTGAGCGGTGAGCACCCGCGCGCCTGGTGTCAACTCTTAACTTTTCGCGTAGTTAACGAGGTGGAGTACTGGACTGGTAATTCACGATGAGGTTGCGAATAATCGAACTGTGTCAAATGGATATGCGCTCGAGTGTAACAGTAACTCTAAATACGACCACTTTCGCCACTAGTTTGCTTTCTGAATAAACATTGCTCTAACCAAATCGCTGCTATGTGGCCTACTCCATTATTATTAATTTAGTTCCAGATATCATTATTACTGTTATTATAAGCTGTGTTAACTTTGAATTTCGCAAACTTGCCATCAGCCACACAATTTAACCAAGGATACAAGTGTCTAACTTAGGGCGCGTAGTGCGACGAATGGAAAAACTGGTAGAAGCCGACCTCGGGGAAGATCAGTTTGGATTCCGTAGAAATATTGGAACAGGTGAGGCAATACTGACTCAACGATTTATATTAGAAGAAAGATTAAGGAAAGGCAAACCTACGTTTCTAGCATTTGTAGACTTAGAAAAAGCTTTTGACAATGTCGACTGGAATACTCTCTTCCAAATTCTAAAGGCGGCAGGGGGAAAATACAGGGAGCGAAAGGCTATTTACAATTTGTACAGAAACCAGATGGCAGTTATAAGAGTCGAGGGGCATGAAAGGGAAGCAGTGGTTGGGAAGGAAGTGAGACAGGGTGGTAGCCTCTCCCCGATGCTATTCAATCTGCATATTGAGCAAGCAGTAAAGGAAACAAAAGAAAAATTTGGAGTAGGAATTAAAATCCATGGAGAAGAAATTAAAACTTTGAGGTTCGCCGATGAAATTGTAATTCTGTCAGACAGCAAAGGACCTGGAAGATCAGCTGAACGGAATGGACAGTGTCTTGAAAGGAGGATATAAGATGAACATCAACAAAAGCAAAACAAGAATAATGGAATGTAGTCGAATTAAATCGGGTGATGCTGAGGGAATTAGATTAGGAAATGAGACACATAAAGTAGTAAAGGAGTTTTGCTATTTGGGGAGCAAAATAACTGATGAGGGTCGAAGTAGAGAGGATATAAAATGTAGGCTGGCAATGGCAAGGAAAGCGTTTCTGAAGAAGAGAAATTTGTTAACATCGAGTATAGATTTAAGTGTCAGGAAGTCATTTCTGAAAGTATTTGTATGGAGTGTAGGCATGTATGGAAGTGAAACATGGACGATAAATAGTTCGGACAAAAAGAGAATAGAAGCTTTCGAAATGTGGTGCTACAGAAGAATGCTGAAGATTAGATGGGTAGATTACATAACTAATGAGGAGGTACTGAATAGAATTGGGAAGAAGAGAAGTTTGTGGCACAACTTGACTAGAAGAAGGGAACGGTTGGTAGGACGTGTTCTGAGGCATCAAGGGATCACTAATTTAGTATTGGAGGGCAGCGTGGAGGGTAAAAATCGTAGTGGGAGACCAAGAGATGAATACACTAAGCAGATTCAGAAGGATGTAGGTTGCAGTAGGTACTGAGAGATGAAGAAGCTTGTACAGGATAGAGTAGCATGGAGAGCTGCATCAAACCAGTCTCAGGACTGAAGACCACAGCAACAGTGCGACACGTGCGGCTCCACCACTAGACGACTTTGAGCCAAGACATTTCGACGAAGGGGAACCACTTGTGAGCCCGAACATCGTTGGGCATCTATGGGATGTTAGCTCGCACCTGGATATTACAGAAGGTGCGACACGCTTCTTAACACGGTATGATCACCAAGGACTGTAATGCATGCTCTGCAAAGTGCTTCCACGCTTGCCAAAAGGCAGGTAAGGAGTTCTTACGGTGTGGGGTTCCATTCATCCACCAGCGCGGCTGATAGTTGATGGTGCATGGGGGACATGCTGAAATACGTCTCTCAACGCATGCCACATATGCTCGATAGGATTTAAGACGGGAGAACTGTCAGACTAGTCCGTTCGTCGAATGTTCTCTCATTCCAACAATTCCTCCGCCTGCACTGTTCGATGAGGTCGTGCGTTGTCCTCCATAAAAGTGAAGTCAAGGACGTTTGCATCTTCGAAAATTACTTTGACCGGTGAGCTACCGTGCTCAAAGATTTGGAGGTCAGTTGATCCATGCAGCCGAATGCATTCCCACACCATACCACGTGCACCACCAAAATTACCATGCTAGACAGTGTTCCTCGGTTCATCATGTGTTCACACCTATCGCCATATGACTGTCCGCCCCCCGGTAGCTGAATGGTCAGTGCGACAGAATATAAAACCTAAGGGCCCGGGTTCGATTCCCGGCTGGGTCGCAGATTTTCTCCGCTCGGGGACTGGCTGTTGTGTTGTCCTAATCATCATCATTTCATCCCCATCGACGCGCAAGTCGTCAAGTGGCGTAAAATCGAAAGACTTGGCGGGTTCGGTCACAAGATGTAGCCACCAATGAGATTAGTGTTTACGGAAACGGGAACCGAAAGTCGCCACATTCTCATGACCTGAGATGTTTGTAGGAAAATGCTGGAAAATCGTACTGTGGAGATTCGTAATGCGTTCCAACGGAAAAGGCAAAGTTTGGAAATTTTGCAGATGGACGTGTGGTCATATATTTCGCTTGTGGAACGGTGTCTGAAGATTAAAACATAGCGGGACATTGGCAAAGTGGCCAGCTGGAGATCCCGCCGAAAGTTTCCTAACGGGTGGAGTTCTCACCCCTTCCACCATCGTGTCCACTTCTGCTGTTAAAAGCATCATCATCAAAAGCTGGTCAAGCATCCAATCATCCATTGTCCCAGGTACCTGGCGGATTAGCATTTAAAGTCTCGCTTGACTGCTTGTGATGTCCGTTACCGTGAGACCTGTACTTCGAAGGACAGCCGGCTCTTTGGTAGCGTACAAATACTCTACCCATCCCTGCCCCAGCGAGAAGGGGTTCCCGTGGCCCAAGGCCAGATACATTAAAGAGAAGAAGCTACTATAAATATGAAATGCTTTATTGGGTACAGAAAGATCAGTCAACTACACGGCTACATGCTGTGTCCTAAACACTCATGTAACCAGTGAGCAATCAATGGAAATGTGGACAAATAAATACCGAATTGGAAAGTAGATAAAGTAGGAAAAATCTCGTAATATACAAATTAAAAAATGGTAGAGAAGGCCTGAAAAAGGCCGCTGTCTCACGCCATCCTCTACTCAGGTTCGAAATTGTTACTACGAGAGATTTCACTGAAAAACAAGGTGACACCTTTTCCAAACAATTTCTCTCACCACAGGAATCAATAAGAAGAGAAAGGAAGTAACAAAAATGTAAAACGTAGGGAAGGGGAAAGAAATAGAGAGCATCTGTTGTGTCTTCTCAAGATTTCCCATTCATTCGAATTAAATGTTTTCCTTGCACAGTAACTCTGAAGTCTTATGTGAAACTAATACAAGTGAAACATAAAAAAATTGCTTCAGATTACCAGATTAGCACACAGTCATCCCAATGGCTTCCAAGATGCTACTCCAGGCGGGTGTAAAAATGAATGTGCGCAACGGAAAATACTGAACGCGAAAATGACGATTTGGCCCTGTCTGACTACCTCCAGAAGCAGATTTTAGGGTCTCTTAATGGTCATATTATTTCATCCTTATTGCTCTCTAACATATAAATTACAAAATAAACATAAATGAATGATTAAGGGAACTAGTAACTATTAAATGATAAAAGTTATTTCTGCTTATACATTTATTGTAGATTAAAACCCCTTCATTTATTACAAATATTTATTTATCAATATCAAATGGATATAAAGAGATACAAATGAATTTCTTAACTAATATTACTGATTAGTTGCCCAAATCTGCCGCTTTTTACTGTTACGCGATCTCATATAAATAACGCGAGATGACTGACACCATCTACGTATCAAACACTAGAAGACACTACTTTCAAAGATGATCTGCAGTGGTGTGGAACTTCAGTGGAAATAAAACTTACGTAATCACAGCTGTTTAGCTTTATAGCCCTAATAAGCCGAAGCAATTAGCAATATCACCGTATGTACCGCATCTGATACGTCGGACTGATGGTTCTCGTGCACGTCTGCGACGGTGGAAGTACTCCAGCCGCAAAATATAAAAATAAAAAAAACTCATTCATACACTAGGACGGCAGAAGGCGGTCCTCTGACTAGTATAATCCAATACCGTCTTCACCTCTCTGTGTTCTACAGACGCGAAACGCGAACTCCCAGCCGCTAGGACGGAGTTCAGGCAATGTCGCAACGTGAGTATAAGCAGAAGAAGTGCTCTCAATCACTGAACGCTACGTACTCAACGACGACTCTCTACCTGGAGGCGCAGTACAGAATCGTATAAGTTTGCAACAGTACAGTGCCTATCCGTTCTAACTATAAAATCTTCTGAGAACAAAGACAGCAAGTCCGTCTGTACCAAGAAAAGCTGATACTGAGCGGCCGTAAAACACAGGCGCTCAAAATGGAATATCTTTTCTCTATACCGCTGGCTTCCCAGCAAAACTCGGCTCCCTTCCCTCATAACTGCAAAACGCGAATCATATTCTCGAAACCACAGAATATTAACCCTCTCTACAGATTCTCCCGAACGCCGACCGTCCATATTTTAGTCTTTTGTTGCCCAGCGCGGGAAGTTTGTGAGATCAGGAATTCATACAATGGCACACTTCTCAGAGTAAAAATCCCCGAAAATAACCCAATCTGCGTGATTTACGAGGTAACGCTTCCCCGTTCCTCTCTGTGGCGTCCATGATTTTCAGTGTTTCCGACGTATTATCCTTGGGATCCTTCCTGTACAAAGCAGACCAATACACCTGTGTGGGCTTTTCCACCCAGTGCTTTAGTTACGCCTGCCGTTTCATTTCGACCTCTACTACTATAGACAATCATTAATTACACCACTTTGATAATAAAGACACTCCGTCACATTTCATGCAATAAGAGTTAGTAACTATTTACAAGGTGTACGTGACAGTGTCAGTCTTGTTTAAATATTCATATATACGATGTACTACCTATCAATTGATACCTAATTCCGGTTGTAAATCACAGCAAAGTATGTAGATGAGTGCTTGTAAGGTGCGAAATTATATCCACCTTACAGACTGTTAATTAACTCTCGGATGTATCTACTTAACATAAAAAAATTCTCACATGAAAGATGAATACACATAAATAATGACGTTTACAGATATACAGGGTGGTCCATTGATCGTGACCGGGCCAAACATCTCGCGAAATAAGGGTCAAACGAAAAAATTACAGACAACGAAACTTGTCTAACTTGAAGGGGCAAACCAGATGGCTCTATGGTTGGCTCACTAGATGGCGCTGCCATAGGTCAAACGGATATCAACTGCATTTTTTAAAAGAGGAATTCCCATTTTTTATTACATATTCGTGTAGTACGTAAAGAAATATGAATTTTTTAGTTGCACCACTTTTTTCGCTTTGTGTTATGGCGCTGTAATAGTCACAAACATAAGGCTCACAATTTTAGACGAACAGTAGGTAACAGGTAGGTTTTTTAAATTAAAATACACAACGAAGGTACGTTTGAACACTTTATTTCGCTTGTTCCATTGTGATACATGTACTTTTGTGAACTTGTCGTTTCTGAGAACGCATGCTGTTACAGCGTGATTACTTGTAAATACCACATTAATGCAATAAATGCTCAAAATGATGTCCGTCAACCTCAATACATTTGGCAATATGTGTAACCACATTCCTCTCAACAGCGAGTAGTTCGCCTTCCGTAATGTTCGCACATGCATTGACAATGGGCTGACGCATGTTGTCAGGCGTTGTCGGTGGATGACGATAGCAAATATCCTTCAACTTTCCCCACAGAAAGAAATCCGGGGAATTCAGATCCGGTGAACGTGCGGGCCGTGGTATGGTTCTTCCACGACAAATCCACCTGTCATGAAATATGCTACTCAATACCGCTTCAACCGCACGCAAGCTATGTGCCGGACATCCATCATGTTGGAAGTACATCGCCATTCTGTCATGCAGTGAAACATCTTGTAGTAACATCAGTAGAACATTACGTAGGAAATCAGCATACGTTGCACCATTTAGATTGCCATAAATAAAATGGGGGCCAATTATCCTTCCTCCCATAATGCCGCGCCTTACATTAACCAGCAAAGGTCGCTGATGTTCCACTTGTCACAGCCATCGTGGATTTTCCGTTGCCCAATAGTGCATATTATGCCGGTTTACGTTATCGCTGTTGGTGAAGCTTCATTGCTAAATAGAACGCGTGCAAAAAATCTGTCATCGTCCCGTAATTTCTCTTGTGCCCAGTGGCAGAACTGTAAACCACGTTCAAAGTTGTCACCATGCAATTCCTGGTGCATAGAAATATGGTACGGGTGCAATCGATGCTGATGTAGCATTCTCAACACCGACGTTTTTGAGATTCCCGATTCTCGCGCAGTTTGTCTGCTACTGATGTGCGGATTAGCCGCGACAGCATGTAAAACACCTACTCGGGCATCATCACTTGTTGCAGGTCGTGGTTGACGTTCCACATGTGGCTGAACACTTCCTGTTTCCTTAAATAACGTAACTATCCGGCGAACGGTCGGGACACTTGGATGTTGTTGTTGTCTTCAGTCCTGAGACTGGTTTGATGCAGCTCTCCATGCTACTCTATCCTGTGCAAGCTTCTTCATCTCCCATTACTTACTGCAACCAGGATACCGAGCAGCATACATAGTACACGCCCGTTGGGCATTTTGATCACAATAGCCACACATCAATACGATATCTACCTTTTCCGCAATTGGTAAACGGTCCATTTTAACACGGGTAATGTATCACGAAGCAAATACCGTCCGCACTGGCTGAATGTTACGTGATACCACGTACTTATACGTTTGTGACTATTACAGTGGTCGAACTAAAACATTCATATTTATTTACGTACTACACGAATATGTAATAAAAAATGGATGTTTCTATTTTTAAAAAAACGCAGTTGATTTCCGTTTGACCTATGGCAGCGCCGTCTAGCGGGCCAACCATAGCGCCATCTGGTTTCCCCCTTCAAGCTAGACAGGTTTCGTTCTTTGTAGTTTTTTTCATTTGATGCTTATTTCGTGAGATATTTGGCCCGGTCACTATCAATGGACCATCCTGTATACAGAAACTTACAACCTATCAACAGTGTCACTGTGTGAAAAGTTATTTATAAATAGCGTGTGTACGTAGTGTAAAACAAAATAGGAACCAAATTATTAAGGCTTTCGTGGCCACTCGTTGACAAATTGCATGTTGGGTTCTGTCTCGGGTTCTTCAGCTGAGATTTCTCTGATGATTTTTCTTACGTTTCAAAACGCAAATGACTGGCATTATCAGAGCTCTACTCACCATTACTAGCGGTGCACTGGCGTCGAGCTCGCGGCTGCAGATCATATATACCTGGCGCGTCAACGTCTAACGGCGTTTCTGTAGTTATTACCACTGCAATTCTCTCCTTCCTACCGGAAAAGATCGTTGGTGCAGGACGGGAATCCACGATCCTTGGGAAAAAAAGCAACAAAACCTAACCAAGACGTATGTGCATCTGCATAATATCTACTACAGCAACAAATGAGAAGCTATATGCCTCGTGATGACTGGGTGTTGTGTGTTGTCCTTAGGTTAGTTAGGTTTAAGCGGTTCTAAGTTCTAGGGGACTGATGACCATAGATGTTGAGTCCCATAGTGCTCAGAGCCGTTTGATTTTTGAGAAGCTATAATTGAAACATCTATAATTACCTGAAAAACAAAAACTGAGTAGCACAAACATGAATAAGAAAAATATTTTCATTCAGAACGATTGAAAAAATAAAAAAAATGTAGTGTTTCCTAATAAAATTGTGGAAGAAACACTCCTTGATGGTATATGATACCCGTATCCGTTGTCATGTAGTTGTTCATTACTTCCTCCTTGTCGTCTGAATAATTCATCTTCGGATGCTTCCAGGACTGACGTCATGGCTTTACTGTAGCCTTTCTATCAGTTGTGACTGTCTTCTTCACTTGAGGCTGTAAATCACCCTGTAGCGAACTTCTAAAAACATGACTGCAAGGAACTTTTGAACAAAAACGTTTAGTTGTGCTATCAGTAATCTTGCCATCAAACTATTGATATATTTTACGGCTAGGTGCTCCGCCTAACGTCTATTATCGATAGTAGTAACGGACTCTTCCGTGCAGTAGGATCAGTCGGCTGCAGAATGGACACTAAATCCCGTAGTGGCTCCCTAACCTTCATTAAAGCTACTGGCGGTCCCAGCACACTGCGGCGTGGACGGCACATATAATAAAAAATCACAAATACTTCAGTGGTCCAGGGGAACCTGATGTGGACAAAATCAACACTACCAATATTTAGTGGTGGTCCGCACCTCCAACGACGCGAACAACCAAACACACAAAAACTTCCTTGCACATCAAATGGTTCAAATGACTCTAAGCACTTTGGGACTTAACATCTGAGCTCATCAGTCCCCTAGACGTAGGACTACTTAAACGTAACTAACCTAAGGACATCCGTGCCCGAGGCAGGATAGGCACCTGCGACCACAGCAGCAGCTCGGTTCAGGACTGATGCGCCTAGAATAGCTCGGCCACAGCGGCCGGCCTTGCACATCACCTCGGAGGGTGGTAAACTAATGCCTTCGTCCCCTACCATATACTCCAACTAACTTCATCCATTCCTGTTAATCCAGATTGTCAAAACCATTTTCTATTTTATTTCTTCTACAACTTTATTGTGCAGGGTGAGCTTGTATTATGCTGCAACATGTGGAAAGGTGGTGTATGCCATGAGTATATTACCCCAGAAATACCTCCTCTCGCATTCTACATTGACTTAAACCCGTGCACCTGTGTGCCATGTTTAATGCCTCCTACTTCTTCAATTAAAAAAGTTCACCAAATTCGTTCACTCGTCAGTGCCGCCTGCAGGACTTCGTTTAAAAACATCATCGTTTGCTCCACACAGTATTCGCTTTTGTCAAATCTTTACACAAACAACCTATAAGAAACATCACAAAAAGGAAACACAAATTATTACCCATTATCATGAATAAGATACACATTACAAAATACTGCGAAGAAAACACACATCATAAAACATATTACATAGGAATCCCCAGACTATCTCCCCTCAAAAACTTTTTAATTTGCTTGGTGCTTCAGGTTACCTACTCTGATCTATCTCTTCTTCTTCCACATGAGTGCCTCCGCTATTGTCTACCACGAGTTCGTTTGTCGGCTTCATATACGTGGTCGATTGTCAACATTGTTTGTTTGTATTGTTTTGCGGTTGTTCACGCCTCGTATCTGGTGCCCTCACCTCCACAATCTGAGCATCTTGCTTCTCGTTATTCTGTCGCTGTATGCATTCATCTCTGCGGCTGTAATTGTTATTGGTACTGTGACCATTCCACCAGTTTCCCCTGTTGGAAAGGTTTCCATAATATGGCTGCCTTGCCTATGAGCAGAAACTGTTGTCCCTACGTTCATTGTAGTTACGTTTTGGTCTTGCCACATGTTGTTCTTCGATGTGATTCGGACTGTAACTTCTCTCCTCACTGTTTATGTATCCAAGCTCTTGTAGCAAAGTTTCGAATGTCTTTTTGTTGTCTCCACTGTGGCTGATTTCTGTAGCAGGAACGGACTAGGTCAACTGGTACGAGAGGACTGTCAAGAAATTGGTTCTTTTGAGGCGTTATTTTCGAAAACTTATTGGGCTGCGTATGCCCTAGTTTGTAAAGCTTTTCCTCAACATGCTCACATATTTGACACATGCTTAAGCCTCCTGCAACCAATACACCACGAGGAACTTCTCCTCAAACTGTCGGCAAGATCTGCAATTATGTGCCGTTGTTCGCATCTTGGTCACTGCTTTGATTTCGAGAAACCTGCATATCAAGTGTACAGCCGACATTGATGAGACTGAATAGTCAAACTGCTCTACTCAATTACTGGGATGCAAGTGTAAACCATTTTCTCGAAACATCTGAAATTTGCGAAGTTTTAGGAAGTAGTGATGGTCAAAGGTTTTCCCTTCCGATGACCTTGTGGGCTTGTTGAACACCGGACGGGGATCATAGGATGTGCCACATTGTCTGTAATGACACACTCCTGTTAATGGTGAGCGATCTACTCTAGTCACTTCCTACTGTAATATCAAGCACAAACGGGATGCTGCACTCGGTTGTGCTGGTACCGCCCTCTGCACCTAATGAATACGTTACCTTCACTCGCAGGTTTCTGAGTTGCTCAGTCATAATTTCTTCCTGTTGCTTGCAGCTCATCAACTGAAAAAAATGCGGGACAAAGATTGAAGAGTCTGCCCTTCGGACATGGTAGACGTGTAACAGATACGTGAAACCGCTGCCAGCATCTATGCCTATTAACCAGGAGTATCCGCAAAATCCAAGTGTAGTTGAGACCAGGGGGAGAAGCGTCTAGCCAAGGAAAAATAAACGTTGTGGAGGTGCGGCCTGTTTCCTCTGGAAGGTGGAGCAGGAGTTAATCATATGGGTGATGTCCGCGTCTATACCCCGCCAGAAGACGTGTTGGCAGGCCAGGCGCTTGGTGAATACAACTCCTCTATGCCCGATGAAAAGAGAAAGATGAGCTGTTGGAGGCCAGCCAGTATAACGACCCTAGCGCAGCCCTTGTCTCCCTGGTGCAGGAGCACATCGTTGAGGGTGGTGAGCTTGTTGTGGAGATACTAGCGGTCCTGGGGCTCCAGGTGTTGCAGCTGCTCGCGGTCTGGTGGCCAGCTGTGTTGCATCAGGTGAGGCACTTTCAGAAACACTGGGTCCTCGTGTGATGTACAACGAGCTTAGTGTTCAAAGGAAGATTGGCCTTGGCTACCTCGGTGGCAATGTCTAGGTGCAAGCTGACTTTGGGACCCACACCGAAAAATGTCATCGGCGAACCTCAAAGTTTTTATTTCTTCTCCATGGATTTTAATACCTTCTCAAAATGTTTCGTTTGTTTCCTTTGCTGCTTGCTTAATATACAGATTTTAGTTGTATATCATTCTATTTTAATTAAGAGGAAGTAGAGGGTACTGATTCTACTAGGCCCATTAGGCTGCAGACTAGGCAAACTACAACTGCTGTTTGAAGGATTTTGTGTTTTTCTATTTTTCCCTCAAAAATGTTTATTTAAATGCTGTAAAGCTGTCTTGCTTAAAGTCCCCTTGGCCAGGGATTGGTTGTATCGTTGTGGTCATTTTTTTTAATGGAATTGGGATATTTGAATCTGAAGTTTAAATTCAGTTCAGATGTAATTTCACTAGCCGTGCCTAAAATTGGTTTTGTTTTACATTGAGGCATTCATAGACAATTATTCTATTTATTTCGTAAGAATTTACGTGTTAATTACCGTGTGTGTTATATTTTACGGGCTAATCGCTGGTGCCTCCAATCTATAAATTCAATGTACTGTCTGTTTCAGTTTTTCATTTTATCGTTACATTTTATTTAAATAAAGTTTACTGGCTAAGAACCGGTTACTGTAGTCTGAATATCTTTGGTGATAACAGTGTGCCGCGCTATTATACACTACTGGCCATTAAAATTGCTACAGCACGAAGATGACGTGCTACAGACGTGAAATTTAACCGACAGGAAGAAGATGTTGTGATATGCAAATGATTGGCTTTTCAAAGCACTCACACAAGGTTGGTGCCGGTGGCGACACTTACAACGTGCTGACATGAGGAAAGTTTCCAACCGATTTCTCATAAGCAAACAGCAGTTGACCGGCGTTGCCTGGTGAAACGTTGTTCTGATGTCTCGTGTGAGGAGCAGAAATGCGTTCCATCACGTTTCCGACTTTGATAAAGGTCGGATTGTAGCCTATCGCGATTGCGGTTTATCATATCACGGTATTGCTGCTCGCGTTGGTCGAGATCCAATGTTTGTAAGCAGAATACGGAATCGGTTGGTTCAGGAGGGTTATACGGAACGCCGTGCTGGATCCGAACGACCTCGTATCACTAGCATTCGAGATGACGGGCATCTTATCCGCATGGCTGTAACGGATCGTGCAGCCACGTCTCGATCCCTGACTCAACAGATGGGGACGTTTCCAAGACAACAACCATCTGCAGGAACGGTTCGACGGCGTTTGAAGCAGCATGGACTATCAGCTCGGAGACCATCGCTGCGGTTACCCTTGACGCTGCATCACAGACAGGAGCGCCTGCGATGGTGTACTCAACGACGAACCTGGGTGCTCGAATGGCAAAACGTCATTTTTTCGGATGAATCCAGTTTCTGTTTACAGCATCATGATGGTCGCATCCGTGTTTGGCGACATCGCGCTGAACGCACATTGGAAGCAGGTATTCGTCATCGCCATACTGGCGTATCACCCGGCGTGATGGTATGGGGTGCCATTGGTTACACGTCTCGGTCACCTCTTGTTCGCATTGACGACACTTTGAACAGTGGACGTTACATTTCAGATGTGTTACGACCCGTGGCTCCACCCTTGATTCGGTCCCTGCGAAACCTTACATTTCAGCAGGATAATGCACGACAGCATGTTGCAGGTCCTGTACTTGCCTTTCTGGATACAGAAAATGTTCGACTGCTGCCCTGGTCAGCACATTCTCCAGATCTCTCATCAACTGAAAACGTCTGATCAATGGTGGCCGAGCAACTGGCTCGTCACAATACGCCAATCATCACTCTTGATAAACTGTGGTATCGTGTTGAAGCTGCATGGGAAGCTGTACCTGTATACGCCATCCAAGCTCTGTTTGACTCAATGCTCAGGCGTATTAAGGACGTTATTACGGCCAGATGTGGTTGTTCTGGGTACTGATTTCTCAGGATCTATGCACCCAAATTGCGTGAAAATGTAACCACATGTCAGTTTTAGTATAATATTTTTGTCCAATGAATACCCGTTTATCATCTGCATTTCTTCTTGGTGTAGCAATTTTAATGGCCAGCAGTGTACTTTTACGTTGTGATAAATGGACTGTTGTAGAGAATTCGCTGTGGACATGGTCCTTCACTCCCCGCAGCCTTGAGACCTGCTGACAACACCTCAGGAGTGAGGGTTTGTGGTCTATGAACGACGTATCATAGCGGTGGAAACATAGTCATAAAATATTTTTAGGCCAAATATGACTGCTAGGGCTTCTTTGCTCGACTGTAGTTACTTTGTGCAACAGAGAGAGTGTTAGATGCAAATATAATTATTCACTCAGTTCCACAAATCACATATGAAAGTACCGTTCCCAAACTTTAGTCTAATGCATCGGCTTCCAAAATGAGTGGTTTGGTGGCTGAGGAGGGCCTGTTTAAAGTCATGGAAGGCTTTATAACATACCACAGTCCATTTCTGAACATTTTGGTGCAAGAGGTGGTGTTATGGTCCTGCTATGGCTGCTGCAAGCTTAATAAATTTATGACAACTGAGTTGCCCCAACACTGATTTCAGCCAGCAGCTACTGTGAAACACATCTCTTTTACTGAACAAATGCTCGTAGATCTTAATGCACGCATTTTAGAGTCCATGTTTACTGGAAAATTTCTTCTTGTTTTGGTCCATACTGTCTCCTCCCAAAACGTGGAAAGCAAAGAGCTTGAGTCCCACTGTCAGAGGTATCAAAACGATTTTCGCTTACAACTTTTGAATCGGTTGTTTCCGGACCAGAATCACTTAGCTGAGGTTGATTCATTTACCCTTCTCCATCATCCCTGACAGTTTGTAACACCACCATGGAGTCACGCTATATAACACATTCTGAGAAACAATTATCATCATTTGTAAATGATAGAGCACGGCAATCAGTCGTCCTTTTTTACTGGTTTTAATTGACAAATCCAGATTTCTGCTAGTGCCAAGCCATTATCAATGCACTATTTCGTTGTCTCAACGCATGTCAGTTCCCTGTTCGGACGCCAGTCACACTTCTTTGAATATTACTCTCAGTAGTAGTCAAAGAACTGTGACTGACAGTGCATTATCAGTCCACTTTTTCATAGTGCATCAGACACTGTTCTTTGAATACTACTGACAGTAGTATTCAAAGCACTGTCACTGAAGCCCTAACAACAAGGAATTGACATGCATCGAGACTAAGAAATAGTGCATTGATAATGGCTAGGCACTAGCCGAAATCTGGATTTGCCAAATAAAATCTGCAAAAAAGGATGACTATTGCTGTCCTCTATCATTTATAAATCACATCACGGTTGCTGAGTGCACCCACGTTTGTAATGGAAGGCAACCTGAATTACCATCATTTTACTAGTACAACAAATGTAATTGTGAGACGTTGTTAAAAAAATGGCTCTGAGCACTATGGGACTTAACATCTGTGGTTATCAGTCCCCTAGAACTTAGAACTACTTAAACCTAACTAACCTAAGGACATCACACACATCCATGCCCGAAGCAGGATTCGAACCTGCGACCGTAGCGGTCGCGCGGTTCCGGGCTGAGCGCCTAGTGAGACGTTGTCCTAGACAGGATATATAAAGCCTTCTTCACTTGGAACAATCCTCCCGATCTACTGCGGAAAATTTTTGATGAATTTAGTACGCCCCATGGAACTTCACCAGGTGGTACGAAACAGGGGCTGACTTACACGTTAGAACAAGAATGACAGAAATGGCTTGCGGAAAGTTCCCTTAAGAATAGTCGTTGTAACATATCTCCCCTCTAAAGCTGTTCATATCCCCAATATATATGTCATACTCAGGCTATGTAGACGTTTCTCACGTCGAGAGAGTCAGGCTGTCGAACCAAGATAATCGGACCCTAAAAGACACAAAATTTCCCCACTGTGTGTCATCACCGTTGCCGAAACACGCATACAGCATTTCCTGAGCTACCGCGCTTATGACGCCATTATGACGGTCAGACTAATTGCGCGGATAGCAGCCAACCAAACCACGGTCATGTAAGTTCCCGACATTAATTGTTTGTTGTTATGACAACGAATGTCATTTGTTCGTTGTACACCTTGCATTGTATTGTACTGTATGTTAACCGGGGGCCTAGAAACGACGGAGAGGCTCCGTCGCCGCCGCAGACGCAGTGGTCCACAACCCCACGACGACTACTGCAGTCCACTTCACCCCTCCGCCGCCCCACACCGAACCCAGGGTTATTGTGCGGTTAGGCCCCCAGTGGAGCCCCCAGGGAACGTCTCACACCAGACGAGTGTAACCCCTATGTTTGCGTGGTAGAGTAATGGTGGTGTACGCGTACGTGGACAACTTGTTTGCGCACCAATCGCCGACATAGTGTAACTGAGGCGGAATAAGGGGAACCAGCCCACATTCGCCGAGGCAGATGGAAAACCGCCTAAAAACCATCCACAGAATGGCCGGTTCACTGGACCTCGACACAAATCCGCCGGGCGGGTTCGTGCCGGGGACCAGGCGCTCCTTGCCGCCCTGAAAGCCGTGTGTTAGACCGCATGGCCAACCGGGCGGGCCCTTGTACACCTTGAACGAGATAACAAGAGAGATCGGATTCAGCACACTGCGGTGATGAGTCCATTATAGAGGACAAGCTCTGACTGACCACAAAGGAAGAATCTGCGCCGGCTACGCACCGTGCGATGTAAAGGAGCTTTATCGCTGTGCATTCCAACCAAGTCGGCAGGAACTGTTGCGGCATTATTTCCTTTAAAATGCAGTAAACGATTAATCGGAAGATGCTCCACTTTATCAGTTAGTTTGTTTTTTTCTGCTCTGGCGATATGTTACGGTAATGTTGCACGTGGATTTCAATGTGTACCAGCACTGAAGATAATGTTGTTGTTGTTGTAGTCTTCAGTCCTGAGACTGGTTTGATGCAGCTCTCCATGCTACTCTATCCTGTGCAAGCTTCTTCATCTCCCAGTACCTACTGCAACCTACATCCTTCTGAATCTGCTTAGTGTATTGATCTCTCGGTCTCCCTCTACGATTTTTACCCTCCACGCTGCCCTCCAATGCTAAATTTGTGATCCCTTGATGCCTCAAAACATGTCCTACCAACCGATCCCTTCTTCTAGTCAAGTTGTGCCACAAACTTCTCTTCTCCCCAATCCTATTCAATACCTCCTCATTAGTTACGTGATCTACCCACCTTATCTTCAGCATTCTTCTGTAGCACCACATTTCGAAAGCTTCTATTCTCTTCTTGTCCAAACTGGTTATCGTCCATGTTTCACTTCCATACATGGCTACACTCCATACAAATACTTTCAGAAACGACTTCCTGACACTTAAATCTATACTCGATGTTAACAAATTTCTCTTCTTCAGAAACGATTTCCTTGCCATTGCCAGTCTACATTTTATATCCTCTCTACTTCGACCATCATCAGTTATTTTACTCCCTAAATAGCAAAACTCCTTTACTACTTTAAGTGTCTCACTTCCTAATCTAATCCCCTCAGCGTCACCCGATTTAATTAGACTACATTCCATTATCCTCGTTTTGCTTTTGTTGATGTTCATCTTATATCCTCCTTTCAAGACACTGTCCATTCCATTCAACTGCTCTTCCAAGTCCTTTGCTGTCTCTGACAGAATTACAATGTCATCGGCGAACCTCAAAGTTTTTACTTCTTCTCCATGAATTTTAATACCTACTCCGAATTTTTCTTTTGTTTCCTTTACTGCTTGCTCAATATACAGATTGAATAACATCGGGGAGAGGCTACAACCCTGTCTCACTCCTTTCCCAACCACAGCTTCCCTTTCATGCCCCTCGACTCTTATAACTGCCATCTGGTTTCTGTACAAATTGTAAATAGCCTTTCGCTCCCTGTATTTCCCCCTGCCACCTTCAGAATTTGAAAGAGAGTATTCCAGTTAACGTTGTCAAAAGCTTTCTCTAAGTCTACAAATGCTAGAAACGTAGGTTTCCCTTTCCTTAATCTTTCATCTAAGATAAGTCGTAAGGTTAGTATTGCCTCACGTGTTCCAACATTTCTACGGAATCCAAACTGATCTTCCCCGAGGTCCGCTTCTACCAGTTTTTCAATTCTGTCTCATACATCTTGCTCACCAGATGGTAGAGTTTTGTCATGACTGGCTCTCCCAAGGCCATCAGTAGTTCTAATGGAATGTTGTCTATTCCCGGGGCCTTGTTTCGACTCAGGTCTTTCAGTGCTCTGTCAAACTCTTCACGCAGTATCTTATCTCCCATTTCATCTTCATCTACATCCTCTTCCGTTTCCATAATATTGTCCTCAAGTATATCGCCCTTGTATAAACCCTCTATATACTCCTTCCACCTTTCTGCCTTCCCTTCTTTGCTTAGAACTGGGTTGCCATCTGAGCTCTTGATATTCATACAAGTGGTTCTCTTCTCTCCAAAGGTCTCTTTAATTTTCCTGTAGGCAGTATCTATCTTACCCCTAGTGAGACAAGCCTCTACATCCTTACATTTGTCCTCTAGCCATCCCTGCTTAGCCATTTTGCACTTTCTGTCGATCTCATTTTTGAGACGTTTGTATTCCTTTTTGCCTGCTTCATTTACTGCATTTTTATATTTTCTCCTTTCATCAATTAAATTCAATATTTCTTCTCTTACCCAAGGATTTCTATTAGCCCTCGTCTTTTTACCTACTTGATCCTCTGCTGCCTTCACTACTTCATCCCTCAGAGCTACCCATTCTTCTTCTACTGTATTTCTTTCCCCCATTCCTGTCAATTGTTCCCTTATGCTCTCCCTGAAACTCTCTACAACCTCTGGTTCTTTCAGTTTATCCAGGTCCCATCTCCTTAAATTCCCACCTTTTTGCAGTTTCTTCAGTTTCAATCTGCAGTTCATAACCAATAGATTGTGGTCAGAATCCACATCTGCCCCTGGAAATGTCTTACAGTTTAAAACCTGGTTCCTGAATCTCTGTCTTACCATTATATAATCTATCTGATACCTATTAGTATCTCCAGGATTCTTCCAGGTATACAACCTTCTTTTATGATTCTTGAACCAAGTGTTAGCTATGATTAAGTTATGCTCTGTGCAAAATTCTACAAGGCGGCTTCCTCTTTCATTTCTTAGCCCCAATCCATATTCACCTACTATGTTTCCTTCTCTCCCTTTTCCTACTGACGAATTCCAGTCACCCATGACTATTAAATTTTCGTCTCCCTTCACTACCTGAATAATTTCTTTTATCTCGTCATACATTTCATCAATTTCTTCATCATCTGCAGAGCTAGTTGGCGTATAAACTTGTACTACTGTAGTAGGCATGGGCTTTGTGTCTATCTTGGCCACAATAATGCGTTCACTATGCTGTTTGTAGTAGCTAACCCGCACTCCTATTTTTTTATTCATTATTAAACCTACTCCTGCATTACCCCTATTTGATTTTGTATTTATAACCCTGTAATCACCTGACCAAAAGTCTTGTTCCTCCTGCCACCGAACTTCACTAATTCCCACTATATCTAACTTTAACCTATCCATTTCCCTTTTTAAATTTTCTAACCTACCTGCCTGATTAAGGGATCTGACATTCCACGCTCCGATCCGTAGAATGCCAGTTTTCTTTCTCCCGATAACGATGTCCTCTTGAGTAGTCCCCGCCCGGAGATCCGAATGGGGGACTATTTTACCTCCGGAATATTTTACCCAAGAGGACGCCATCATCATTTAATCATACAGTAAAGCTGCATGTCCTCGGGAAAAATTACGGCTGTAGTTTCCCCTTGCTTTCAGCCGTTCGCAGTACCAGCACAGCAAGGCCGTTTTGGTTAATGTTACAAGGCCAGATCAGTCAGTCATCCAGACTGTTGCCCCTGCAACTACTGAAAAGGCTGCTGCCCCTCTTCAGGAACCACATGTTTCTCTGGCCTCTCAACAGATACCCCTCCGTTGTGGTAGCACCTACGGTACGGCCATCTGTATCGCTGAGGCACGCAAGCCTCCCCACCAACGGCAAGGTCCAAGGTTCATGGGGGAAGCTGAAGATAATACTCTTTCAAAAAAGCAAAACAAAATTTTATTTTTTCGATATGATAATTAAAACTTTACGACAATGGATCTACCATCTTCTTCAGGTACTCTGAAAAATGGTGTCATTTAATCTGACTGTGTGAACTTCAGTCAGGAGTTGAAATATAGATGGGCTACAGTATGTATGAGGAGAGTACGGTAGTTGATGTTAGAGGCTAGGCTGGGGTAGTTGGTTTGGTCTAATAACGGAGTGGCTTCATTCATTGTGTGAACTGCGTTGGAAGGTAGGTAAAACGCACACTCCATGCTCATCACTCATAACAACAGGTTTGGCATTCAGAAGTTACGGACCAGGCTTCAGCGTGGGTCCATGATTCGTGTTTGCTGTCATGCCCTCAAAGAAATGAAACGACCTCCTCAGCTACAGACTGCCCTGGCCACAGCCTCTCAAATGGGAATATGTTGAATTAATTACAAGTCACAAACAAGCTGATAGGTAGTTAAAAGACAATATTTTGTCGCTGGTTGTCTGGGAACACCAATCTGATTTCGTAAATATCACTGAACAAATAACTGTACCCAGCCACATTCTTTGATGAAAGATTTACGCTCTAAGACAAAAAACCGACGCACCGTGGAGGAATTATCCAAATGAGACGGAGCGCCTCCTGACACGCCTTTGGCCTGGAATCTCACTGACTGTTCAGCGATGAGTCCTGCTTCGAACTGAGTGCCGGTGACCTCCGGGCAGAGGTAAGATACCGACCTGACTCTCCCATCATACAGCCCATAGCCCGTCAACCAGAGATGCCATTTCATCTCATAGCAGTATCCCTTTGCATGCCCTCCTGTAGCACCCTTGCAGAACACCGGCACATCGGCGCTACTCTCTGCTCCAGTTTTTTACCCTTCATGGCAAGTATCCTGGGCCTACATTTCAGCAAGATAATGCACGCCCACACACAGTGACAGTTTCTACTGCATGTCTTCGTGATTGGCAAGCCCTAACTTTGGTGAGGTCGCTGGTTTCTTCTCAAATGGGGTTCGGAGCATTATGGGCAAGGCCAGCTCGGCATTTTGACGACCTAACGTGCGTTATTGACTTGCTCAGTTTGTGAATCTCTTCCTCTGAATAAACATTCAAATTTGTTTTGAAATTGTTCAAATGGTTCAAATGGCTCTAAGCACTATGGGACTTAACATCTGAGGTCATCAGTCCCGTAGAACTCAGAACTACTTAAACCTAACTAACCTAAGAACATCACACACATCCATGCCGGAGGCAGGGTTCGAAACTGCGACCGTAGCGGTCGCGCGGTTCCAGACTGTAGCGCCTAGAAGCGCTCGGTCACCCCGTCCGGTCTTAGCGTAATACTTGCTATGTCCATTATAATTATCCGGGCTGTTATGCCGTGGTCGGTTGATGAATTTTGTCTCAATTCCCAATGTTTCGTCTCCGACTGCGGGAGACATCTTCAAGGGGGTCCGTAGGTCGATGGAAGGTCCAACACACACACTGGCTCGCTACTGACTGCCGCTAAATTCCGTGTCCGCGCGCTCCCGCGCCGCGGTGTGACGTCACGTGTTTTGAAAACGTCATTGCAATTGGTCGCTGTCCGTCGCCGTCGATCGCCGTTGCCATCACCCAGTAGTGGACGGGTGGTACACATCTTCTTTAACACCGGCATCCATATACCGTTTAATTTCACGCCCTCCTCCTTTCGGTTGAAATTATTTGGGTGTTTAGGGATTTCGATTGCCTCCCTGTAGAGCCTTTCGTAGTATCCGCTTGTGGCCGCTAGTACTTGCGTCTCCTCGAAACGAATATTGTGGTTCCCTGGCTGGAAAGCATGCTCCGCAACAGCTGATCGTTCCGTTTCTCCTCTTCTACAATTTCCCTTGTGCTCTTCCAAACGTTTAGAAACAGTTCTTTTAGTTGTACCCACATAAACATCACCACAACTGCATGGGATCCTATACACTCCAGGTTTTTCCAAAGGTTTGCGAGCGTCCTTGGCAGGCTTAAGGTATTCCTGTATCTTCCTGGTGGGCTTGTAAATTACGGTAATATTCCGCTTCGTCAAGATCCTCCCTATTCTTTCCGTTACATTTTTAACAAAAAATGGTTCAAATGGCTCTGAGCACTATGGGACTCAACTGCTGTGGTCATCAGTCCCCTAGAACTTAGAACTACTTAAACCTAACTAACCTAAGGACATCACACACACCCATGCCCGAGGCAGGAGTCGAACCTGCGACCGTAGCAGCAGCGCGGCTCCGGACTGGAGCACCTAGAACCGCACGGCCACCGCAGCCGGCACATTTTTAACAAACGGCAGGAAAATCCGTATAGAAACAGTGAGAATATTAGCCAATGCGCCGCGGACACGGAATTTAGCGGCAGTCAGTAGCGAGCCAGTGGGTGTGTTGGACCTTCCATCGACCTACGGACCCCCTTGAAGATGTCTCCCGCAGTCGGAGACGAAACGTTGGGAATCGAGACAAAATTCATCAACCGACCACGGCATAACAGCCCGGATAATTATAATGGACATGATATTTCCGGCCGTGAAAGTCTACATTTTAATACTTGCTATGTTTGTATTACGCCCTGCTCAGTGAACACTATAGTAAGTGACCTCACCATATGTGCCCTAAAATGAAAACGAACGCTAAATGTTCTTCCTGCACTCCGAAGCACTGCACTGACGCAGCATTGGCCAGAGTGTCACGTGGTACACTGCTCCACTGCCTGGCGTCTTACGTGCACACCACTATAGCTTTGGGTCTGAGCCCATCGTCAGACAGCAGCGAGGATCTCTTGTACAAATTTCACACTTTTTTGGTTCCGAGAAAAGGTTTTTCTTTATGCAGTACAGCGTAGTGATTCCTTAGTCGTACCACACTTACACACCATATCTTAAATACCATAAAAGAAGAAGTGCGATGGAATCATGGTTGGTAGTCACACTTTACAATTAAGACAATTTATTGACATTACGTCTTTTAAAAAATTACAAATTGTGTTCGAGACACTAGATAAAGCTTTGCAAATACAGTTAGAAACACAACGTGCTCAGTACTCAAACAGTGCCTTATTAAGAAAACAGAATTACCGACAAACTTCAAAAATTCAAACTCCCTTATAGGATATCCCTGAAAATGCATATACTAAAACAATTACAAGTAAAGGGTGACTCAATGACACTTGAACATTACATAACATGATAGAACCACTTAAATAAAAAACTACAGCAGAAACATTGATCTTTAAAAATAAACGTTCATTTGCTCAGACGCGTTAATAAAAAAAATTACTTGAAAAGGCAGCACAAGAAACTCAGCAGATGCTATGCAGTTTAAGGTTTAGCGAGTTGTCAGTCCCTAATATTTAAAGAAAACAGTTCATACAGGAACAGGTTACATACAATATGTATTTATACATCCACCAGCTTAAGCCGCCTTGGTGGAAGGAAGATAAATACTAAACTTTGGTAGACGACATGTGAACAACTCCTGGTAGTGGCCAGGTTCTTAAACACTGCCAGGTCTAGACCTCGGATGACATTTCACTCCCCAGAACCAGAGAAAGACTCGGCAGAACCTTTGATTCACTTACACATGGACAACTGTATTAATAGAGTGCAGGCTTTAAAAACGGCAACATAAAATCATTCGGTTGCAAGAGACACCAAGCTCTAGTAAAACTTCTGAGAAAACTTTCAAATAACGGCCACCATTTAACTAGACCAACTGAACTCTTCCACGCTGGCTTAAGGTTCGACTATGAAAGTCTCACCATAATACTAAAGTTTAAATGGCTCTGAGTGCGTTGGTAAACAAACACAATTACGACGACTTGCTTCATATCAGGTACACAATACGAGGGAGCAGGTTCCACAGCTTCACCACTTCCCTTCAAATTTTGTTCCCAGAGAAGCCACAGAACTTGTATCTCCAAGCTGCCCATGTCGGCAAAACGCCCAACCAATTTCACACCACAACATGTAACGGTAATCACGCTCGTTCGGCATTCGTTGACACTCGTCTCCCCGCGAATGTCACGATATCTCCTGGGATAGCCAAGCCCCTACCACGCCGTAGCGGAGAAGCGAGGCAACTGTCCCCCAATTGGAGCAGCTGATCGCCGCCATTTGCAGGGATGAATCCTAGTACTGGGGTTGTGATTTGACGTATATGAGACGCTACAAGAGCAAATTGAAGCACAAATTAGACACATGTTTGTTTAAAAAAATACTGAGTATTCGAGTCTATTTTAAAAGTAAATGAATGAAGTTTCCCAATTTCCGAAATACGCCTGCATAGAGACGCGAAATTTAAGAATGTAAGGCTCTTTCCTGACAAGGTGGAGCGAGTTTACATCGAGCTATTTGCATTAGATAATTACATGAAACTTTTAAAGTAGCAGACAGTACGATTATTATTTAATTCACGTAATTTTCCTGTCAGTTCCTGTTTGCTTTTTGCCGACTACTGTGTACGTTTTACACGCTTACTTTTGTTTAGCACAGTATTGTCTACACTCGAATATTGGTATGATTAATTGTAATAACCCATATCACTTGAAATACCGTAGGAATTTCATTCGCACATTAGTTTTTAACACTGATAGCACCTCTGAAAGTGGTTGAGTTTGCAACATTTGATCAAATATTTGATCATTGACGAAGTATAATCACCACCTGACAACACATGTTAAGTATCTAAACGCAATTATTCGACCTACCTCTGATTCAAACTTAATATATATTTGATTAAAAAGCTAAATACCTATCATGTGCCTAGTTCTTCATTCAGTTCAACTTAGTACATTAACCCTCTTAGTATTTTTAGTAATTTATGTGCAAATACAATATAAGTACTTGACATGCAACAAAGTACCTTTGTCTGTAATCTAACACTGCAACTTTTTCCCTATGTAACTTGCAATTTTTGTAGTAGAAAGTTTATTAGAAACAGTATAAGGTATAAATATAGACATCAGGTTAGGCTATAGAACAATCTGCTGTCACCTACATTTAGCATATGCATTAATCGCCTTTGCAAACACTATACTTTTCAAATGAGTTGGAAATCCAAATACTGTCGATATAGCATCGTCCTTCAGTTCAAATGGTTCAAATGGCTCTGAGCACTATGGGACTCAAATCTTAGGTCATAAGTCCCCTAGAACTTAGAACTACTTAAACCTAACTAACCTAAGGACATCACACACACCCATGCCCGAGGCAGGATTCGAACCTGCGACCGCAGCAGTCCCGCGGTTCCGGACTGCAGCGCCAGAACCGCACGGCCACCGCGGCCGGCCGTCCTTCAGTTGACTTCTATTTACATAATTTTCCATACATAATTTTCAAAATGAAGAGAGCACAGCAAATGATTTGCTGTCGCTTGGAAGTTCTCTCTCCGAGTAGGAACAATCCATTTCCGATTTAGAAAATCATTTGTAAGGGGAATTCTAAACAAAAACAAACGATCATGTATTATTTCTCCATGAAAATACTATATACAAGTAATAGAAAGTAACAAACAACCAGAAATGACTGACCTGTGAAATGTAACATTGTTTCCGTCTTCGTCTTTGCTTCCATTCTTACTGTTACAACTAAAAGCAGCATACGAACGAACCCTCTTTACGCACTGTTTCCCTGCAATTGGCGGCTTCTGTCTCGTTCAATGTGGGGACGCGACACTAGCGCCAATGCGCGGTCTAGTTATTATTTAGTTAGTCTGTGGGCTAGCTGTCGAATTCTAACAACCAACCCCTTTCGCTCGCCAAGCCGGAAGATAAGACACGCGAAAAGCAAGGATAACTTAGCTCAACCACAATCGATCTCAGCGATACATGAACAAAGTAACACTGGCGCTAGCTCGCCACGGCTCACAGTCTCATCACGGAGTTTACGTGTGAACTTCCAGATGCAGAATTTGTCTTACATTTAAAAGCTCTAAACTTTGGTTGTAACTATCTTTAAAGTAACAAACAATCCTGCCGGAGGAACATCCGCAGTTAAACATTATAGCACAGGTGGAAAATGCCGCTTCAGTTGTAAGGTTATTTCTATTTTTCACTAGTTAAAACAGGACCAGATTCGGGCTCTTACATGCCCATCGTCAGATGTTATCCTGGGACCTGAGCTAGTAAGTTTTTACGCAGTAGTACACATAAAGAAGCTAAAGAGAAGTTTCATATAACATTTTAGAAAACAGCAGTCGGGCTAGGTGCGGTAAAACTTAATCGAATGGCAAAGTGACACCAGACAGTACTGCGGACGACTGCCTGGGTAAAGAAATATGCAATGAACACCAGGACATGTAACTTCCTGGCAGATTAAAACTGCGTGCCCGACCGCGACTCGAACTCGGGACCTTTGCCTTTCGCGGGCAAGTGCTCTACCACCTTTTTTTTTTTTTCGATATAGTTCGTTGCGTTTGGTCTGGGCGGACGTCACAAGCCATTCGTTCAAGTTGATCGTCGATTTCTTGACTCAGTTTTTTTTTATTACAGAGCACGCTGAGCTACCGTGCCGGCAAAATTTAGGCAGTGGCGGGGATCGAACCCGGGACCGAATACGTTTCTGATTTTAAATCAAAGACGCTACCCCTAGACCACGGGTACATTCATCTGAGCTGCCGAAGCACGACTCACGCCCGGTACTCACAGCTTTATTTCTGCCAGTACCTCGTCTCATATCAGCGCACACTCCGCTGCAGAGTGAAAATCTCATTCTGGAAACACCAGGACACTTACACTTTGTGCTGTGAACACGACCGCCGCGGTGGACGAGTACAGGGCGCGGTGTATCACCAGAGAGCGCATAACGCGGAGTAGCGAACACGAAGGGGGAAGCAAACTGGTAAACCAGAGTGGCAAAAGTACTGCCAGCTGTTCACCTCTTCATCTTCCATGCTTTTTAATAGGAGTGGCACATGTGTATGTTCTTTTGACTCATGACTGTGGCGCATTTCTCCATGTCGCCATATATATCCCCACTAAATAAAAAACTTCATGCCATTCGTGGAAAGGGAAAAATTTTCATTGTGTTTTACGATTTATCCATAAGTTTTATGTCGCCGTCTTCCAGATAGTTTTACTACAATTCCGTACTGCCCCTCTTCAATATGTTCCTTTACTATTCATAATGTACTTTTAACGCTTTTCATGTAACTTTCTATGTAATGGTTTTTCCAAAAAATGGGTCAAATGGCTCTGAGCAGTTTGGGACTTAACATCTTAGGTCATCAGTCCCCTAGAACTTAGAACTACTTAAACCTAACTAACCTAAGGACATCACACACATCCATGCCCGAGGCAGGATTCGAACCTGCGACCTTAGCAGTCGCACGGTTCCCGACTGCAGCGCTAGAACCGCACGACCACCGCGGCCGGCGATGGTTTTTCCAATGTGAATGTAAATCATTGATTCAAATTGTCAGTGGCTGGGCTAGTTGGCCCCCGTTGTTCTTCCTGTCAACAGGTGGCAGCACTTTTGCCACTCTGATTTACCGGTTTGTTTTCCCCTTCGTGTATGCTACTCCGTGTTCTGCCCTCTCTAGTTATACACGACGTCCTGTACTTTTCCAACGCCGCACTCGGCGTCACAGCACAAAGGGTAAGAGTCCTGATATTCATTACAATTTCTTTACCCAGACAGACGTCCGCAGTATTGTGTGGTGTCACTTTGCCATTGACTGAAGTTTTACCACACCAAGCCCGAGCGCTGTTTTCTAAAATGTTATGTGAAACTTCTTTTTTGCTTTTTTATGTGTGCTAGTGCATGTAAAAACTATTATTAGCTCAGGTTGAGAGGTACCATGCCCTCTTTTGCATGTCGCAATTTTGTTAATGTTCTACGTCATTGCACAGTGGTAACAGACCGAATAAGGTTATTCCAATGAGAGTATTTGTACTGAGAGCTCAAAAATACTTTTCACTTGATTCCTACGCTTGTTGGGTTACTTCCCTGTGTGGCCCGTGTGAGGCGAGCATCGGAGGACGCGGCACACTGCATCTCCGGTTGGGGGCTGCACTTCCCCGAATTCTGAGGGGTTCGTACAATGGGCTTAAGGGCCCGGCGGAACGACTGACGTCAGTCGAGTTTCGCCTATTGTATGTAGTGCGAAACGACCTGCGAGACGTCTGAGTGTCGCTGTAGTTTATGTGTTTACCGTTCTGGCGCGTCCGGAATGAAGACTCCTGGCACCGACTGACTGCATTGTCCTCTTGATTCTGAGAATACTTGTGGACCGTGCCCTACTGGATGCGACAGTCTGGCGCCGGATGGCCAGTGGTCTAGGCAGGTTGTTTTCGTAGCCGGTCAAATGGCAAGTTCAGTGCCCTCAGCTGAGTAGCAGAGTATAACACTCCCTTATTATTCTATTATAGCCCGTTCGTTCGGGATTTGAATAGCAGCCCAAATTAAGTAATTAACTAATGTGACCGTGTACCTAATGGGGCTGGCAATCGGATTGGACTGCTCAGGAGATGTTACATTCCATATTGTCCTTCGCAAATGCTGTAATAATGAAATGTCTGGTGGCAAGAGAACAACAACACAGCTTCACTAATCAAGACCTATATTCTTCAGAAACACCAAAATAAGGAGACAGCCACTGCCTTCGTCAATACACTGTTAATAACAGCTAATCTCAGCACAGGTTTCTTCGTTATTCATGATCGTCACACGCAAAATACAATCACTGTAATCCAACACTGCAATCCAAATAATGCCGGCGCGGTAGACGCGGACTCTCAATAACGGCACACAAATATCACTGATTACACTTGTAATTAAACTTCTTCACTTTCCCGTATAATACTAACACAAAGGGGTTAAACCGCGGCGATGGCCACTCCCTTTGTCGGTAATTTCTATCAATTGCTGGCTTCTGCACAGCTCTCTGCCCGCCTCGCGGGAACCTCCAACACACACACTACTGACTAGCACTCTCGCTCTCGCGACCTGACACACTAATCGATAGTTGCCCTGTCGACCTGTGTGAGTGCAAACTTAGTAGTAAGGGCCTGCGGACCCCTTACAAGAGGCACCATTGGTCAACTTAAACTGAGGCTAGTTGACGTCATAAAACCCTGCTCGAAATTGGAGGGAATGGTCGCTATTGGCGCGAATGATGTTATGAGACAGTGTGGGGAAATTTTGGAATCAGCACTGAATGCTGATTAACGGTTTTCGAGGAGAGTTGGGAGTTGAGCAATGTTGCCTTCGCTCTTGCGTTGCGCGGATGCAGTGGATTCAGGTTCTGATCTTCGTCGGAGTCGGACGGTCTTGCGACTTAGACGCACTTTTTCGGCAGAACTTAGAATTCTCGGACAGCCTTCGAGGCCAGGGGCTGAGACAGAGTTGCTGCACGGCAGAAGTCGGCGCCAACATCTTCAGAACGCTGCCTACCGACGACCTGCTACAGATTTCGGGATTGGTAAAGTATTTTGCAGCTCCGGCATTGTAGGACCTATCAATTTTATACTGAAGTCCTCAGCAGCACGCGCGCTCGCTTTTGCTACAAGTCTACCTCGCTTGTTTCTCCATGTGATCCCATTTGAGTTCTCACTACTCATCGCGATATTGCAATATACTTGGGAGAGTAATATTTCATTCATGAGGACCTCCAGTCATTATCGTCAATCTATTGCATAACAGAGTAGGAGCCCCTTGTACTCGAACCAAGTCTTATTCTCATAATAGTTCAGAATACCCTATCCTTTAACCTACTGTTTGTGTCGATAATCATGTGCCTTTATGTTCTGATGTATAATAAATCTCATTGTAATATTTAATCCGCATATAGTTTCGTAGATATATGCAGAATCCGACTTCCTGTTTTTTATTATGATAAAGTTCGCTTTTTTTTCTCTGAGTAGATTACGATTTTTATCAAATTATTGAGAGTGTGCACTACTTATTCGACCAACTAGCAGGGTTCATCATCATTTCCTTTCGTTACCATTGTGCACATAATTAAGTAGGTGGTAGGTAAGGAGGGGGTCGAGTACATGTCACATGTCTCGTTCTCATGCGAAATTCGTCAGAATTAAAGACTTACAAACTCTTCTCCACCCCGGCACCTCGCACAGTATCTTGTTTGTTTTCAGTAAAACAATGATGATGGGCATGTAAGAGCCCGAAACCGATCGTGTTTTAACAACTGTAAAATAAAAAGAACATTACAACTGAAGGGGTATTTTCAACCTCTGCAGTCCTTAAAGTATTTCTAGGACATAACTCAAACGTAAAAATGACGACTTACCGTTTGTTAGATTATTTATATATGTAAGTGTAAGAGTAAAATGAATAGCTATCTCGACATGTGCTGTGCACCTACCTGCTGCACATCAACTTTTTGTTCGTTTTCATTCTCTGTTCCAAGGACTAGAGTTGGCTGCTGGAAATCTGTCTGCTTGTAAAGCTTCAGTTCTTTGCAGCCAAATATCAATCGAGATAATAGTGGGGCAGTGGTGTTCACAATTAGGAATAAATGGATAGGGATAATCATGTCAAGCATCGCTGTAGGACCAAGAAAATTTTTGTAAAAAAGCTTGTTGGCAGATTATTTATTAATTCATTTCTGGAGTAAAGTTTCAACAGTCCTAAAAAATAAAAGAATAAGTCGCCAGATTCGATCTTCTATTTGAATGACTTGATTGATGTGTTAGGCTACCAAGGACTACAGAAACAAGGCAACAGACCCTTGACGTTATAGGAGTGGAGTTCAAAAAGTAATAGAACACATTTTACCTCTGCCTACTTCGGTTGAAAAAATATGGAATTTGTAATGGGACATCGTGCAACATTCCTGCTTCAGCCCCTATAGTGTCATGAATTTCTATAGGTATCGGCGCTATATGTGGACTTCAAAATAGCGTTTGTGACGGAGGTGCGTTCCAAGCAGAGATCTCTGAGTTTCTTTTGGAGGAAAAGTAGAGCATCGCGGATATTTATAGGCGCTTTCAGAATGTCTACAGAAACCAGGCAGTGAATAAAAGCACGGTGAGTCGTTGGGAGAGATATTTGTCGTCATCGCAACGACGTCGCACAAAACTGTCCGATTCCAGCGTGCCTGCCGGCCGCGCACAGCTGTGACTCCTGAAACTTTCAGAAGAGCAGATTCTCTCATTCGAGGTGATCGACTGATCTCAAACACCTCGCTGCACAACCTGACGTCTCTGTTGGTGGTGCTGACGCATTCGTCCACCAGTTGGGGTACTCAAAGGCGTCTGACGTCTGACTTCCTCGCCGCCTAGCAGAACACCATATGGAGCAACGAAGGACCATCTGTGCGAAATCGGTTGCGCTTCACGAGGCTGATATTGACAATTCTTTGTCGAACATCACCGAGGGCGATGAAACCTCTCCTCCGAGAAAAATTTCAAAGTCACACCAGTTAAGCCATGGCGACGGTGGTCTGGGACTCTGAGGAGTTATTCTGATTGACGTCCTCTCTCTCGTGGCGCAACGATCAACTCTGAAGTGTATTGTGCTACCCTCAGGAAATTGAAGAAATGACTTCAGGGGTTTGTACCATAAAATTGCAAACGAACTTCTCTTTCACACAAGTCTGCGCACCTGAGAGGAGCTCACTAAACGTCATTGGACTGTTCTTCCTCAAGTACCCTAAAGCTCGCATCTTTGATCTTCCGACTTCCACCTGTTTGGCCCAATAAGGGATGCACTCCGTGGGAAGCAGTACATGGATGATGGTGAGGTTGTTGATGTAGCAAGATGTTGGCTCCGACTTCGATCAGCCGAGTGCTATCATGCAGGTATGCAGGCCCTCCCGGTAAAGTGGCGTAAGGCCGTGCTGCCCACGGAGGCTATGTTGAAAAATAGGGCTTTGTAGCTAAAAGAGTGAGAATAATATGATGTATTGGAATACTGAATAAAACCAACCTGTTTCCAGGAAAAAAATTGTTGCATAACTTAATGAAAGTCCCTCCTAATTTCAAATAATCAGAGACGAACACTTTGTAGAGTGAGAACAGACACAAAGATAGAAAGAAATGAAATTATCAGAAATGAAGATTGGAAGAAATTATTCCATTTCTTATAATTCAGCATCTTAGAAGATGATGGTGGCGTAGACATAAACAAAAGCTGCAATTATTCGACAAAGATAGGTTAATAGGAAGAATTGTAGCAGGTTTGAAGAAGCCAAATGAAAAGAAATCTCGACTGAACCAAGTGAGAAGAAGGCACGAGTCTGAAGGAAACTGTACTAGAAATTTGTCAGAATACACTGCATTAAACTATTCGGAAATTTGTTGTAGAGAATATGAGAAAGTAAGATAAATTTGTTAAGAGAAACAGTTAAGAAGAAAAGAAAACAGGGACTTACTTTGTGGACGCATCACACTTTGTCAATTAAGAAGGCAAGTAGCACAATATCTAACTATACACAGTAATTTTAAGAAGCATTTGAACATTTCTTTGCATACCCATCTTTCACTTCAAAAGTTCAAGTGATCGGAGACTAAACAAAATTCCTTCCTTCCTCGCGTATTTCATTCATATTTTGTATCATCAGTCATCGATAAAATAAAAGAAAATACGGTTGTTTAGCTGTACATATTTTCTTACGAGGCGTGTAGTGTTTACTGGCTGCAAATTTAGGAAACAATATAATTTACAATTACTCCGATACAGTTTGTCACTCTATTTTTTCACAATTTTGGTAAACATTTTTGGAATACAGTGATCAATTAATTGTTATATTTTGATTAAAATTCAGTCTTGATCACGTTATGTCTGTTTTAATGAGTAACCGGTTTCGGTTTTTTCTATAAAACCATCATCAGACCCATTGGCTCCCTTGGGTTGGTAGGTGGAGCTCTCCTTGCTGCTGTGCAGTCAACTGATCAGTTGACCGCACAGCAGCAAGGAGAGCTCCACCTACCAACCCAAGGGAGCCAATGGGTCTGATGATGGTTTTATAGAAAAAACCGAAACCGGTTACTCATTAAAACAGACATAACGTGATCAAGACTGAATTTTAATCAAAATATAACTCTATTTTTTGTTTCCTGATTTTTTCATGCGTCCCTTAGCTCTTGCGTAAGCACTATATAAACACCATATACATTTCCAGTTAACTGTACGTCACCCTTACACTCTTTTGAGTGTCAGCTAGTTCTGTAATTTTTCTCCGACTGCAGCCAGTCGGAAGGAACATATTTGTCGGAGACCTGCTTGGCCGCGGTTCTGCGTCCAAGCAGTGGAACCCGGCAGGACTGTGGGGTGGCCAGCATCGAAGCGGAAATTTGACGTGGAGCTACCAGATGGCCAATTTCCTATGTGTGCGGCAGTTTCCCCGCCTGACTGGCCACGTAATGCTCTGTAATTTACTGAACAGAAAATTCCGTCTCACATTTGGGCACGCTCTTATGCATGTTCGACTCTTTTGACCCTAACAAAAGAAAAAGTAGATATTTTTTGTATATCTACAAGGGGTGGGCAAAAAATATGCAAACACCAAAAGCACAACATATTACTATATCTAATACGGCGTGGTAAACCCGTTGGCATACAAAACAGCTTCCAGTCACCTCGGAATGGATAAATAAATGACCTGTATTGACTTCATGTGAACCACAGAATTCAAAAAATGGTTCAAATGGCTCTAAGCACTATGGGACTTAACATCTGACATCATCAGTCCCCTAAACGTAGAACTACTTAAACCTAACTAACCTAACGACATCATACACAACCATGCCCGAGGCAGGATTCGAACTTGCGACCGTGGCAGCAGCGCGGTTCCGGACTGAAGCGCCTAGAGGCGCTCGGCCACCGCGGCTGGCTCACAGCAGATTTCTTAGAAAGTAGTGGCAAGTTCACCTAACGACGATGCAGGGGGATAAAAATCACGCATCCTTCTTTCCAAACTAGACCACAAAGGCTCAATAATATTGAGATCTTGAGACTGCGGTCACCAGGGGAGATGAGGCAGTTCATCCAGATGGTCACAAAACCAGCCCTGGAGGACGCGAGCTGTTTGAACAGGGGCACTGGCGTCACTGAAAGTAGCATCACCATTGGGTGATAAATACTGCATCCTGAGGTGGATCCGATCAGCCAAAACAGTGAGACCTTGAGGAGTAATGGAATACCACGGTATGGCTGCCCGAGTCATCACCAAGCTGTTGCTAACTTCCACTCTCGACAGTAAGCAGTCTGCATAGAAGACTTGGGACGGCGTACACCAGACGTAAACCTGGCCAGAAGTTAAAAACTTCTTTTCATTGTTCTATAGTGCAGGTTTTAAGGCTCTGGCACCGCGTTTTCCTATTACTGACATCTGCATCACTGATGCGTAGTTTTTAAATTCCAGCTTGCCCTGTAATTCCCTGGTTACGGAACTACTTTCGTGTTGAAACTTCCTGGCTCATTAAAACTGTGTGCCCGACCGAGACTCGAACTCGGGACCTTCGCCTTTCGCGGGCAAGTGCTCTACCAACTGAGCTACCGAAGCACGACTCACGCCCGGTACTCACAGCTTTACTTCTGCCAGTATCTCGTCTCCCTTCCGTGTTGTTTTGACATGGCTCGTGATTGCAGGATTCGGTTCTGCTGTGACTTTTGCACCTGTTGTCTTCTTATTTTTCTTCACAATTCTCTGCAGTGAGCGTCTGTCACGACCACGCAATACACACTTTCGTCTGCATTGTGACTTATCGGATTATGTTTTTCCGCTTTCTCTGTATGCGGTATAAATCTTCGACACGGCGCCTTTCGGAAGGCCAAACACTTCGGCTACGTCGATTAGGAAAGCAGTCACCATACGAACCCCAACAATTTGCCGTTGGCAGTACTTGTACTACTGCAGCTGCTGCTACTAATACTACTACTACTACTACTAATAATAATAATAATGATAATAATAGTAGTAGTAGTAGTAATAAGAATGCAAAAAATAACGATAGTGATAGTGGCAAGTATAAAAAGAGTTTATAAATGTACAAGATAGGTCTTTTCTGATATAGCGAGTAGCTTTTTGTGTAGGATACTGGGAGTTGAGGAAGATCTGGTTGAAAAGAAAGATGTGCAAGGGTAACGAGTGCTTGCAGGGACAATGGAAATCCTTATTGTTGCTTTAGCTGATATGTCATTAACTGTCTTCAGAAGGCGGAGGTGTTATTCAATTCTCTAATATAATGCAGAACGTTATTACTAAGTTAGGTCCCTGCTATTGAGGTCACCGTGAAAGTAGCTGAACGATGGAGTGGGATACAAAGGATCTGGCTCTGCTGAGAACGAATGTATCTGCCATTCTGATCAGAGAAGCATGTTAAGGTCGAGGAGAAACATGGGGGACAGTGTTCGTCGACAAGAGGGTAGAATCTGTGCTCTTGTCTTCACGCAGCCAGGATAACTGTGCGTATGACTGTGAAATATCATTAGATATTCGAACATCATAGATATAACGAATACAGACATTCATAACTAGTTCCAGGTGCTGTGAGCTTTTCTGAGAAAGGCATGGCAGGGTAACACTGCTGTAATAATTAATCGGTAATACAACTGTTCCTACAAGTTTCTTTTTCAGGTGACGAGGGGAGAGCTGTTTTTGTTTTTGTAGGGCATGGTGACATGCTGATGTCTTCTTGCACATTGCAGTTTGGCGCTCAGTCCAATTTAGATTTTCATGTATTATCACTGCTAGACTCATAGCTGAGGGAGAAAATTTGATACTTGTATCATGTACGCTTAAAGGTGGTAGAGATTTCAGATATTTGGGGCTAATGACCCAAGAATGACCAACCAGTTCCACTGGGGTTTTGAATCAGTTGAGCTTAAACCTCCTATCCCGTACCCATTTTGATAGTGCACACAGATCGGTATTCAGATTACCCATAGCTATTTTAAGGTTTATTGGTTTTGCATTTAGATGCAACTGGAGGTCATCAGCATACATGCACTATTTGCTGTAGGACAAAACTTATGGCACATAATTTACGTACAACGAAAAGAGTACAGCACTTAATACCGAAACGACACAGAGCAGCTGTAGCCTGACTGTGTCTTTTTGTCGGCACGTTCTGGATGGAACGACCCTGCGCTGGATGAGTAACTGTATTGCACAGGCTGCTATCACCGTACTGCTGCCATTTCTTCGACAGGAAGATGGTGCGCTCTTTCAGCAGGACAACGCACGCCCACTTACGTCTGTTGCGACGCAACGAGATTTTCGGGGTGTGCGGCAACTACCCTGGCTAGCAAGGTCACTAGGCCTCTCGCCAGTGTATGGAAAAGGATGAACTGGGAACTTACTCGTTCTTGGAACCTGCAAGAAAAAGGGTCGAATTGCAACATAAGACGGAAGATACTTGGGACAAAAAAATGGCTCTGAGCACTATGGGACTTAACATCTATGGTCATCAGTCCCCTAGAACTTAGAACTACTTAAACCTAACTAACCTAAGGACATCACACAACACCCAGCCATCACGAGGCAGAGTAAATCCGATACTTGGGACAATCTATACTATGGTGCCATTCCGCGCCTTTATGATCATATGCGTGTGAAAAAACACACTTCCTCTGCTACAAGACGGGTGTTCACGGTGTATTGATGCGACTGTCTGGCCACCCTTTATTGTGACATGTGTGTTTCATTTGATCTGGATTTGTTACCGTATACTACTACAATGATGAACTACCAGTCCCCTCACTTGTCAATAAAATGACTTTGCCCTCGAGGGTGTTGCATTTTTTTTCTGGTGCTGTATATGCATGTATGACATCTCTGTTTTACAGGAACTGACCTGTTTTTTCCAATACTGCAGTCAGATTTTGTGTAACTCTAATAGTTTTGAAATTAACGGCATAAATTTACAAAATAATAAACAATTAATTGAAAATGACAATCACATAAGTCTTATAAAATAAATGTAACTGGTGATGAGCATATGTTTATTTTAATCAAATGTTCAGTTAAAATGTCTCCCACAGGTTAACTACTTAAATAACATTTAACTAGCTCAGTAAATGTGTGTAAATGAACGCTACTGTATAGGTCGATCTCTTTTGTACAATTAAATTTACAAATGTCATTAATTGTAACTTGTTTTACACATTATCTACATAGTAAGTCTACAAATGCACAGATTAATCCTTCTCTACTCTTTAAAACGGTGTATCATACTTTCCTATAACAACAACAGTTTGCACCGTACGTGCACAAATGTTTACAAAGCCAGATTCTCTTTGTGGCTACCTCTGGGCGGACATGACGTCACATACTAGTAGCGTGCAGGAGTTGTACATGACTCCAGCGACGCCTTCCCACTGCCACCAGGCCTTCCATCCAGCCATCAGTGTTGTTCTAGCCTCCGGACCATTGTGCGTGAAATTCAACAGCCGCCCTCAGCCAAAACCATCACTTTTGCTCAGTTTATTGAATGTCGTCTCACACACACGTAGCTTTACAGATTTTCTGACTTCAGGAGGTATACCTGTCTCAGTGAGCCAGTAAAATTGCTACATCAAGAAGAAATGCAGATGATAAACGGGTATTCATTGGACAAATATATTATTCTAGAACTGACATGTGATTACACTTTCACGCAATTTGGGTGCATAGAGCCTGACAAATCAGTACCCAGAACATCAACCTCCGGCCGCAATAACGGCCTCGATGCGCCTGGGCATTGAATCAAACAGAGCTTGGATGGCGTGTACAGGTACAGCTGCTCATGCAGCTTCAACTCGATACCACAGTTCATCAAGAGTAATGACTGGCGTATTGTGACGAGCCAGTTGCTCGGCCATCATTGACGAGACGTTTTCAATTGGTGAGAGATCTGGAGAATGTGCTGACCAGGGCAGCAGTCGAACATTTTCTGTATCCAGAAAGACCCGTACAGGACCTGCAACATGCGGTCGTGCATTATCCTGCTGAAATGTAGGGTTTCGCAGGGATCGACTGAAGGGTAGAGCCACGGGTCCTAACACATCTGAAATGTAAGTCCACTGTTCAAAGTGCCGTCAATGCGAACAAGAGGTGACCGAGACGTGTATCCAATGGTACCCCATACCATCACGCCGGGTGATACCCCAGTAGCCCGCATCTCGTGGTCGTGCGGTAGCGTTCTCGCTTCCCACGCCCGGGTTCCCGGGTTCGATTCCCGGCGGGGTCAGAGATTTTCTCTGCCTCGTGATGGCTGGGTGTTGTGTGCTGTCCTTAGGTTAGTTAGGTTTAAGTAGTTCTAAGTTCTAGGGGACTGATGACCATAGATGTTAAGTCCCATGGTGCTCAGAGCCATTTGAACCATTTTTTTGATACCCCAGTATGGCGATGAGAGAATACAAGCTTCCAATGTGCGTTCACCGCGACGTCGCCAAACACGGATGCGACCATCATTATGCTGTAAACAGAAACTGGATTCATCCGAAAAAATGACGTTTTGCCATTCGAGCACCCAGGTTCGTCGTTGAGTACACCATCGCAGGCGCTCCTGTCTGTGATGCAGCGTCAAGGGTAACCGCAGCGATGGTCTCCGAGCTGATAGTCCATGCGGCTTCAAACGCCGTCGAACCGTTCCTGCAGATGGTTGTTGTCTTGGAAACGTCCCCATCTGTTGAGTCAGGGATCGAGACGTGGCTGCACGATCCGTTACAGCCATGCGGATAAGATGCCTGTCATCTCGACTGCTAGTGATACGTTGCCATTGGGATCCAGCACGGCGTTCCGTATTACCCTTCTGAACCCACCGATTCCATATTCTGCTAACAGTCATTGGATCTCGACCAACGCGAGGAGCAATGTCGCTATACGATAAACCGCAATCGCGATAGGCTACAATCCGACTTTTCTCAAAGTCGGAAACGTGATGATACGCATTTCTGCTCCTTACACGAGGAATGACAACAACGTTTCACCAGGCAACGCCGGTCAACTGCTGTTTGTGTATGAGAAATCGGTTGGAAACTTTCCTCATGTCAGCACGTTGTAGGTGTCGCCACCGGCGCCAAACTTATGTGAATGCTCTGAAAAGCTAATCATTGTTCTTCCTGTCGGTTAAATATCTCGTCTGTAGCACGTCATCTTCGTGGTGTAGCAATTTTAATGCAGTATTGTATTAAGAGCATATACGTTTCCGCAAACTGCAATCAGCGCTCACTTCAGCCATTTCATTTTATGCTTTTCAGATCATAAGGTAACTCATCATCTGGAGAAGCAGAGAGAGCTGGTGGTACATAATCACATTATGACGTGATTGCTATATACATATTTAGAATTCAGATTTCAAATTACGAAATATTAGATAAGCATATTGAGCCAAGCATGCTCACTGCACATAGCCTGCCTAAAGGTTGGTTACTTACATGGTCTTCAAACCAGATTATAACATACTCATTCGTTGCACGAAGTGAGTTGCACCTACCGTTCAATGTGTTCTGTTCTTTTTAAGGTCGCAGTCAGGTAGCATTATAGTATAATTTCTTGGGTCTAAACTTTATGTAATGTGACATTATTGTCATAGATGGCTGTATAGTATCAATTCATCCTTCGACCATCATTTTGCGGTTATATTTGTGGGCACTGAATGTGTGTACTAGTGAGAGGAAGCTTCGCGCCCTCCAAGCCTTTGCCGGCAGAGAGCAGTTTGTGAATCTGATAGAGTGAAGGCACGATTTTCTGTAAGCTTCACGGAAGGCGGTCTGTGTCCTGTTCGACTGCTTTTGTGTGAACATGGCCAGCACCTGCCCACGTGCCAGGCACTGAACGCCATGCCCACCATATCATTCCCTCAAGATAATTTGAGCATGATATTTTTGCCTTTGTGCGCTTACTGCCAAGACCAAGCAATTTCTGTGGTCCTCAGCTAGTACGGGAACTCCAGTTCCGTTTTGCTCCAAAAATTTGGTTTCTCCAATGGGACTGCATCATGTCACCTAGTGCACAGTGCGCATGGGCCGACCAGTCAACGCAACACTTTTTCAACTCAGTGACAACCTGATGACGGTAAAAGTGCGTCTTTTGCGCAAAAAGTGGGACGTCTGCTGTACTTTTCCCGAGCTTTCGTAAATTTTGTTACATTTCTCGTCCGTCATATAGGCAGTCGCTTAGGGTCGTCGCCTCCACGCTGAATTTTCGAAAGATGGGAAGCCGGACGGGAGGAAGCATATTTTTGGGCTTTTGGGGATGGACCGTTGGGGGAGTCGGGAATTAACCACCATCTGGGCCTGTTTGCCACACCTTGCTGATCTTGAGGGGATATAAGTTTTGGTAAGCAACTCGCTTTTCATGTTTCGGGCACGTAGCCGGAGTTACAGCCTAAGAGCTAAAAACTTACACTCTTGCATAGCCAACTGTAGCTTTCAGTTCCAATAATGAGAGTATACATATGTTTATATAGTCAGCGCCTCTTGGACCTGTTGACTTGACAAGCTACTGAGTAAGTTCAAATGGTTCAAATGGCTCTGAGCACTAGGGGACTTAACATCGGAGGTCACCAGTCCTCTAGAACTTAGAACTACTTAAACCTAACTAACCCAAGGACATCACACACATCCATGCCCGAGGCAGGATTCGAACGTGCGACCGTAGCAGTCGCGCGGTTCCGGATTGAAGCGCCTAGAACCGCTCTGCCACTGCGGCCGGCTACTGAGTAAGTTTTCAAAATGTTCAAATGTGTGTGAATTCCTAAGGGACCAAACTGCTGAGGTCATCGGTCCCTAGACTTACACACTACTTAAACTAACTTACGCTAAGAACAAGACACACGCCCATGCTCGAGGGAGGACTCGAACCTCCGGCAGGAGGGGCCGCGCAATCCGCGACATGGCCCCAGACCGCGCGGTCACTCCGCGCGGCAGTAAGTGTTGAGGTGGGTGTAGTTCTGTACAGAAGTTAGTATGGTTTGACATTTAATATCCTACTGTTCTACTATTCACTTTCTTATATCTTTTTAAGTAGATAATCCGATGATGACCTGGTAATCCAGTGCGTGACAAAAAAGTGAAGCATCAAAAGGAAAGGTCGGATGTCGATGTGACTTGTACACATACCACCATCAGCGGGCATGTAAATTAGTTCAATTGTCTGTAGATCTTCAGTCTGGAACAGCGCGACCACTACGGTCGCACGTTCGAATTCTACTTCGGGTATGGATGTGTGTGAAGTCCTTAGGTTAGTTAGGTTTAAGTAGTTCTAAGTTCTAGGGGCTGATGACCTCAGATGTTAAGTTCCACAGTGCTCTGAGCCATTTTTTTTGTCAGTAGATCAGTTCTTTGTAGCAGGTAGAATAGCATCCAGAGTGTTGTTGGTGTTTAGTGTTGTTGCGAGGCCTGGTAGGGTATATACGGGCCTGAGGAGAGTCAGATGTTGAGTGATCACTGTGAAGGACACGGAAATGTCGCATACTCGTATGAGGTAACGGTATTAAGACCTGACAGAATTTGAAATGGGCCTCATTGTGGGTCTCTTGTTGGACAGCTGGTAGAATCGTCCGATATCCAGATTCTTGGGGCATTCGGATGTGACAGTGGCTCTGTGTTGGACAGCACGGGAACATGAGGGCAGGAATGCTCGTCCCCAAAGTTGCGGTTGACCAGTCCAAGTGTGGAACGCCGTATTGCGCACCAAACACATGATAACCTCTTGACATCTGCGCCTTTCATCTAAGAACAAGTAACTGACTCACTGCAACAATCTGTTTCATCCCGCACCGCTGGTGGACATCGGCGGCAGCTGGACTACGGAATTATCGCTCCATACGTAGGCTTCTGTTGCAGTGCAACACAAACGACTGCATTTCGAGTGGTGTGGTGACTGGAAAGATTGGACTGTTGATGCATGGCGTCGCATTGTGTTTAGAAATGAATCGCCATTCTGCACTGCGTCGGATGAGCGTTGTCGGCGATTGTTTCGACGACCTAGGCAGAGATCCAGTCCTTCCAATCGTTTAGAGAGGTGTAGTTGTGTTACTCATGATGTGGTGTGGGGAGCCGTCGGACATATCAGGTCACGTCTGGTAGTGACTGAACCAACTCTGATGGGACAGCAGGATGTCACAGGCAGCCTGTGTCCTCATGTGTTACCTGTAATGTGACAGTGACGTGGTGCAGCTTTTCAAGAGCACAAAGCTCGTCCAGACGTGGAATGTGTCTCTGTGAACTGTCTGCGTGGCGTTGAATTAATCCTGACTCCTGATATGTCCCAGAGAGAACACGTTCGGGGACAGACCAGCCGTCAACTCCGCCCCAGTGACAGCATCCATGAAATGAAGGACCAGTTACAACAGTTGTGGGTCAGTCCGTCTCAGGAGATGATACAGCGGTTTCATGACACCAACCGAATCAGTGCATACATCTAGGCCAGAGGAGTATGATGTTATGCCGATAAGTGGGCTCTTTCTGCCAAGTTCTTTGTAAATTTGATTCGATTTTGTAGTCACTGAGCCATGTGCGGCTCGCGTTCTTGCTGTTCATAATTTTCAATTTTCAAATTAGCTTCAATTTTCTCTTAATAAGGCCTACAGCCGTCACTATAGCCTGTTACCCTTCGTTAAGATTGTTTTAAAAAGGTTTTAGTATTTTAACATGCAACTGACTTCAGGTCTTCAGCCGTTGTGTATTCGGAAATTGGTTGTGGCCTTCAGCCCACGAATAATTTTGAACCTTCTTAATCAGGCCTTCCCGCACGACCGCTACGGTCGCAAGTTCGAATCCTGCCTCGGGCATGGATGTTCACTCCTGGAAATTGAAATAAGAACACCGTGAATTCATTGTCCCACGAAGGGGAAACTTTATTGACACATTCCTGGGGTCAGATACATCACATGATCACACTGACAGAACCACAGGCACATAGACACAGGCAACAGAGCATGCACAATGTCGGCACTAGTACAGTGTATATCCACCCTTCGCAGCAATGCAGGCTGCTATTCTCCCATGGAGACGATCGTAGAGATGCTGGATGTAGTCCTGTGGAACGGCTTGCCATGCCATTTCCACCTGGCGCCTCAGTTGGACCAGCGTTCGTGCTGGACGTGCAGACCGCGTGAGACGACGCTTCATCCAGTCCCAAACATGCTCAATGGGGGACAGATCCGGAGATCTTGCTAGCCAGGCTAGTTGACTTACACCTTCTAGAGCACGTTGGGTGGCACGGGATACATGCGGACGTGCATTGTCCTGTTGGAACAGCAAGTTCCCTTGCCGGTCTAGGAATGGTAGAACGATGGGTTCGATGACGGTTTGGATGTACCGTGCACTATTCAGTGTCCCCTCGACGATCACCAGTGGTGTACGGCCAGTGTAGGAGATCGCTCCCCACACCATGATGCCGGGTGTTGGCCCTGTGTGCCTCGGTCGTATGCAGTCCTGATTGTGGCGCTCACCTGCACGGCGCCAAACACGCATACGACCATCATTGGCACCAAGGCAGAAGCGACTCTCATCGCTGAAGACGACACGTCTCCATTCGTCCCTCCATTCACGCCTGTCGCGACACCACTGGAGGCGGGCTGCACGATGTTGGGGCGTGAGCGGAAGACGGCCTAACGGTGTGCGGGACCGTAGCCCAGCTTCATGGAGACGGTTGCGAATGGTCCTCGCCGATACCCCAGGAGCAACAGTGTCCCTAATTTGCTGGGAAGTGGCGGTGCGGTCCCCTACGGCACTGCGTAGGATCCTACGGTCTTGGCGTGCATCCGTGCGTCGCTGCGGTCCGGTCCCACGTCGACGGGCACGTGCACCTTCCGCCGACCACTGGCGACAACATCGATGTACTGTGGAGACCTCACGCCCCACGTGTTGAGCAATTCGGCGGTACGTCCACCCGGCCTCCCGCATGCCCACTATACGCCCTCGCTCAAAGTCCGTCAACTGCACATACGGTTCACGTCCACGCTGTCGCGGCATGCTACCAGTGTTAAAGACTGCGATGGAGCTCCGTATGCCACGGCAAACTGGCTGACACTGACGGCGGCGGTGCACAAATGCTGCGCAGCTAGCGCCATTCGACGGCCAACACCGCGGTTCCTGGTGTGTCCGCTGTGCCGTGCGTGTGATCATTGCTTGTACAGCCCTCTCGCAGTGTCCGGAGCAAGTATGGTGGGTCTGACACACCGGTGTCAATGTGTTCTTTTTTCCATTTCCAGGAGTGTATGTGATGTCCTTAGGTTAGTTAGGTATAAGTAGTTCTAAGTTCTAGGGGACTGATGACCTCAGAAGTTAAGTCCCATAGTTCTCAGAGCCATTTTGAACAATCAGGCCTTCAGCCGCAGATTGTGTGTAACATTGTTTGTGGCCTTCAGCCGACCAATAATTTGCAGTTTTTTCTTAATAAGGCCTTCAGCCTTTACTATAGCTTGTTACCTTTTAGATTGTTAAGAAGAAAATTTCTTTTTTTTTTTTTTTTTGGTCATCAGTCTACTGACTGGTTTGATGCGGCCCGCCACAAATTCCTTTCCTGTGCTAACCTCTTCATCTCAGAGCTGCACTTGCAACCTACGTTCTCAATTATTTGCTTGACGTATTCCAATCTCTGTCTTCCTCTACAGTTTTTGCCCTCTATCTTAATATTTGTTAATGTGTAACTGCCTTACTCATTTGTAATTCAGGCCTTCAGCCGTTGTGTATTCTGAAACTGCTGCTGGCCTTCAGCCGTTAATTGTTTGTAACACTGCTTGTGGCTTTCAGCCGACAAATAGTTTCAGTTCTCTCTTGATAAGGCCTTAGCCGTCACTATAACTTGTTACAGTTATTAAGACTGTTAAAAGGGTTTTGGTATTTTTAATGTGTAAATGTCCACCTTATTGGTAATTCGGGCCTTCAGTCATTGTGTGTTTTTTGAAATTGCTTCTGGCCTTCAGCCGACGAATAATTTTGAACCTTCTTAATCAGGCCTTCAGCCGTTGATTGTGTGTAACATTGCTTGTGGCCTTCAGCCGACAATAACTTACAATTTTTCTAATAAGGCTTTCAGCTCCTAGTGTAGTAAAATCTTTGAAAATCATTGTTGAGAGTTTTGTTTTTTAAAAATAAAGTATATGTGTTTTCTGTGCAACCAACGGTAACTGATTACGCTCCGTCCACACCTTTCCTGCTTTCCCTAAGTTCCACGTATCAGTCACTGAAATAACATGACATATCCTCTCAAACTGTGAATTTCATTTCGCTACCTCCTCCTCGTAGAAGGGGAGGTGCTTCACTTTTTGTATTAGGCAGTGTAAGTGGAAACCCGTAATGATACCTTTTGAACTACCTGAGGCTGAAATATACAACAAATTTTTACATGACGGTCACTGTTTAACTAAGACAGTACCTGCTCTATGTATAAAGTAAATGGTCTAGAATATTCTGCATTGAATGGTAACGGTCCATGACACTTTTTCGTTTCTGACGTTTCGTCCAGAGCTGCAGTGGAAATCTTCAGGAGCTTTCCTCGTTCCGCCGAGTATTGCTGATTGACGAGTAGAATGTTCGATGTCTATGGCGCTTTTTATATGGCAGACGTACGTTTCACAAGATAATTGTTTTCAGAATCGATGGGCCACCTACAGAGGTAATTTTCGTTCACTGAATGGGTCATAAGACCAAAGCGTGAACTGTGTTCCATAACTTTTAATGACATAAAACTTAAAAGACGGTAATGCACCTGAATGCTGCTATGACTGTTAACTGCTAGACGTTTTACATTAGCAATAGGTCTATTACGGCATTATTGCCATGCTAATGTAAAACGTCTAGCAATTAACAGTCGTAGCAGCATTCAGGTGCATTACCGTCTTTTATTTTATTACATCATTACAAGATATCTACCGTGCTGCGGGCCTAAGAGAAAATAAAAATAAATTTTTCCATAACTCCTCAACAGATTGACGTCGGTAATATAGGCCTATAACTATCTGCACCTTTCGGACGACCCGTTTTAAAAACGAGACAGAAATGCACTTCTTCTTAATCTCTTGGTATCCTCCGTTACTCCAGTGAGTTCTGATAAATTCTGACAGATGTGTAGCAAGTTCTTTCGTGTAATCTATCTAGAATCGCACAAACATCTCATGAAGACTAGGTGATTTTTCCCTGTTGATCAGGGAGGTCCACAGTAAACAGTTGTAGCCTATAGTATTTTACATAGATTTCATGGATTCTTCGACAGTACAAATAAAACACGACAACTGTTATTACAGTAATTCCAAATTAAATGTAAAACATACAAACCAAGTCAGTGTTAAATATGAAAGTGGTTCAACGCTGTGAATCACTACGCAAGTCAGAATTTACGAATTAAATCGTGCGGAACACCACTGCCACATCGTTAACGTTTAATACTTCTAATCCTTTAGGCATATAACACCTCGGACAATGTTATGATTGGTGGGAAAACTTTCACTGGATCGCCCACGTGCGGCCAGGACGGGCGCATGGATTCAAACCGCCTGAACGATGAACGTCCGGCACATCTTTCAACAAGATAACCTATCTCGACACAGAGAGTCTTCAACAGTTACTATGACCAGCACGTTCCCCCAGTTCTCACACCCGGACTTGTCTAAAAAGACAACATGGTGTCCAGTACCTGTCAGTGCGCCTCTGGTCTCGGGTTGTCAAGAGAATATCACGCCAGCACTCGCTAGCCACTACCGTTGAGGAACTCTTGGCATAGAGTTGAAGCAGCATGGCAAGACGCATCGTTATCTATTCAATTGGATGCCTAGTCGGCTTAGTGCTATTGTTGCTGCCCGAATTGATAGATGTGTGTACTAAATCTCGCACTCTGTGCACCCAGAGATTGCCAACAGATTTAATCACGTATTCTAATTACTGTACTGTATACGCACACTAATAAAATAACTGCCCCAAAAAGGCGGAAGAATCAGCAATGATCAACGGCATGAGGATGCAGAAGGCAATGTAACTTATTGCATTAAGAAGACAACAAGAACACAATCCCAGCAGGCCTTGAAGACCCAACGGTACCGATCGACCGCCGTGTCATCCTCAGACCTCACGCGTCAACAGATGCGGATACGCAGAGGCACGTCGTCAGCACACGGCACTCCTGGCCGGTGTCAGTTTTCGTGACCGGTGCTGCTGCTTCTCAATCAAGTAACTCCTCAATGGGCCTCGCAAGGGATGAGTGCAGCCCGCTTCCCAACAGTACTCGGCAGACCCAGACTTTCACCCATCCAAGTGCTAGCCAAGACCGACAGCGCTTAACTTCGGTGATCTGACGGGAACCTGTGTTATCGCTGCGGCAGGGCCGATTGCTAAATCACTGTATTAAAAACACACAATGGCTCCAGGATGATATATTCACTCTGCAGCGGAGTGTGCACTGATATGAAACTTCTTGGCAGATTAAAACTGTGTGCCGGACCGAGACTCGAACTCGAGACCTTTGCCTTTCGCGGGCATCTGAGCTACCCAAGCACGACTCACGCCCCGTCCTCACAGCTTCACTTCTGCCAGTACCTCGTCTCCTACCTTCCGAACTTTACAGAAGCTCTCCTGCGAACCTTGCAGAACTAGCACTCCTGAAATAAAGGATGTTGCGGAGACATGACTTAGCCATAGCCTAGGGGATGTTTCCAGACATACCATTCTTCTTCTGTAAAGTTTGGAAGGTAGGAGGCGAAGTACTGGAAGAAGTGAAGCTGTGAGGACGGGGCGCGAGTCGTGCTTGGGTAGCTCAGATGCCCGCGAAAACAAAGGTCCCGAGTTCAAGTCTCGGTCCGGCACACAGTTTTAACCTACCAAGAAGTTTCACACAATGGCTGTCCACAGGACATGTGGTCTTTAATTGAAAAAACTGCCATGATGATCTCTATTGGCAAAAGATTCTGAGTTAGTCCCCTATTCGGGTCTGGGAAGGGACAGCCAAGAGTGCGGTGACCGAGAGAAAAAGATTGAATAACCAACGAAAGGGCAACGTTCTAAGTGTCAAAGGGCGGAATGTCAGAAATTTGAACATGGCAGACAAACTAGAAAATCTGAAAAATGAAATGCTAAAGCTCACTCTAGATAAGAGGGGGGGGGGGGGCAGTGAAATGAAATGGGGAGAAGACAAATACTTTTGGTCAAACAAGCGCAGGGCAATAGCAACAGCTGCAGGAAATGGTATAACCGGAGCAAGACACTAAGCAAGTTAAAAACCATTTAAAGCGTTACACATCACTGCATTAAATTAATTTCTTTCTGGTCCACTTAAAGGATTAAATTCTACACATCAGTAAGGCTGCACATCGTCTCAGGACTTACAGTAACAAAAGAATAAGGCATCACGCCCAGGACCAGCGGACGTAGCTACCGGCGTCAGGTGATGGAATATTAGACGTAGCTGTAACAAGGGGCATTAAGCCATGGCACACATAACGCTCGTCAGTATCAGTACAAGCTCGAGGATTTGCAAGTACAGTTGTTAAGCTACCTGGAAAACATAAAAGAAGCATAAGCATAGTTTCAGAAAAAATGAACACAGTTTAAAAAGAAGTCGTTCAGATATTCACAAATGTACAAAATTTAATTACTTGCACTTTAGAACTATTATGCCGATTAAGGAACCGTTTCAAAACAACAGTTTAAATGCATCAGCGGCTCCGACAAATGTCTTACGCAGTGAGGTAATTATTTAACCAGCGTACTCTAATTACTTCTCAAGAGCCAGGACTAATTTTATCACAGCCCGGATAACTACACTCACCTCGATCCCGAAGTCTCTTACCTTTTTTTAAAGTGCCTCACTATGGCAGACAACGAGAGTGCGATAAGGCTGGTGGGTTTCTCCACAAGAATCAAAATTTCCCAAGGAAATTTATCAGAGCTCACTATTAAAAACAGGAAGTTTCCGCAACAAGCGGACCAATCAAGCCGAATCCACAGGAAGTTCACGATCCAGGCGAGGAATCAGAATCGCACTACCGAAACACAATTGCCATGGCTTCTGCTAAGGCGTGCGGTGGAAGTTTCCGTCCGCTGTGTCCCAGGCCAATGAATCCTCTAGCCTCAACACACTTCAAAACCCCACGGCAATAGAGGCGTGTTCCATCTGTTCGCCACTCAAGTCCTTAGGAATTGCACACTGCACACTCACGACTTAAGAGCGCATCAGACCCGAATTTCGCGTTTGCGGGCAAACGCAAGACACATTTTTTTTTTTTTTTTTTTTTTTTTTTACGACGAGTCGGGGCTTAGGACATTATCGGTGTGGAACACAGTAGAAACTTGTGTTTTTCACGCGTTGTGTCTTTTGCTGATTGTTGATTGTTTTTGCAAGCAAACGGGACTTTCCTCCAAATCGTAGGTGTGGGACTGTTTCCATTCGAGTGCCGCCACACACAGCTGCTGAAGCGCTACTGTGGGACTCTGTTTATTTTTGAGCATTCCGAAATGTGTTTTGCGATACCAGCAGGACTTGGTTCCTGATACGGTCAGGTTGGACTCTAATTATTTTCACCACGTTTAGGTAATTGATTCTGAAACAGTGCCACTGGATTTTAACTGTGCTTAAGCCTGTCGGGACTTTGTGGCATTCGACACTTAATAATTTGCGCTAGTGTCGAGTGAACTTTGGATCATCAGGATTAGGCCGTGTTTTAGCGAACTGATCGATTTACTAATGTCAATCGATGTTTTTTAGCATTCAAGAACTTTTATTAAAAATTATAGCGTGTTCAGTATCGCTACTGGGGCTCGAGTAATAATTAAAAAGGCACGTAATTGTTTGGAAGATACTAGCATTAAGTTGTATTTAGTTATGAATAAAATGTAACTAACAGAAAAAATGGCTCTGAGCACTATGCGACTTAACTTCTGCGGTCATCAGTAGATCTAGAACTTAGAACTAATTAAACCTAACTAACCTAAGGACATCATACACATCCAGGCCCGAGGCAGGATTTGAACCTGCGACCGTAGCGGTCGCCCGCCTCCAGACTGCAGCGCCTAGAACCGCACGGCCACTCCGGCCGGCCTGTAACTAACAGAAGCCAATTGATAGTCCCTGCAGTCGCACTATCCTCTGTGCTCTCGGTGGCTCAGACGGATAGAGCGTCTGCTATGTAAGCAGGAGATCCCGGGTTCGAGTCCCGGTCGAAGCCTAGATTTTCACCTGTCCCCGTTTATATACGAGGGCCGTTCAGAAAGTAACCTCCGGTTGATTTAAAAAAATACACCAAGTTAAATAAAAATATTTTAATATATACATCTTACAACTACATCTTTGCACTATTTTTCTACATAGTCTCCATAGCGATTGAGGCACTTATCGTATCTCTTCACAAGCTTTGAAATTCCTTCTGCATAAAAATCACCCGCTTGTGCCTGGAGCCAGCCTGTGACCGTATCTTTGAGCTCTTCGTCGTCATGAAACCGCTGTGACCCGAGCCATTTCTTCAAATGCATGAAGAGGTGATAATCACTTGGCGCCAGGTCTGGGCTGTAAGGTGGATGGTTGATAACGTCCCACTTGAAGGACTCAAGAAGGGCCGTTGTTCTGCGAGCAGAGTGAGGACGGGCGTTATCGTGCAAAAAAACGATACCGGAAGTCAGCATACCACGGCGTTTGTTCTGTATAGCCCGTCGTAACTTTTTTATTGTTTCACAGTACACGTCTTGATTAATGGTCGTACCACGTTCCATGAATTCAACCAACAACACCCCTTTGGCATCCCAAAACACCGTTGCCATCAGTTTTCTGGCAGAAAAATCTTGCGAGGCTTTTCTTGGTTTGGTAGGCGAATTTGAATGTGCCCACATCTTTGATTGTTCTTTTGTCTCAGGGTTCACGTACTTAATCCAGGTTTCGTCACCGGTCACGATTCTGTTTAACAATGGTTCTCCTTCGTCCTCATAACGTGACAGAAAGTCTAATGCAGAGGCCATTCTTTGAGTTTTGTGGTGGTCGGTAAGAATTTTGGGCACCCATCGTGCACAGAACTTACGGTAACCCAATCTTGCTGTCACTATCTCGTACAAGAGAGTCTTAGAAATCTGTGGAAAACCAGTAGACAACTCCGACATTGAGAAACGTCGATTTTCACGAACTTTTGCATCAACTGTCTGAACGAGTTCGTCAGTCACCAATGATGGTCTACCACTCCTCTCTTCATCATGAACGTTTTCTCGTCCACTTTTAAATAAACGTACCCATTCACGGACAACTCCTTCACTCATAACTCTTGGTCCGTACACGGCACAAAGCTCACGATGAATAGCTGCTGCAGAATATCCTTTGGCTGTAAAAAACCTTATGACAGCACGCACTTCACATTTGGCGGGGTTTTCTATTGCAGCACACATTTCAAACTGCCACAAAAACTAAACTAGCGCAGGTACGACGTTCACTCGACCACGGTTTGATGCCGACTGACCTGTTGAGTGCGTGAACGCACAGATGGCGTCGCTACTCCCCCCACAACCCGCACTGTGACCAATCGGAGGTTACTTTCTGAACCGCCCTCGTATATCAACGCCAGTTAGCAGCTGAAGGTATTAATATAATTCTAATTTCATCATCCACACAGTTCCGAAGACAGCAAGAGCCGACAAGTGCGAGAATCATCGCATAGTCAGCTTACCAGCTCATGCATCCAAGTTGCTGACAAGAAGAATATACAGAGGAATGGAAAAGAAAGTTGAGGGTCTTTTAGACGACAGTGAGTTTGGCTTTAGGAAAGGTAGAGGTACCAGAGAGACAGTTATGACGTTGCGGTTGATAATGGTTCAAATGGCTCTGAGCACTATGGGACTTAACAGCTATGGTCATCAGTCCCCTAGAACTTAGAACTACTTAAACCTAACTAACCTAAGGACATCACACAACATCCAGCCATCACGAGGCAGAGAAAATCCCTGACCCCGCCGGGAATCGAACCCAGGAACCCGGGCGTGGGAAGCGAGAACGCTAGCGCACGACCACGAGATGCGGGCTGATAATGGAAGCAAGAAAAATCAAGACGCGTTGATAGAATATGTCGAGCTGGTAAAAGCGTTCGACAGTGTAGAATGGTGGAAGATGTTCGAAACTCTGGGAAAAATACGGTTAAGCTGTAGGTAAAGACGGATAGAATACAATATGAACAAGAACCAAGAGGAAACAATAAGACTGGAAGATCAATAGTGCTCTGATTTGAAGTATGTGAGACTGATGTAGTCTTCACTGGTCATCGGGGCTCAGTTGGAAGTGGGACGCATGACTGGAGACGATTCTAAATGAGATTTCAGTCCGAAGAGGTGTCTGGAGACGCCATGGACAGCGATGAAGTACCAAGATGACTGTCGGCCGCCGTACGGTCCGACAACCAGAGTGATCGTCTGGGGATCCATTTCTTTTCACAGCAGACGTCCTCTGGCAGTCATGCGTGGCACCGTTACAACACCACAGGTATACCTGGACGATATTCTACGTCTCGTTTTGTTGCTCTTCATGGCGAGCCACCCTGGCCGCCCTGGGCTTACATTTGAGCAAGACAATGCCCGCCAGCACATGGTGGCAGTTCCTTCTACTTGTCTTTGTGCTTGCCAAATATATTTTGCCCTGAAGCGCCAGCCGATCTCTTGCCAATCGAAACCGTTTTGAGCCCTCTAACCAGTTCGGGATTACACGATCTAACGCACCAATTGGATACAATTTGGTACGATATCCCTCAGAATGACATTCACAACTGCATCAATCAATGCCAAGCAGAATAACTGCTTGCATAAGGGCCGGAGCTGGACCCAAAACGATATTGACTTGCTCATTTTGTGATGATTTTTCTCTTGAAAAAATATCAAATTTTTCCGAAACCGTAATCATTTCCTTCCCATTCGGATAATTCTTCGTTGTGCGTCGTTTTTTTTATCTTAAAATTTGCTTGTACCATGGATTTCGTGGCCCTAGGCAGTTGCTTCCCTCTATATCTGATGCATTCGCTTGCATCTCTAGTAGAGGAAGGATGGTTGACAGCTGATTGTATGCAGACCTCACTCAGTAGTTTACTATAACTTGAAGGCTGTAGCTGCTGAATTCGTCTCACAAACAAATTTTAATTGTTTTTGAGTCTCGAAGCTGGTGAACGGTATAATTTTCAGCATCGGTTTACACACATGGGGATAAGAAGTGATATTATCATACGAGTATTAATAGTTAAGTAGTGTAATGGTAGAATATATTGTAACGATGAAATCCTGATCACTCAGTTCTGTATATGTTTTTCCCATCAGTCAGATAGTATGGGTAAAACAAAGCCTGGTGGTACAGGCCACATGAGCAAAACTTGAGCTGTTTTTAAGCCATGATGCAAAGGTGCAAGAAGAAGCCTACCAGTGATGGTTAAGAGGAGTGGCTTAAGAGTAAAACGAGCGGTTTCAAGTGTTTTGGAAGGCGAAATGAGCGATAAGGTTGTGTCGATCGTTCTAAGGGGAATTGGAACGCCCTACCCCGCCAATGTTAAATTTAGTGACTTCGCTTCCCTGTATTTCCGGGACCGCTGTAGTTATTGACATGAGACTTTTACAGGACATTAAACTGTATGTTCTGAGTCTGCTGAACTACAATAATTGCATTTCGCCTACTGCTTTCGGAAATACAATTTTTTAACTACACGGTTGAAATTTTGTGTACCTTTTTTGTATGTTATCCTAAATAATTTTAATTATACATAACATTATGTTCTTCTTTTAGTTAAGTAGACTCAGGATATGTATGTTATTACTTCCTAAAAATTTGAATACTCTACTCGTAGTGGTTTCTGAGATTTAGTGAAAAATGCAACAGAAAATCTAAATTATCAGGAACGGCTTCTAAAGTTTTAAAAGACTGTAACTCACTTAATATATGCTTAATTTTTTATTTTTAGTCACTCAGAAGCACCCTGCACGCTACTGTATACCATTCTCTTGATATTTTCCCAAGTTTTTTCTTCTTTTCTTCTTTCTGGACTCCTTAGTGGTCAACTGTGCTGATACTTCGTTTTTTCAATGCGAACTTGGTCCATCCGTTCAAATTCTCTGATGCAGTTTGCTCCAGGATTAATTCCCATATGCTGTAGCACTTTCACCCTACCAATGTTGCCATCATTAAAAGCAATAACAGCATCACTGCCCCCCCCCCCCCCACTTTAGTGTCTTCATTCCAACAAAAACACTTTTGGTAAGCGAGTCCATGTAAGATTATTGAACGACTCATTGGGATTTTGAGTCTGACCATGCAGACACTTCTTCAGTAATTCAGGATTTGCCAGGTCTCTGTAAATAGGTTTTATGATATCCGTAACTGCTGCTGGGATGGAATGTTTATGGATGTATGAACTGTTTGAGTACTGGGCATTGAGGTAATTGCGCCATGAATCAGGTCCAGGGGGGCAAAGATGGTGTACTGGATTTTCATCAGTTGATAGTCTCTGGAAGAAGGTAGCCCATACTGCCTACTTCATTTTCAACAAATCCTCAGTATTATTTCTAATGGATAGCCCATAATACTTCAGTATTCATCAATCATTTTGCCTGTCAGCCTCCCCCTTATGGTTTTAAGATCAGAAAGTTTCTTGTCTTTGTTTCAACTTCCTCAACCTGGTACCCATCTTCTTCTGGGCATGACCAACACATTCCAGTTTTGTGATAAACTACTCACCATATAAGGCTGAGCGGATACTACACTGTTATATGCTTTTGAGTCTCTATCACCTAAGAACTAAGTGTAAAACACTATCCTTTCGTTCGCAATCGACTAAAAATTTCAATACCTGCAGAGGCCCCCATACAGCCATTTGTTCCTTCATAATTTCTGTCACAGATATGCCCTTCTTTATTCCCTAATTTACACTTACAACAATGTTTGGTTAAAATCTGAAAATCTATTACCTTTCCAGTATCCACACTGGACACCATTGCAACAGAATTCTTAGAACTGTAGATGCACTTCTGCCAAGTGCCATCAAAAGCTCTTGGTATGTCAATCATACATAATTTATTTCAACAGCTTCGTTTGAAGCACCCTTCATTGACTCAACATGCAACAGATTCCACAGCAGCTCCAATAAATACTGCATACCTGTCGATTTTACAAGGTGGATGTGGCATATTCATCATGACACATATTGTTTTTGCTGCAGTGTGTCCTTTGCAAATAGCTCTCAATCCATAAAACCACCTAACATTTACTTCAAAATAATTATCTTTACACTTACCAGAATTCTAAAATGAGTGAGTATGTTTACAACTGGCACAATTAATAGTACGTTTCCTGGCTAGTCCATTTGATACCTCACTGTCTTCATGTAAACTAACTGGCTCTCCACATATTTTACAACACACACATTCACGTAACACCCTTGTTATGATGAGGTGAATATATCAGAATATAACGTAAACTACAATTTACATCACTTTCATTTTGAGAAAACTGTGTATCACAAAATTTATTTTGATCTTGGAAGCACTAATGGTTCAAATGGCTCTGAGCACTATGGGACGTAACTTCTGAGGTCATCAGTCTCCTACAACTTAGAACTACTTAAACCTAACTAACCTAAGGACATCACACACAGCCATGCCCGTGACAGGATTCGAACCTGCGACCGCAGCGGTCGAGCGGTTCCAGACTGTAGCGCCTAGAACCGCTCGGCCACCCAGGCGGGCGGAAGCTCTAATGGGTGTTTCTCTAGATACTGACGAGTTTGCCTGTATTCACTGTCTGTAACTTCACACACCACATGTTGAACACTATGTTGCCCTTTATTCGAAAATCTATTACCATGAAACCCAAGTTCCTTAAAAACACTTCGTTTTGGTGTCATACTTTACTTTCTGAGAGATTTATCAATATATTCGTCACTTTTCCTCTGAAAAACGTAAGCACTTCGACATACAACGCGTGTTTATACTATGAAATGGTACGATACTGTCTTTGACAGTGCTGCGAATACAAACACTTAATTTAACCTTTATAACACAGGAATTCACAGCCTTCTATACAAAAATTACCGATTTTATTAGATCCTGAAGTAATGCACCTAAAAATTTTAACATTTTCAACTGGTGTAGATTATAATATATATATATATATATATATACACTCCTGGAAATGGAAAAAAGAACACATTGACACCGGTGTGTCAGACCCACCATACTTGCTCCGGACACTGCGAGAGGGCTGTACAAGCAATGATCACACGCACGGCACAGCGGACACACCAGGAACCGCGGTGTTGGCAGTCGAATGGCGCTAGCTGCGCAGCATTTGTGCACCGCCGCCGTCAGTGTCAGCCAGTTTGCCGTGGCATACGGAGCTCCATCGCAGTCTTTAACACTGGTAGCATGCCGCGACAGCGTGGACGTGAACCGTATGTGCAGTTGACGGACTTTGAGCGAGGGCGTATAGTGGGCATGCGGGAGGCCGGGTGGACGTACCGCCGAATTGCTCAACACGTGGGGAGTGAGGTCTCCACAGTACATCGATGTTGTCGCCAGTGGTCGGCGGAAGGTGCACGTGCCCGTCGACCTGGGACCGGACCGCAGCGACGCACGGATGCACGCCAAGACCGTAGGATCCTACGCAGTGCCGTAGGGGACCGCACCGCCACTTCCCAGCAAATTAGGGACACTGTTGCTCCTGGGGTATCGGCGAGGACCATTCGCAACCGTCTCCATGAAGCTGGGCTACGGTCCCGCACACCGTTAGGCCGTCTTCCGCTCACGCCCCAACACCGTGCAGCCCGCCTCCAGTGGTGTCGCGACAGGCGTGAATGGAGGGACGAATGGAGACGTGTCGTCTTCAGCGATGAGAGTCGCTTCTGCCTTGGTGCCAATGATGGTCGTATGCGTGTTTGGCGCCGTGCAGGTGAGCGCCACAATCAGGACTGCATACGACCGAGGCACACAGGGCCAACACCCGGCATCATGGTGTGGGGAGCGATCTCCTACACTGGCCGTACACCACTGGTGATCGTCGAGGGGACACTGAATAGTGCACGGTACATCCAAACCGTCATCGAACCCATCGTTCTACCATTCCTAGACCGGCAAGGGAACTTGCTGTTCCAACAGGACAATGCACGTCCGCATGTATCCCGTGCCACCCAACGTGCTCTAGAAGGTGTAAGTCAACTACCCTGGCCAGCAAGATCTCCGGATCTGTCCCCCATTGAGCATGTTTGGGACTGGATGAAGCGTCGTCTCACGCGGTCTGCACGTCCAGCACGAACGCTGGTCCAACTGAGGCGCCAGGTGGAAATGGCATGGCAAGCCGTTCCACAGGACTACATCCAGCATCTCTACGATCGTCTCCATGGGAGAATAGCAGCCTGCATTGCTGCGAAAGGTGGATATACACTGTACTAGTGCCGACATTGTGCATGCTCTGTTGCCTGTGTCTATGTGCCTGTGGTTCTGTCAGTGTGATCATGTGATGTATCTGACCCCAAGAATGTGTCAATAAAGTTTCCCCTTCCTGGGAAAATGAATTCACGGTGTTCTTATTTCAATTTCCAGGAGTATATATATATATATATATATATATATATATATATATATATATATATATATATATATATCGTTTTATTCGGGAAATAGTGAATTTTATAATGAGATAAAAATCCGAAAATGTGAAAAACAATTTTTTCCATTCCAACTCCTAAGGCTCCTAGAACTACACTGCAAAGGAGACTGAAATCAGTTGTAGTGGATCAGAAAACATCCATGACATCTCACATGCGGTTTTTCATACCAACATTAGTAGTGGGGAATTTTTTGAAGAAATCTGGATCCAGTGTAGAAGATTTAAATGCAGGACATACGAACTTTATGCAGACATCGAGGATTTATTGTACTACAATGAAAATAATTTTTTTTAGACAGCTATTTTCTAACTAACTACCATCGTGTGAAAAGATTAAAATATTATTTTGCTCAGTAAAATTTACATATTAATTTTAATTTTTTCATTTGTACTTTTGATATGTAAACAGAATGCTTTTTTGTGAACAACAGTAACGTCTTTTTGGTTTTAAAACTTATATTTTGTTGAATGGCCGACACTACCGAATTGTAAGTCTTAGAAAGAAAATCAGTTGTGTTGTTTGTTGTTATGGTTAGAAATTTTGTTGTTGTCAATTACAGCCAAAGAAATGTTCAATGGAATTATCCCTCATTTCTAAACAACAGTAGGTTTATATCAATTTTGACTTAAGAGGCTCATAGTAGTCGCCGTTCATCTATCTTACCCACGATCGTTACGTACAGGTCATCATGGTTCTCAAGACCACTTTCCATCACACTGACCATCAAAGATATTGCTCGTAGGCGACTGTACACAACTGAAGATTGCACAGGGTTAAGTCCATCGTATATATTTCTCATGGGAGCGTTTTTAAAGTTTGAAACAGTACAGTTTCAATGTTATTAAAATATGCTTTTGTAATTTATACAGTGCACTGAATGATCATTCCGTAGTATTACATAAAAGTATTACAAAATATTTTTTAAAAATTGGACCCTATGCGTCTATTTGTCTAAGTCTATTTTTCAGTTTCTTAGTCTAACCGTCCAATGACATTGTGAAATTCAGAATCTAATGTGATATCAAGATCATATTTCACTTTATAGCCCCCACGCAACTCCCACAAGAAAATTCTATTGATGTGTGTCTAATTACCTATTAATCAGGGTGTTCACGACTAATTAGGTTGTAGGAATAATATTGTTTATCAATTTCCTTTTTTTATTTTGAATGAACTTTAATAAATTTTAATGATTAATAAGTCAGTGTGATACTTTAAACCACCTTGTATATTACTTCCAAAAATCTTTCAATCTATGTTTATGATACAAACAATAAGAATATAGTTAATGGAACATAACTTCAGCTACTAAGAATAAATAACGATTTTTATATACCGCAGTGTTACGTTTTACATTTTGCTTATACAAAATGCGTAATGCAAAATGGGACTGATGAAACAATAAATTCACTAGCGAAAAGGGACGTATATAAAGTATTCTTGGGCATCTGTGTCACAGAACACCTTTAGGTTGTAATGGCTCTTTATTTACGTGACCATTACCGCACTCCAACCCCAGTTCTCGATACCAGTAATATCATACTACTTTTCTGCGAAGTAACAGACATATTTTTGTGACAATATTCATATTTGGTTTAATAAAGATGTGAATCGTGAGCACCAAGTGAAAAATTATTTCTACCATACCATTGTTCTGATCTGGGACTGTTTGATCATTAAGAATTTCCTGAAAAACGCATTTGTTAGGTCTTCAAATATTGCTAAAATACAGATCTGGACCTTCTAGCAGTCAAAGTGGAATCACCCTAGAATCAACAAGATGAGCCATAACAACTTCGACGAAATCTTCGTGGGAATCCATTCAAGATAAGTGCCAAAATTAATGACTTTTTTACAGTGACTTCATTATTTCCATTCTGACGATACCATCCACAGTCAATAACTTTGTTGTTGCCCGATAAAGCGAACATATGCTACGTGAGCAACATCATTAATCTGATTTCTAACTTACTTTCAAGCGGTGGTATTGTTAGAAGTTCCAGCAGATCATAATATGTTTCTTTGGCAATAGGTATTAGTCCTGAAACGTTGGATATATGGTTTCCTATTAGCATGGTTTCTTAATAGGCTTATGATAATAAAACAGGAACTGCTATTTCGTACGATTATGTGATCTAGTTTAATTAAACTCTCTGTGACTAAATTCTTTAACAGCTTACTTTCGTAACAAAACTCTCCATCTTCAGGTTCTACTTCTTCTATTATTCGTCGAGCAGGAGCAGTGATAGCTGATGTGACGCCAGGTCCACTGCAAGTGTCACAACGTGCGGTAAGCCTTGAATGATGACGTTCTGCCTCCTCCTCCTTAATAAATCGAAATGTAAATGAACATTTTGGGCGGTATTTTGTGTGCAAGAAATCAGTCCATTCACGTGTTAATGAGCCACCAACTTTAATGATGTTTAAGGGAGTGGGTTTTGCACGTTCATATTTAATTATGTCTATCCAGTCCTTCGGAAGCTCGCCTTTTGTTTTATGTCTGATGAGACCCATGTCTTTGTCGCCTTCCAGATGTGAATGTCTTCTAACTGAGAACGACACACAAATAGATTCAAAACGCTTTGCGTTATGGACAAGATAGCGGATGAACCTGAAAAGGGTGTAGTTTTTGTTTTGACCCACATGATTCATAGAAGATTACCAAATTTTTAACTTGTGTATCTAGAATAGTAGCGACATCATGATGCAGGAGAGAAACTACTTCATTTGAACCTTTCTTCGCTATTGTTTTAGGATAAAGATAAAAAACTTCATTACTATCTGAGAGTCGATGTATGTTAAATAAATATAGAGAAAGTAGGCGCATACAATAGACATTATCGGTGCTGATGTTTGTACACGAAAGATTCCTCTGAAAATCTGTACATATTGATTCAGAGCTTGTTTTACTCTGACGAGGCCCATATCTTTGTCGCTTTCAAGAGAATGTCTTTTATGCTGATACAATGCCTCATCTTTTCGTCGGTGTAGTTCACATTCAGACTTCTCTCTCTTAATGGTATTTTGAACGTCTTATGTTTCCTTTTCATCTGTGGCTCTGGAGTTTTGAAAGTTACGGAAAATTTATCTCAATTACTACATGATGACTTCGACGGAAACCGAGCGAGATATTCAATTTTTTATTGAATATACTACGGCAGGTTTCATATGATGGTGAACAGGTCCTATGTGTCTGTTTAAACACTTTGAACGTAGTTCCTTCGTCAGGCAAATGCAGTTTCTGCCTTTTATTTATACTGTAATGACTGGATCTTCCAATAAATGACATGAAATGAGTACAGATGCTTAGCTATATTTCTGCTGAAAGTTTATGAGCTTGATTTCTGCGTTAGTCTCGTTTGTCAACTGGAGACAGACCTTCACGTTTTAAGGAATTTCTAATTCTTTCTAATGTTTTTTTTTGAAACCTCATGCGTGATACAGAGGTCTTTTAACAAACATTCAATTTTGCCATAGCATTTATCACATTACTCTTACTAATAATGAAACATACAGGGTGATCAATTGATAGTGACCGGGCCAAATATCCCACGAAATAAGCATCAAACGAAAAAACTACAAAGAACGAAACTCGTCTAGCTTGAATGGGGAAACCAGATGGCGCTATGGTTGGCCCGCTATATGGCGCAGCCATAGGTCAAACGGATATCAACTGCGTTTTTTGTTAAATAGGAACCCCCATTTTTTATTACATATTCGTGTAGTACGTCAAGAAATATGAATGTTTTAGTTCGACCACTTTTTTCGCTTTTTGATAGATGGCGCTGTAATAGTCACAAACACATGGCTCATAATTTTAGAGGAACAGTTGGTAACAGGTAGGTTTTTTAAATTAAAATACAGACGTAGGTACGTTTGAACATTTTATTTCGGTTGCTCGAATATGATACATGTACCTTTGTGAACTTATCATTTCTGAGAACGCATACTGTTACAGCGTGATTACCTGTAAATACCACATTAATGCAATAAATGTTCAAATTGATGTCCGTCAACCTCAATGCATTTGGCAATACGTGCAACGACATTCCTCTCAACAGCGAGTAGTTCGCCTTCCGTAATGTTCGTACATGCACTGACAATGCGCTGACGCATGTTGTCAGGCGTTGTCGGTGGATCACGATAGCAAATATCCTTCAACTTTCCCCACAGAAAGAAATCCGGGGACGTCAGATCCGGTGAACGTGCGGGTCATCGTATGATGCTTCGACGACCAATCCACCTGTCATGAAATATGCAATTCAATACCGCTTCAACCGCACGCGAGCTATGTGCCGGACATCCATCGTGTAGGAAGTACATCGCGATTCTGTCATACAGTGAAGCTTCTTGTAGTAACATCGGTAGAACATTACGTAGGAAATCAGTATACATTGCACCATTTAGATTGCCATCGATAAAATGGGGCCAGTTATCCTTCCTCCCATAATGCCGCACCATTTATTATCCCGCCAAGGTCACTGATGTTCCACTTATCGCAACCATCGTGGATTTTCCGTTGCCCAAAAGTGCATATTATGCCGGTTTACGTTACCGCTGTTGGTGAATGACTCTTCGTCGCTAAATAGAACGCGTGCAAAAAATCTGTCATCGTCCCGTAATTTCTCTTGTGCCCAGTGGCAGAATTGTACACGACGCTCAAAGTCGTCGCCATGCAATTCCTGGTGCATAGAAATATGGTACGGGTGCAAACGATGTTGACGTAGAATTCTCTACATCGACGTTTTTGAGATTCCCGATTCTCGCGCAATTTGTCTGCTACTGATGTGCGGATTAGCCGCGACAGCAGCTAAAACACCTACTTGGGCATCATCATTTGTTGCAGGTCGTGGTTGACGTTTCACATGTGGCTGAACACTTCCTGTTTCCTTAAATAACGTAACTATGCGGCGAACGGTCCGGACACTTGGATAACGTCGTCCAGGCTACCGAGCAGCATACATAGCACACGACACGCTCGTTGTGCATTTTGATCACAATAGCCATACATCAACACGATATCGACCTTTTCCGCAATTGGTACACGGTCCATTTTAACACGGGTAATGTATCACGAAGCAAATACCGTCCGCACTGGTGGAATGTTACGTGATACCACGTACTTGTAGGTTTGTGACTATTACAGCGCCATCTACCACAAAGCGAAAAAGGTGGTCCAACTAAAACATTCATATTTCTTTACGTACTGCACGAATCTGCAATAAAAAATGGGGGTTCCTATTTAAAAAAAAGGCAGTTGATATTCTGTTCGACCTATGGCAGCGCCATCTAACGGGCCAACCATAGCGCCATCTGGTTTCCCCCTTCAAGCTAGAACGAGTTTCGTTCTTTGTAGTTTTTTCGTTTGATGCTTATTTCGTGTGATATTTGGCCCCGTCACTATCAATGAACCACCCTGTATATTCACGCAATGTAGCTACTGTTTCATTCTGCGACGCCTTCGGAGTTCAATATTATCAGTACAGATCAGTCCTATTAAGTGACAACTTTGCTCATTCCAGTCCTTCAGTAGATTGAAACTGAAATTCTATGTGAACTTAAACTTTTCTGCATTAGTTAGTATATCAGTTCAGTTCTTTTTGCAGCTGAAATTCTTTCCTATTTTGTGTGACATAGTTCTTAGTTTCTTAAGATACCTCAGGTTGTCTACCATAACTCTGTCTTTTTACAGAATTACCATTGCTGCTTGATACTGGATATTTCATTTTCAATCAAAACGCAGACAGCAGCAGGTCATTATATGAAATTCAATTCCACCACACCACAAAGAAAAGAAGCTAATCTCAAATATGTTCTGTGTTAGCAGCAACCACGAACTTCGGCAATACAAAAGAAAAATCAACAATGACATTAAATTTAACAACATCAGCAACGGAACTTTTATAAAACCAGATAAAAAAGTCAATAAAGCTCAGAAATTGACACCTGTCCCTGTTTCGGGTGGACTTCACCTATTTTCTCAGTGTAAACCAAATTTTTATCTCGCCATAATTCTGAGACTAAACATTCAGCTAACTTGGTCCAACGGAAAGTATGACTCCGCATAATGACGCCAATTACTCATTTTCGTCAAATTTGGACTTGACCCCTTCTTCTCGTGTGGCCCTCAGTTTGTTTTCTAAATCAACAGACTTCTTTTCAAATTCGGCCAAAGATTTCCACGGAGACTGAAGTAAAAGTTCCTTTAGTTTCGTAGATTTTGTCCGTGATTGTTGCTGTCACTGCAGTCGTGATTGCTTGTACAATGTCCAACGTACCATGGCTGGGCAGCGTCCCACTTACGTGGGATCGGAGGGCCAGCCCGATTTCACATAGCGACGCCTCACCTGCCTCAACCAAACTCGCGTCCGCAATGCCCGTATCCTTTCTTCCACTTGGTTTTTCATTCTGTTGCTGTTGACACTCGTCATATGTAGTTAAACGCGAAACAAGTAGTAGGAAGAACTGTCGTATATTGCACACGTACTGAACGACAGAACTCGTCTGCAGACGCCATCAATATTGGCAAAAACTCGCAAAACAAAGAAACGCACGTCACTCTATGGCCCCTGTGACTGTTTAAAAATGACAGAGTCACCTCATAATATTCACAAAATGATATACATCTGAAAGCTGCTCAAAGTATCATTAATTTTCGAGTTCCATTTTCAGCAGACCCAACGAGGGATAAATATTGTCTACGTAAGACTCCACCTACTAAATAAGCGTTTCCACAGCAGTGACAGATCGTCAGCACTTCCCCGCAGCATGTTGCCGTTACAGTACAATTTTCAGCAGGCGCCACACAACGTCTCGTGTCCTTTGTTCTCTCGTACGTCCCTTAGACGACATATTACGTTCCCTAGCAGTCGCGCCCTTGCGGATCCCGAAGACTGCAGTTCCGTCTGATCTGAGGGGCGGAAAATGAGATTTCCTTTGTCAGACATCTTCTGCTCATGCAAGGCTCGACAGAAATGCGACGTATTCCCAGCTCGGTTTCGCCACACGTGGCAGCTCTGAGCGGGCTCGCAATATTGATGCGGTGTTGGGGATAATCCATATCAGTTTCTCATCAGCACATGTGGTAAACGAGCTCTTGGTGTTATAGAATGTTTAATAGGTACCTAGAGACCTGTTTCATTTGGTGTAATCACAGAGACAAAAAATCAGTACCAATGAAGAAACTTTATGACTAACCGCGAAATAACTGCAGCAGCAGTGATGAAACATTGCTATGATTCGAAAGAAGTGCAAGATGTCCCAGGTAAAAAAGTGCCTTATTACAGATATTAAGTACCTGCATGGTGTCTAAGAATACTTACATGTGAAGTTTTTCTGTTACATTAATAACATTGTGCTAATTTAGAATCCAAACACGTTTTCCACGCTAAAAAGGGTGTCTGTTTCTGCACAAATTTTGTATTTAGACCTATGTCTCCTTAACTGCTTGCAGAAAACATCGATATAATTAAAATATGTTTTTTTTAGAAAAAAAGTAATGCAACGATGCTAGGGGACTACAATTGACATTTGTCCAGAAAATGCTCCGTACCGTCATGTAAAATCATCAAATGATCATAACGTATTGCAAAATGATTTAGACAAGATATCTGTATGGTGCAAAAAGTGCCAATTGCCTCTAAATCATGCGAAATGAGAATCATCCACAGGAGCACTAAAACGAATCCGCTAAACTCAACTAAAAGCTTAAAGATTAAAGTTAAGAATTACTTCAATTGGAATGATCACATACATAATTTTGTGGGGAAAGAAAACCAGGAGACTGCGATTTATCAGAAGAACACAGAAAAAGTGTGGCAGGTCTACAAAAGAGAGTGCTTACACTATGCTTGTCCGCCCTCTTCCGAAGTATTGCTGCGCTGTGTGGGATCCGCATCAGATAGGATTGACAGAGCACATCGAAAAAGTTCAAAGGAGGGCATCTCGTTTTGTACTGTCGCGAAGAGGGAGAAAGTGCCACGGTTTTGATATACGAACTTGGGTGGCAGACATTTTTCGCTGCGGCAAGGCCTTCTCCTGAAACTTCAATCACCAACTTTCTCCTCAGAATGAGGAAATTTTTGGTTGGCGCCCACTTACATAGGGAGAAATGATCATCATAATAAAATAAGAGAAATCAGAACTCGCACGGAAAGATTTAACTGTTCTATTTTCCTGCGCACTGTTCAGGAGTGGAACGGTAGATATGTGAATTAATGGTGGTTCAATGAACACTCTGCCAGGCACTTAACTGTGAATTGCAGAGTATTCATGTAGATTTGGACGTAGTTGTACAATTAGCCCTTGGATTTTCACTAACCTTTGAATGTTAGTCACTCTGCATTATTTTCTAACTTACCGTAAACAATAAGAGTCCTTTAGAAAGTTATTAAAATCACTTCTCTGCCGTTGCTTGTCGACCATCGGCGTGTTACCTGCATACTTCATACAAAACGCTCCACCGTTTTCCCTCATGTCTCCAATCGTAGTACTGCGGCGCGCCAATAACAGTCTATGCCCCTAACCTTACATCTAGGCCTTCCGTAACAGACTGCTATCCGTTTCCCTCTACCTGATTATAAATCCGTCCATATTTGACAGAATCCTACTTTTCTCCTCTTTACCAGAACTCATTTCTTTGTGAGGGAAATTGTATTTACATTCGCCAGCCCCCTCCTAAGGGCTGGCGGAGGGGCCGCTCTGGCAGCGACCTTTTTGCCACTCTTCGGCCATTATTTTTTATATTAAGTTCAGATTAAAATATAAACACTTATTGAGGTTAAAATGCAGAAGACAATGTTTATGAAGAGACTACGATGATGATGATGATGATGAAGATGGTGATGATGACGTGGTCTAAATCACTAACAGGCGATATTATGTTGGTTCCTGGTAACTGTGGTTTCGGATTAGGATTGGAGGAAGCTGTATGAAAACCGAGGGATGTCTTTGTGGGAAGGAACTGATAGTGGAGATGCAGGTCATAGAGTATGAGTGGCTTGCCAGCGGGGGATGGAATGGGATTGTTGTAGCCTGCAGCTGGAATGGGATTGATATAGTAGGTTATGGGTCGCAGTGTGAGGGGGGAATTTTGGAGTGAGTTCATGGTCCGGGAGGGAAAGTCGATTGAAATTCCATTGCGAAATGATATGGGCTGTATGGAGAGGGAGGTACACTTTGTCTTGAAGTTATACAGAAGAGAATATTAAAAAATGTTCTTCGTGTGACAACACAAGAGTGAGAGCCACTATGCGTCGATGGAAGCACTGTCTGTGAACATTGTGATGTAAATGAGACAAGCGAGAGAACGTGAGTATCTCTCAGCTTAACGCAAAGCAGCAACTTCAAGTCGCCCGGCCGGAGTGGCCGAGCGGATCTAGGCGCTACAGTCTGGAACCGCGCGACCGATACGGTCGCAGGTTCTAATCCTGCCTCGGGCATGTATGTGTGTGATGTCCTTAGGTTAGTTAGGTTTAAGTAGTTCTAAGTTCTAGGGGACTGATGACCTCAGATGTTAAGTCCCATAGTGCTCAGAGCCGTTTGAACCATTTATGAAGTCTGCCTATCCCTTGAGAATAGGAAGTAGGATACATTATGCCTAGAAAGGTAGGTCAGAGAGTGTGTTTTTAACAGTTCAGTTGTAGGATTGTTCACCTCAGAATCGACTGTAAGCCATCAAATGGTTCAAATGGCTCTGAGCACTATGGTACTTAACATCTGTGGTCATGAGTCCCCTAGAACTTAGAACTACTTAAAGCTAACTAACCTAAGGACATCACACACATCCATGCCCGAGGCAGGATTCGAACCTGCGACCGTAGCGGTCACGCGGTTCCAGACTGGAGCGCCTAGAACCTCTCGGCCACTTCGGCCGTGTAAGCCATCATTCCATCTCTACTAATGATGAGTCAAGCATACATGCCGCCGTCAATAGCAAAAGATGAAGTGATAAAGAGAGTATATGAGGGCAGAGAACAAGTAACTCAGTCCGTAAAGAGAGATACTGTATACTAATAACAAAACTATAAAACCGTCGTGTCTACCTGTTTCAGCACGCTAATCTCAAAAACTACCAGACGACTTGTCACGGGGTGTTCGCAGATGACTTGAGCGTTGCTAGTTGCAACGTACAGTCTTTATTTCATCCAATTTTGATCACGGAAAAAAAAATCATAATTCAAAGTTTTATCTAAAACTGTTGTGTGCCTGTCTGCGTGTTCGAACACGCTAATCTACAAAACTAAACTATGGGAGCTCTAGGTTGAAATATCAACAGTGTAAGGAAAATATGGATTGCTACTTACCGTAAAGATGACAACTGAAGTTGTTGACATGTGCAACTAAAAAACAGTCACACGTTAGCTTTCGGCCACAACCTTCGTCAGAAAAGGTAACACACACAAATTCATTCACACAAGCGCACCTCTGGCATACATGATCGCCATCTCCGGCGGCTTGGACTGGAAATGGTGAAAACTTATGTGTAATTAGCTTTTAGTTGTGCCTGTTAGCAACTTAATGTATCATTCCATACCGAGCTGACGGAGACGGCGGTAATGTGTGCGTGAGGTGTGCTTGGTTGTGTGTGTTTGTGAGTGCGCTACCTTTTCTGGTGAACGCTGGGGCCGAAAGCCAATATGAACGTGTCTTCTAGTTGTGACTATCAGCCACTTAACGCGTTTTCCTCACAGTAAGTATCAATCTATCTTTTCCTTCATTTTTAATCTACAGAACTAGTAGAGAATTTTCATGGGGGTTTTCACAGGTAACTTGAACGTAGCTTAGGGCAACGTATAGGCTTTATTTTATCAAAATCGCATCACGGAAAAATATCTTAAAAAATGATTCAAATGGCTCTGAGCACCATGGGACTTAACTTCTGAGGTCATCAGTCCTCTATAACTTAGAACTACTTAAACCTAACTAACCTAAAGACATCACACACATCCATGCCCGAGGTAGGATTCGAACATGCGACCGTAGCGGTCGCGCGGTTCCAGACTGTAGCGCCTAGAACCGCTCGCGCACTCCGGCCGGCAAAAATATCATAGTTTAAGGTTTTAAGAGTCTTCTTATCTTAGTAGTACACCAAAGAACCAATAGAGGGTGTTGTAAGTTACACAGTACATCGAAGAACTAATAGATGTCACTGATAGTTTTTTTTATCTCAGTGACAGAATTATTTTCGAAAGTTAAGTCAGTGACAGAAATAAGCGCCACAATCTTACGTTTATGAATATGAACATTGATTAATTGGCCTGGATATACAGATTGCTGACATCGCATTGTGTATTAAAAAATTATCTAACCTGCCTTCCTACTTTCGACAGGTTTAATTTATATTTGACTACTTGGATAGGAAAAAAACGAGTGTCTTCCCCGCCTACCCTGTCTCTGACTCCCTTCTCTCCCCTGAGTCCTTTTGCTTTCCCCTCCACTGCCTTCCCCAATCCTTCTGCATCTGCCCTGCCCCCCCTTTTTCGTATGTCCTCTCCCTCCATCGGCTCCTCCCCCTTTTCCTCGCCTTCCCCCTCATCCCCCTCATCGGTCCGAGTCCTCCCCCCGCCCCCATCTGCTAGTTGTGTTTTTCGTCTAGTGCGAACAGAAACCAGACTGTCGCCGTGTTTTTTTTAACTGTGCCTGCCTGCTAACTGCGTGTCTCCATCCGCATCGTCAGCGAATCGAAATGCACTAAAGAAAAAAAAATGAGGTGAGGTTACTGAGAAAATGATCCTATAAAGGTTCTGTTTTTAGCACTTGAGGTACGGAACCCTAAAAAGCGACGGTATGCAAAGACAAGCGCTTATAGCTAATAATCTAATAATCATGGAGGATTAGAATGGCGGTGTTACCGGAGAGTATGAGATCGATGGTAAGAATGAGAGAGGAGAAAGAATAATAGGGTTCTACAGTAAGCCGGCCGCTGGTGGCCGAGCGGTTCTAGGCGCTTCAGTCTGGGACCGCGCGACCGCTACGGTCGCAGGTTCGAATCCTGCCTCGGGCATGGATGTGTGTGATGTCCTTAGGTTAGTTAGGTTTAAGTAGTTCTAAGTTCTAGGGGACTGATGACCTCAGAAGTTAAGTCCCATAGTGCTCAGAGCCATTTTTTCTACAGCAAACTTGAACTGGTAATAGTAAATACACTGTTAAAAATCACAAGCAGAGGAGGTATACACGGAGAAGGCAGACAAAGATTCTCAAATCAGGTACTGGGTTGTAAGGCGTACCAAGGAGCAGACATAGACTCACACCGCAACTTAGTAATGATGAAGAGTGGACTGATGTTTAAGATAATCGTCCTGAAGAATCAATGTGGAAAGAAGTGCGATACTGATGTAATGAGAAATAGTGATGTACCTACGCAGTTCAGCGTTTGAAGTATTGCAACAAAATGAATGCAAGTGTAAGCAGCTCATTTGACGAGGAATGAGATTCTCTAAAAAGGGCAATCACACAAGCTTGACGGACATAGATATGTGCAAGGAAGGCAACTGCAAAGAAATCTTGGGTATCAAAAGATAAACTTCACTTGATCGACAGAAGAAGAAAGTACAAAAATGCTCAGGGAATGACAAGCCTACAGCAATGTAAGTCACTTAGAAATGAAATAAGTAGAAAGTGCAGGGAAGTTAAGGCGAAATACCTGCAGGAAGGAGGAGAAGAATTCGAAAAAGAAATGGTCTTCGGAAGGACAGATTCAGCATATAGAAAAGTTAAAACAATCTTTGGTGAAATGAAAAGCAAAAGTGTCAACATTAAGAGTGCAGGAGGAATTCCACTGTTAAACATAGAGGAAACAGCATATAGATGGAAAGAGTGCTCGGAAAACCTCTACGAGAAGGAGAAACTGACTGCTGGAGTCACAGAACAAGAAAAGGCTGGCGATTAGGAAGACATATGGCACCCAGTATTAGAGTCGGAGTTTGACAAAGCTGTGGAAGACTCGATACCAAGTAAAGTAGAAGGCATACATAAACCTGCCTCCAAAATTTCTAAAATCAATGAGGCACATGCAACCAAATGACTATTCGAATTGGTGTATAGAATTTATGAGACAGAGGCACGCCATCAAAGTTTCGGAAAACCATGATCCACAACAGAGCAAGAGCAGATAAGTGCAAGAATTAACGCAAAATCAGCTGAACAGGTCATGCATGCACGCTGTTGACGAGAATCATGTCCAGAATAATGGAAAAGAAAACTGAGGGCCTCTTAGGTGACAATATGCTTCGCTTTAGGAAAAGTAGAAGTATCAGAGAGACAGTTCGAACATTCTTGGTAATGGAAGCAAGACTTGAGTAAAATGAAAACACCTCCATAGGATTTGTCGACCTAGAACAGCGCTCAACAGCGTAAAATGGTGCTAGATGTTCCAAGTTCTCAGGAAGTTTCACGTTGTAGGCAAAAAGGCTGAGGTCGCGAGTTTGAGTATAATTAAAAATGATTCGTTAAATTTTAGCGTGTCAGTGACCTAATTTTTCAGTATTGATAATTGTTAGACCAATATCAGTATGTATAGTTACGTGAAATCCTCTCTTCTTATATGATCACAGTTTCAACTAGTTATTTCAACAGGTTGTTTCCGGATTCACCAGCCACCATCCCACGTCTTTCCTCTTCCAAACAAATCTTTACATAAAGCCGAAACATTATTTCTGTTCGACACACGGTCTTCAAAATCTACACAACTCGGTCCGTTTTCCATTTTTATTTCCAGATACTTCCCACAAAAATTGTTGATTTGTGAAATCTACATAAATAATCAGTTTTATAACTACATAAACTGAAAGATTCTGCACAGCTCATTCTGGGTGGTAAGAATCAGATGACAAATAAGAAAACAGAAAAAGACTGAAACATTCAGGAAGTTTGTAAACGAGCCAAAAAATTCATCAATGATCAACTGAACTTAGCAACAGAACACACTCAGGTGTGTATTGTCTGCCTAAAAATCTATGGGACCGTATGACTGAGAATTTCCAGAAACTTCTTAAGTATTATTTAGTGTAAAAAGAATTTTGCATTGTAGAGGACTTTACATGTAAATAATGGGGAATGTTTTAACATCATTACGTACCTATTATAATTACCCTATAATAAAGTGTATGGAAATAATATTTATACGTAAATATAAAATTAAAACTAAAGGAAAATTACTGTATCATATGTTTATGGACATCTTTGCTGTAGATTTGAAGAGTATTTAAATAACTTTAAGACCTGAATATAAGTATGGAGGTAAATATATGTACAAAATTACTATACATTTGGCGAAGTTTTGTGTTAAACTATAACATGTAAGTTAACTTTTTTAAGACATTAGGTTAAGCTGACTTGTTTTGTATTACAATCAACAGTATTCAAACAAGAAGTTCACACACACACTCTCGAGAAACTAAACCAAACTTAATTACGGTCAGATTTCACCACCGACGATTGCAGGTAAAACAACAGAACAAACGACAGTTAACTGCGCATGAATAATACAAAGTGCAATGAAGTGAGGCAAGAAATTCGGTTGTCAAGCGAGTAACAGCTAGAGTCGGGAACAAATGAGAAGAAAACGTAAATGACTGCCGCTACATCTCTGCATTAAAATAACTAACTATCATAAGAAATATACATACACAGAATTCCACACAAAATATGAAATGGTCAAAATTCTTTTAGCACTGATACGCGCATCAACCATTTCCCTAAGCCGACAGTCTATTCCTGCAAACGTTTCCTGTCGCGGCAAGTTCATTCTGAATATCTCTCTCGCTATAAAAGTCTACCTGCATATAAACTACTGTACGCTATTTCATCGATCACATGAACAGTTTTCTCCATACTCATGTGTGCTGTCATTTCATTGTACCAGAAGTCAAGTACATAAACATCATTAGTCAACAGTTATGTGAGAGCCAAACCGTAATATTCACTTCAACAGTTTAACTACAAATACAAGAAATGATGTTAGTTGTATTTGAGCATTACCTTCTCTGAAAAGGAACCAAAACACTGCATTTGCACCTAATGGCTACAGATTAGAGCTTAACCAGATGTTGGAAAAGAGTTTCGAATAGTAATCTGGCGCTTTTGGTTCCTGCGTATTCCACATGGTTAACGTACTATGAATAGTTGTAGAACATGAATTAAGACCTGTAAATAAAGCGGTTCCAGACTCATGTCCAGCTAATGAATTTTTTTTTCTAGGTGTGGGAAATGTGTCCTGATGTCTAGTTGTACCTTTTTTATCTCTGTATTTGTGCAACGTCGCGTACCATGTAATGTTGATTGCAGTTAACTATCAGTTGGTAACCGTATCACGCAGTGTTTAATTTCTGGAAAAATGTCCGACGCACCTGCTTTTAGAGCTTATCATAAATATCAGTGAAGATTTAATGGCGTGATGGCATGCAGATTGCAATAATATTCGACGTTCTTCATTAGTAGTCAATTCAAATGAGATATAATGTCCATTTGCACTTATTACTCTAATAATGCAACGCAACGTTTTGCGTGCTTTCAAATAATAAAAATTTCGAGTGTGCGCTGAAATTATACAGCAAAATGCCTCTCAACTGTTGTAAAAATTACTGGTACCCTGTCGGTTAATTATGATTGTTCATATTTATAGCGCACGTGTAGCAGCCCGTAGCCCGTGACAATGTGGAATACAACCATAGTCACAGCTCAGGCACCAGTGGGGAAACCATACAGTCACAGTTGCGAGCAGAGGCATCCGAGCCTGGTGTTCGAAGTTGTGACTGTAGTCATAGCATCGAAATTAAATCACTGTAAACGTGGCGAAAGGCCTCATCTAACCAAAAGAAGAAATTACGCAATTGTTACGTAAGTCGCTATTCTGTATGTGAAAATTCACCTAAACTCTTCACTTAAAATACTTTCTGAATCTATTAATAAAGGAAAGAAATTCCCTATAAAAATTCCTCACAGCTACAGCTCGTAAACTTCTTTACAATTGACAGTAGTAACCTTTATTTTACGAGTACGAAGTTTTGATCTGATGACGGGAGTAGTCGAAACGTAGTCAATAATGGGAACGTATTAAGCGATTCAAAAACGACTTTATTCGCAAAAGAAAAAGAAACTTCATTTCGGAGTGACTGAAGGGCCTGGTATAAGATATTTTACAAGTAGTGGAACTGTGATACTGAAGCAAGCACTGTCTTTGTTAAACTGAACTTTTTTTAATCGCTTACTATTTCGGATGATTATTCTAGCGCCTAAACCATAGGTATACAGCCAGGTATGTGGCATTTATATTGAACAGATCTCTCACCTCCAAGAACTATTGTGAATGTACAGCCGAGAAAATTACAGCAAGAAATGAAATTCTTAAAAAATCATGTGCAGGAACTGGTCTAGGCACAATATATGGGTAATGTTTCTTTTGCCCAGTATGAATGACATTTACCCACGTAAAGAAACTAGGGTGTTATCCTTAATGAAACTTGCCACGTATTGATTAACTGCATGAAAGATAACACCTCTGGACAACCTGGACGAACAGAATGCACGTCTCCCATAATATGACAAGCTGCTCACGGTTAGGCCCGGTTCGAGACATTCAGACAGACTTTTGACGGACGGTATGTCATGTATGGAACTGAGAACACCTTCAGTGAACCGCAACAACTAAAGTGAAGGAGGACTCTCCATGCCACAGCTCCAGTTGGCAGACACTTCAAGACGATCGGTCTACTAAATATAAGTTTACACGTAAAAGTTGGAGAATGCTTAGTCGGCTACGACGAGGGTGGCGTATTGCGTCAGGTCTGACTAATTAAGTATTTTTTGGAGTACCATGATTCTCATTTTTACTGTAATTTACGGGAGGCAAATAAATATGCCAATGTTGAAAAACTGTGAATAGTTAATTTAAGGACATAAAAAGAGAAAAATGATTTTGAATGATATTAGAGAGTCTTTGAAACTTTTACTATAGTGATTTGGCACTTGTTGTAGCTTGTGCTTAAGCATATCAGAAAAACAAATGTAGATACACTAAGTCTCAAGTCCAGTGCTGCGATCACAGTGCAGTTTCAACAGTTTCGCCACTAACAAGCGGACTGTACGACCTTCCCCTCACCTATTTGATTAATATTGAGGTGTGTACGGCACGAATAGGAATTCAACATACCTATGTAAACGGGAAGACACAACTCTTAACTGTTTTCGAGAAAATCGAGTTTGAAACTTTTGGGCTTTCTTATGTACTTCTTATGAGTGCTATCATTTAAAGAATTCGCAGCTGATTGAGTAAGCGCTTAGTTTTATGAGCACAGGGTCCGTGGACAAATCTGGATACCGATACTCTTTTTAAATCGTTCCCACGTTATCTGCCAACGTGCAATATTAACTTAATCCCTCGCAAACTTACTCCGCGGTGCAGCCCTGCAACGTTTATTTTTACATGCAGCCGAGGAATCTTATAAAACGATTACAAAATTGCACTTTACGTCATCGTACAGAGAGTACTTCGATATGCTTGCTAAGCTGCTTAGCCATGTGATGACAGAGATCCGTTTATGAATGATAACCAAGTTTGTTTAGCAATAGCCAAATCGAAAAATTATGCACACACAAAAATTCGGCATTCATCACACGTCCTGCACGTCATAATAAGTATTATTTTGTATGTTTCTATGATCAGTATCATCCTGGTTTGTGCAGTATTCAGTGGGTTACATATTATACTTGTCACAAGTGTAGATACAATGACATAAATGAAATGATACTCCTCGCGGTCTGAGGCGCCTTATCACGGTCGGCGCGGCTTCCCCCGTAGGAGGTTCGAGTCCTCCCTCAGGCATGGGTGTGCGTGTTGTCCATAGCGTAAGTTAGTTTAAGTTAGATTAAGTAGTGTGTAAGCTTAGGGACCGATGAACTCAGCAGTTTGGTCCCATAAGATCTTACCACAAATTTACAAATTTACACTGGCTTGATCGAAAGTTCTCGTGTATCCCTTTTTATTTCCACTCTCCTTACGAAAATAGTTTTTCTCCTTTTTTCAGGATAAATATAATGCAAATAATAAATGAATCATTAAATATTGATACCGAACGAGGTGGCGCAGTGGTTAGTACACTGGACTCGCATTCGGGAGGACGACGGTTCAAACTTGATTTAGTTCTTCGTGATTTCCGTAAATCGCTTCAGGCAAATGCCGGGAGTGGTCCTTTGAAAGGGCACAGCCGACTTCCTTCCCCATCTTTCCTTAATCTGATGGGACCGATGACTTCGCTGTTTGGTCCCATTGCCCAAGTAAACCAACCAACCATATATGGATATTTGCACAGTCTCACTACTAAATCTAGTGTTAGAATTAAGTGGGAATAAAAAAAAGAAAAAAAAAAAAGATGGCAGCAGCGAGATACTCTTCAGAAACCTCGCTCTTATGGGTCCTATACACTCACTCGTTCGGCTGCAGGTTGTTTGAATGTTTGCAAGTTTATAATGTATATAAGCATGCCAAACCGAAAACGGTTGCGAGTTGCGTCTTTCTGTTTACTGATTGAAGCTCTGGTCGTGTCCACGACACACTGTTAATATGAATCAAGTCGGTGAGGTTGTGACACAATAAATCCATGGGCCACAAATTTTTCCTTGCAATTGTACTTTTCGGTGCATTTTTCTGTGAATCAAAGTTTGTAAATAAGTGTATTAATGTTTGCGTGATGAAGTGGAAAGTTTTCTCATTGTAAAGTTGAATAAATTTTAGTTTTAAGCTAGTGTAAGCAGACACACTGGCTTAGTCAGGACGATGGGATATTGTCAGAGAGTATAGTGAACTTTCAGTTGCATAATCGCTGAGCGCGCAAGCACCACATCAGTAGAGTTGAGTGCACAGGAGAACAAAGGAGAGTGTGGAGAGAGACAGTCGGGTCGAGTTGAGAAATGGCCGTATTGTAGTGGTGCTGAGGTACGTAATGATTCGACGAATATTTTGTGTGAAGGAGTGACATATACGGCATTGAATAGGTAGACTACAATTACTGTAAGAGGATGCTAACTAACATGAAGAGTACTATGGGCCCAATTGTATTTGCTACGGAGCTAGAAGAAGAAGAGGCCACACATAGTCAAAGAACAATGCTTTACATTGAAAGGAAGACATGTCAACCTAAAGTAAGATCCAACTAATTACTTGGTCAGACTTTCATGTGGCTAGCCAGCGTCATAGTTCATTTTTGTGTTTGAATAACACTTGGTTATTCCATGGGTAGACTATCAATTTTCCCCAAGGCAAAATTCCTAAGCAGGATCCATTCTATCCATAACTGATGATGCGAGAAAGTCCTAATGATTGAGAAACTATTTCAGTGTTCTATGGAAGAAATAATAGTAATTAAAAGTTCAATAATTTGCAAGATTAAAATTAACAGAAGTGTTCAAGTCTAGTAATCATCAATTTCAGAGACAAAGCAAAATTCAGTAAAAGATATTTTTGTTCATGTTTCCATGAATAAATAAGCTTTCATTTTACGGAATTGCAATCAGTCAGAAACATACGTTAACGTCTTGTGCCAATAATGGTAGTTACTGCAGCGAAGTGATAACTGTTAGTGAATAATAATGAAGGCTGAAGTTACAAGAGACAAATACGTCAGTTAAATCATATCACGATCTTTGCCAATTTTTTAGAGTGAAAATTTTCACTTTGCAGATTATGTAACTGTAACTCGCACGAAAGTGATTACTGGCTCTGAGCACTATGGGTCTTAACTTCTAAGGTCATCAGTCCCCTAGAACTTAGAACTACTTAAACCTAACTAACCTAAGGACATCACACACGTCCATGCCCGAGGCAGGATTCGAACCTGCGACCGTAGCGGTAGCGCGGTTCCAGACTGTAGCGCCTTTAACCGCTTGGCCACCCCGGCCGGCGAAAGTGATTACTGAATGATTTTGTATCATTACAATATTTTTCAAGCAAAATGGCAACATTTAGTACTAAACAAGTATAAGTAACCGCCTTGATTAAAATTTCAGAAAGTAAGCATTGCAGTGAGTGACGTCGCAACATTTTTGTAATTCCGTAACCATCTATTCCTGATAAGATTTTGTTGTTCTTTGATTATTACTAATTGGTTTCTAAGAGCTGCTACCTATCTGAAAGGTATTTGATCACTGTAACGTAGCCATCTGAATTCACGCTAGAGCAATATTTATCAGTTATGTGCTGTTTTCGCCTTGCAACAAAACTAAACAGTATACATAAGTTTTTCTACATTAACAGACAGTGATTGCAACGACTATAATTTTGCTCACGTAGTGAGCTGGAGACCGTTAATTTACCTTAATTCATTGACTGAACTGATAACATTTTCCAAATTCAAGTAACTACTGTAATTCCAATCAGCCCGTTTTATATTTATTAATCTTAACCTAGTTTTATTTCTTGTCATTACTGCAGACAGCACTGAGCATCGGCGACGTCCTTTGGAGTAGAAGCCTTTGCCACACAACAGGGAACTTCAGGTAAAAAGTGCATTTAAGTCCTAATTAACTGGGAGTGTAGGGTTTGGTTATAAGCGAAAGTTCGAACGATTCCTTTTTAAGAATTGTATGAACTGTTTTATGTCTGATGGCCCCTGTCGATTACTTTGTTTACATAAATGAAGTACCTACATTTCATTACATTGCAATGTATTAAAATTGGAACAAGTGGCAAGAAACGCACTACATGCTTGGATATGGAAATGAGAAGGGTGTGTAGTACTCGTGTGAGAGTGAGAAACGTCTACCAGTATGAGCCGAATTACATATTGGGAGTATCGTGGCGTTTTGAGATTGCAGTTTGTTGTTCTGTTATATTGTCCCGTAGAAGAAGGTGTAATTAGATGAATGACGAACACTAACTTCACTTAACGAACGTTTATTCAGCACTTGCACATACAAGAGCGCGGAGCGAACTGCCTCCGGCCAGAACACATACAGTATATACAGGGTGGTCCATTCATCGTGACCGGGCCAAATATCTCACCAAATAAGCGTCAAACGAGAAAACTACAAAGAACGAAACTTGTCTAGCTTGAAGAAGGAAACCAGATGGCGCTATGGTTGGCCCGCTATATGGCGCTGCCATAGGTCAAACGGATATCAACTGCGTTTTTTTAAAAATAGGAACACCCATTTTTTATTATATATTCGTGTAGTACGTAAATAAATATGAATGTTTTCGTTGGACCACTTTTTTCGCTTTTTGATAGATGGCACTGTAATAGTCACAACCATATGGCTTACAATTTTAGACCAACAGTTGGTAACAGGTAGGTTTTTTAAATTAAAATACAGAACGTAGGTACGTTTGAACATTTTATTTCGGTTGTTCCAGTGTGATACATGTACCTTTGTGAACTTATCATTTCTGAGAACGCACGATGTTACAGCGCGATTACCTGTAAATACCACATTAATGCAATAAGTGCTCAAAATGATGTCCATCAACCTCAATGCATTTGGCAATACGTGTAACGACATTCCTCTCAACAGCGAGTAGTTCGCCTTCCGTAATGTTCGCACATGGATTGACAATGGGCTGACGCATGTCGTCAGGCGTTGTCGGTGGATGACGATAGCAAATATCCTTCAACTTTCTCCACAGAAAGAAATCCGGGGACGTCAGATCTGGTGAACGTGCGGGCCATGGTATATGGTGCTTCGACGACCAAGCCACCCGTCATGAAATATGCTATTCAATACCGCTTCAACCGCACGCGAGCTATGTGCTGGACATCCATCATGTTGGAAGTACATCGCCATTATGTCATGGAGTGAAACATCTTGTAACATCGGTAAACCATTGCGTAGGAAATCAGCACACATTGCACCATTTAGATTGCCATCGATAAAATGGGGCCAATTATCCTTCCTCCCATAATGACGCACCATTTATTAACCCGCCAAGGTCGCTGATGTTCCACTTGTCACAGCCATCGTGGATTTTCCGTTGCCCAATAGCGCATATTGTGCTGGTTTACGTTACCGCTGTTGGTGAATGACGCTTCGTCGCTAAATAGATCGTGTGCAAAATATTTGTCATCGTCCCTTAATTTCTCTTGTGCCCAGTCGCAGAACTGTACACGACGTTCAAAGTCATCGTCATGCAATTCCTGGTGCACAGAAATATGGTACAGGTGCAATCGATGTCGACGTTTTTGAGATTCCCGATTGTCGCGCAATTTGTCTGCTACTGATGTGCGGATTAGCCGCGGCAGCAGCTAAAACACCTTCTTGGGCATCATCATTTGTTGCAGGTCGTGGTTGACGTTTCACATGTGGCTGAACACTTCCTGTTTCCTTAAATAACGTAACTATCCGGCGAACGGTCGGGACACTTGGATGTTGTTGTTGTCTTCAGTCCTGAGACTGGTTTGATGCAGCTCTCCATGCTACTCTATACTGTGCAAGCTTCTTCATCTCCCATTACTTACTGCAACCTACATCCTTCTTAATCTGCTTAGTGTATTCATCTCTTGATCTCCCTCTACGATTTTTACCCTCCACGCTGCCCTCCAGTGCTAAATTTGTGATCCCTTGATGCCTCAGAACATGTCCTACCAACCGGTCCCTTCTTCTTGTCAAGTTGTGCCACAAACTCCTCTTCTCCCCAATTCTGTTCAATACCTTTCATTAGTTATGTGATCTACCCATCTAATCTTCAGCATTCTTCAGTAGCACCACATTTCAAAAGCTTCTATTCTCTTCTTGTCCAAACTATTTATCGTCCATGTTTCACTTCCATACATGGCTACACTCCATACAAATACTTTCAGAAACGACTTCCTGACACTTAAATCTATACTCGATGTTAACAAATTTCTCTTCTTCAGAAACGCTTTCCTTGCCATTGCCAATCTACATTTTATATCCTCTCTACTTCGACCATCATCAGTTATTTTGCTCCCCAAATAGCAGAACTTCTTTACCACTTTAAGTGTCTCATTTCCTAATCTAATTCCCTCCCTTGGATGATATCGTCCAGAATACCGAGCAGCATACATAGCACACGCCCGTTGGGATATCGAACCTTTTCCGCAATCGGTAAACGGTCCATTTTAACACGGGTAATGTATCACGAAACAAATACCGTCCGTACTGGCGGAATGTTGCGTGATACCAAGTACTTATACTTTGTGACTTGCAGCGCCACGAATCAGAAAGCGAAAAAAGTTGTCCATATTTCCTTACGTACTACACGAATATGGGAAAAAATGGGGGTCCTCTTTAAAAATACGCAGTTGATATCCGTTTGACCTATGGCAGCGCCATCTAGCGGGCGAACCATCGCACCATCTGGTTTCCCCCTTCAAGCTAGACGAGTTTCGTTCTTTGTAGTTTTTTCGTTTGGTGTGTATTTCGTGAGATATTTGGCCCGGTCACTATCAATGGACCACCCTGTATACAGCTGCAGGCCACTCCAGTACAGTGATTCTTGACATTTGTGGATACTTCTAGAATGTGCTCGAACCGAATATAGAAATTAAGATTGTACAGTCCATGTGAGTTTTGAATTCACGACCCTCCATGCAACAGTTTAGTATCATAACCACTACACCACGGTGCTACTCAGCTTCTTCTGCGACAATATTAATGCTTGCTTCGGTGCAACCCAACGACTGCCATGCAAATATACAGTCGATGGAATCGGAAGTGCAATACTCAACGCCATGTATGGTCTTAACGACGCCATGCAAATAGCGCCGAGAAGAAAGACAAATTGTTCGCAGTAAAAAATAAAGTGATATGGTATGCATGGCTAGAGGGTAGGTTCAACTGCCTAATTGGAAAGACTTTGCCTATCTTTCCCGCCTGCAGCCACCCTTCTTTCTTTGAAGTATGAGATCTGTGTGGGTAAATGTATCTGTTAAGAGTGTGTCATTAAATTTATGATGTGTTCATCTATATACATGGATATTCTACAAATCACATTTAAGTGCCTGGCAGAGGATTCATCAAACCACTTTCACAATTCTCTATTAATTTCGTACAGCGCGCGGAAAGAAATAACACCTGTATCTTTCCATAGGAGCTCTGATTTCCCTTATTTCATCATAATGATCGTTTCTCCCTATACATCGGTGTCAACAGAACATTTTCGCATTACGAGGAGAAATTTGGTGATTGGAATTTCGTGAAAAGATTCCGCTGCAACGAAAAACGCCTTGGTTTTAATAATGTTGTAATGTAATAAAATAAAAATTTTATTTGTGTGTAATGTAATAAAATAAAATTTTATTTGTGACTCCTTTTCTTTGCTATCAGTGTAATGTAACAGAATGAATATGAGCCGTTTCTTATATAAAAAAGAAACACACATTAATGCAATAGCTCAGCATAAAAGAGAAGTAACTAATGTAGGAATGTTATTAACAGTGTAATATTTTGTTTAATTTAGCCCGACGTGTATAAGCAGTCAGTAAACCAGCTCAGTTCTCAAGGTAGTTACGTAATCGTCGATATTTACTTGTCCTTTTCTTATTTCCCAACACTACGGATATTATTCCAGGCTCGTGAGAAGTCGTGTGCTTACTGCAGCAGAGAATATTTGCCAAGTCTGTTCGATGTACACTACTGTGATACGTAACTTAATATCGTGGTTTCGTCTCGATTCCCCAATATAAGATAACAAGAGTAGGATCTACAAATGAAATCCTGTAACCAGACCTTTTCTGCCTGGGATGTTATCTCGTTATATCAAGAAAATCTGTAAATATAATTATTAAATTATTAGTAGCTGCATCCGGTCTCGTGGGATCTGAAATAAAGTTAATTGTCCTAACCGGCGGCACGTCTCATAGTTGAGCTAAAAGAAAAATGTTACAAGATTTTTTTAAGATGGCGCCTAACAATGAAAATTCTTTATAAGTCCCATATCTACTTAAGGCAATACAGGTATCAGACTAACAATATATTGACCACATACACAAATTCTTTTGACAAAATAACCATTATATTTTTCAAGTTTTAAGTACAACTTACATTATCAGCTGGTACGCAAGATGAGCTTTACACAAGAACGTCCTCTTAGGTCCGAATCCAAGCAGATAAGATAAGCGAATGACAAAGAAAAAGTAGTTCATGCATAGCAGCGCAAGAGTCCATGGAATAACTTGTCCATTGTAGTTCTATCTCTTCTTCTTTGGTGTACTTGTCGATTATTTATAAAATTAATCGTAATATTTACATTTTTTAAAACCCAAGTCCACCCAGGAGAAACAGTACACTGTCCATTCCAAATCCTGTATCATTTCAGTCACACTCTCTCCCCCTATTTCGCGATAATACAAAACGTGCTGTCCCTCTTCGAACTTTTTCTATGTACTCCGTCAATCCTATCTGGTAAAGATCCCACATCACGCAGCAGTATTCTAAAAGAGGACGGACAAGCGTAGTGTAGGCAGTCTCCTTAGTAGATGTGTTACATTTTAGATCGGTTACATTTTCTAATTGTCCTGCCAATAAAACTCAGTCTTTGGTTAGTCTTCCCCACAACATTTTCTATGTGTTCCTTTCGATTTAAGTTGTTTGTAATTGTAATTCCTAGCCATTAAGGCGAGTGGCTGTACCCTACCTTTGAGGTATCCTGACGCTACCTTTCAATACGATAATGCAAGACTACATGTCTCCACATGATACGCAAGACAACATGTTTGCTGTGTTGTGCTGTCCTACCTCAATACGAACTGTGTTCGACTGTTTCCCTGGCCAACACGTTCGCCATATCTCTCTCTCACTGAAAACATCAGGTCTTAGGTCGCCCAGACACAGGGATACCATCCATTACGATCGATGCGCTACGGTATAGAGCTGAAACAGCATGGAATGACGCACCCGTAAATGTCATCCAAGCTGAAATGGACTCCGTTGTTGCTGAAATAGTTGAAAATTTTGTTTACTGAATTTCGTACTCGGTATACACACATATCACCAACAAAAAAAAAAAAAAAAAAAAAAAAAAAGGTTGAAATGGCTCTGAGCACTATGGGACTTAACATCTATGGTCATCAGTCCCCTAGAACTTAGAACTACTTAAACCTAACTAACCTAAGGACAGCACACAACACCCAGCCATCACGAGGCAGAGAAAATCCCTGACCCCGCCGGGAATCGAACCCGGGCGTGGGAAGCGAGAACGCTACCGCACGACCAGGAGATGCGGACTATCACCAACAAATGTAATCATCTATTCGTTCTACGATACTGTGCATGCACAGTAAGCAAAATATCGTTCCTGTTGCTCCAATTTTAATGGTCAACGGTGTACTCTGTGATTCCGTGATGTTACAACTTTCAGAGATGATGGGGAAAGGTAAATGTGTCAACGTGAAGAAAGGGACCCTGGTCTGGAAACGACCAAGTCAAAAATTATGAGCCAAGGTCATTCTGATACCTCTGACAGTGGACCTCTTCTACTACAATCTCCTTGCTCTCAAAATTTTGGACTGATGTAATATGAACCAATAAAAGAAAATTGTGTAGTAAACATCGGCTCGAATTTACATACCATAAGAGCTACGAGAATTTCTTCAGTAGAAGAGATGTGTTCCACAGAAGCAAAGATGAACAATTGCTAATGATGTACGCACTTTAGAGCCCATACAGACTGGGTGTTTTTTCTTGTTTTGTTACATGCTACACTACTGGCCATTAAAATTACTACACCAAGAAGAAATGAAGATGATAAACGGGTATTCATTGGACAAATATATTATACTAGAACTGACATGTGATTACATTTTCACGCAATTTGGGTGCATAGATCCTGAGAAATCAGTACCCAGAACAACCATCTCTGGCCGTAAGCCGGCCGGAGTGGCCGTGCGGTTCTAGGCGCTACAGTCTGGAACCGAGCGACCGTTACGGTCACAGGTTCGAATCCTGCCTCGGGATGGATGTGTGTGATGTCCTTAGGTTAGTTAGGTTTAATTAGTTCTAAATTCTAGGCGACTGATGACCTCAGAAGTTAAGTCGCATAGTGCTCAAAGCCATTTGAGCCATTTTCTGGCCGTAATAACAGCCTAGATACGCCTGGGCATTGAGTCAAACAGAGCTTGGATGGCGTGTACAGGTACAGCTGCCCATGCAGCTTCAACACGATACCACAGTTCATCAAGAGTAGTGACTGGCGTATTGTGACGAGCCAGTTGCTCGGCCACCATTGACCAGACATTCTCAGTTGGTGAGAGATCTGGAGAACTTGCTGGTCAGGGCAGCAGTCGAACATTTTCTGTATCCAGAAAGGCCCGTACAGGACCTGCAACATGCGGTCGTGCATTATCCTGCTGAAATGTAGGGTTTCGCAGGGATCGAATCAAGGGTAGACCCACGGGTCGTGACACATCTGAAATGTAAGTCCACTGTTCAAAGTGCCGTCAATGCGAACAAGAGGTGACCGAGACGTGTAACCATTGGCACCCCATACCATCACGCCGGGTGATACGCCAGTATGGCGATGACGAATACACGCTTCCAATGTGATGTCGCCAAACACGGATGCGACCATCACGGTGCTGTAAACAGAACCTGGATTCATCCGAAAAAATGACGTTTTGCCATTCGTGCACCCAGGTTCGTCGTTGAGTACACCATCGCAGGCGCTCCTGTCTGTGATGCAGCGTCAGGGGTAACCGCAGCCATGGTCTCCGAGATGAAAGTCCATGGTGCTGCAAACGTCGTCGAACTTTTCGTGCAGATGGTTGCTGTCTTGCAAGCCTCCCCATTTGTTGACTCGGAGATCGAGACGTGGCTGCACGATCCTTTACAGCCATGCGGATAAGATGCCTGTCATCTCGACTGCTAGTGATACGAGGTCGTTGGGATCCAGCACGGCGTATGACAAGAACGTTTCACCAGGCAACGCCGGTTAACTACTGTTTGTGTACGAGAAATTGGTTGGAAACTTTCATCATGTCAGCAGCACCTTGTAGGTGTCGCCACAGGCGCCAACCTTGTGTGAATTCTCCGAAAAGCTAATGGGTTTGAGAACTATGTGACTTAACATCTGAGGTCATCAGTCCCCTAGAACTAGAACTACTTAAACTTAACCAACCCAAGGACATCACACACATTCATGCCCGAGGCAGGATTCGAACCCGCGACCGTATAAGTCTCGTGGTTCCGGACTGAAGCGCCTAGATCCGCTCGGCCACCGCGGCCGGCTGATAAGCTAATCATTTGCATATCACAGCATCTTCTTCCTGTCGGTTAAATTTCACGTCTGTAGCACATCTTCATGGTGTAGCAATTTTAATGGCCAGTAGTGTAATTCCTCCCGAAAATGGGAAGCAAAGAGCTTGCAGTGGAAGAGATCTACTGTCAGAGGTTTCAGGACTAGTTTTGCTTATAATGTTCGACTTGGTCTTTTGTGGACCAATGTTTCTTGCCACAAGTTGATACATTTGCTCATCATCATCCCTGAAAGTCTTTAGTACCATCTCATAATCACTCTGTTAACTAAAAAAGTACCGTTGTCCATCGAGTGTAGACTGCATGTGCGCGGAGTATGCCTACACTGATTCTGCGTGCTATTTTCTTCCCTGGCTCTGGAAAATTAATGTAGTAATCAGAAATTAATTAGCTACTTTAAGACTGTATTTGTAAATTAATCACGGGACTAATGAATTTGTAAGCGGAGGTCACAAACCACAAAGTGGGGACTAGCGCTCCCATTAGCGCAGCTTGTAGGCCGCCACGCTGCCCTCGCCATGGTCATTGTTTCGGCGTCACTCGCTGACAGCGACAGCCGTGCAACACACCCGCCTGATGCGTTCGCCTGCTCCTGACAGTCGCAGGTAGCCCAAGTACGAGCTCAGTGGAACAGATTTCATTACATTCATCGAACTGAAAATTTTCAACAAAATCTGGTGCTTTACTTTTTCATTTACATTTTTTATTGCGTGTAGTTACCAAACAGTTTCTTTTGCAAATGTCATATTGTATACAAAGTCAATACATATAACTTGCGTACAAAGATCAATTCGCGTCATATTTGTGCTTAAATGCTTAAACATGTCTGGCTTCGAATTATTCCAGTGAATAAAGACATTTATTTACAAGACGAGTTATAATTTTGTTGCAAAGGAATCACAGATTTAAATCGATTCCCGCATGCAGCCAATGTCTGTTATTCCTTTGTGTCTTGATTCATTGAGCTGCTGAATCAAAAATGGTGCCTGTCCTTCTGGACATGTCCGAAGAAACAGACATTACATAAATTTTAACTTGTTTTTAAACGCATCACCAGTACGTGCTTTTCTGATCTTGGAAATTTGTTGTACCACATTGAGCCACTGATATATGGACTGTGGTCTAATATTTTTAATTTTGCCCTTTGTTTTTTATTTCTTGTATTATAACGATGGACATAATAAAATTTATGCGAGTCGTTCCTATGATTTAAAAAAAAACTGAGCATGCAGTTAGATATTTATTTTCGATAAGGGTATCACGTCTCGTCTCCCTGTACCCCAAACTATGTACCATACTAACAGCTGTCTTTTGTAGCACAAATATTCTGTTCAAGTGCATATCAGCCGGCCACGCTGGTCTCGCGGTTCTAGGCGCGCAGTCCGGAACCGTGCGACTGCTGCGGTCGCAGGTTCGAATCCTGCCTCGGGCATGGATGTGTGTGATGTCCTTAGGTTAGTTAGGTTTAAGTAGTTCTAAGTTCTAGGGGACTGATGACCACAGCAGTTGAGTCCCATAGTGCTCAGAGCCATTTGAACCATTTTTTGCCAAGTGCATATCAGCATCACAGCCAAACAGTTCCACCCCATAATTTATAAACAGACATATTGTCCCACAGTTACAGTCTTCAGAGTTCTGTTACATGCTATTTTTGACAGATGGGTAAGCAAGTATAATGTCTTGTTTATTTTATTGCATAAAAACCTAACGTGGTTTTCTCATCGAGGTGTGGCCGAGCAGTTCTAGGCGCTACAGTATGGACCGCTACGGTCGCAGGTTCGAATCCTGCCTCGGGCGTGGATGTGTGTGATGTCCTTAGTTAGGTTTAAGTAGTTCTAAGTTCTAGGGGACTGATGACCTCAGATGTTAAGTCCCATAGTGCTCAGAGCCATTTGAACCATTTTCTCATCGAAGATTGTCATCCGAGTGCTGACCAAGTACGAGTAATTTACAGTTTTCATTGTCTGTATACGAAATTTTACGAATATTTCCTATACATCTGTGGCATGAACTGCCTGCTTTGAACTCCAGTAACTGTGATTTTGAGGTATTAACTTTTAGGCCCTGGTTACTAAAATGTTTAGTCACTTATGATGTTTCAAGTGGTGCAAAATATATTAGCTCCTTTTAACGTCACCATAAAGCATCAGAGAGGTGTCATTAGCGTAAGTAATTATTTGGAATTAGAAGAAATAGATACGGTTCTAGCACTGACTCCTATGGCACATCTTTTTTTATTTAAACCATGAGTCCTCACCGATAGCTGAATGGTCAGCGTCACGGAGTGCCGTCCTAGGGGCCCGGGTTCGAATCCCGTCTGTGTCGGGGATTTTCTCCGCTTAGGGTCTGGGTGTTGTGTTGTCTTCATCATAATTTCATCCCCATCCGACGCGCAGGTCGCCCAATGTTGCGTCGAATGTAATAAGACCTGCACCAAGGCGGCCGGACCTGCCCCGCAAGGGGCCTCCCGGCCAATGACGCCAAACGTTCATTTCCATTTACCAGGTGTTCAAGAGAGCTGTGTCTGATACTGAATGCCCCCAGTTCGTCTAACAGCAGTCCATGGTTGACATGATTGAATGCATTTGTTAGATCCAAAGTATGACCACAGTATTGTTTCCTTCATATAGATATCTACAAAAAAATTATGTGACAGCTGTTCTGGTATTGTGATCTTTTCGAAATTCATATTGAGTTTCTGCGTGGAGATTATTTTTAGTGAAAATGGCACTAATCAGCTTCAGCATCACTCACTCAAAAATCTTACTAAATGTACGAAATAGTAATATTGGTCTGCCGTTTAATGCTTCTTCCTTTGATTCTTTTTTATGTGTTCGTCTGTCTGTGCTTCTTTTCACTGCACTGGGCAACGTGCATTCTTTGATGCTACAATTGATGAGTCGTGTAACTAGTTTAACCAAAGCGTCTGTACATTTTTGATTACTTTGTTAGAAAGAACGTCCTAACCACTTGAGCGTTTGTTTATTTTTAGCTGTCACATTATTGTGCTAATCTCTTGTTCCTTTACTTTCTCAAATCCAAACCCTTTATCTTTCGTGTACCATGTATCGAGATGCTGTTGGATCTGACCTGAAACTATGGGTCGATAGGGAAACTAAATACTTGTAAAGATCGCTGCAAATAGGTTTTTCGTCTTGTATCAGAAGACGTTCGTGTCTGATATTTGTTACTTCACCTTTTGTGTTTCTATATGTTTTACACCGTTTGTTAGGTTCCAAGAGGTATGACTTACATTTGCTGACTGAGTCACTGATTCACTGTGGACATGTTTCCTAGGATTTAGTTCTGAATTGAAACTTTGCTTTGCACTCATATATATATTTCTATTCGAAAACATTCAGCCTAGAAGACTTTGACAGTACATGTAGGTCAGGATCGACTAGATTGACTAATCTAGCTGGTGGTTTTCACCTGACTCTTTGCCCCACTGATTGGAAGTCAAGTATGTTATTATTGTTGTAATTAAACCACAAGAGTCAATGGAGCCCGCCGGGGAAGCCACGCGGTCTCGGGAACCTTTCCACGGTTCGCGCGCCTCCCCCAGTCGGAGGTTCGAGCCCTCCTTCCGGCATGGGTGTGTGTGTGTGTGTGTGTGTGTGTGTGTGTGTGTGTGTGTTGACCTTAGCGTAAGTTAATTTAAGTCAGATTAAGTAGTGTGTAAGCCTAGGGACCGATGATGGTTCAAATGGCTCTGAGCACTATGGGACTTAACTTCTTAGGTCATCAGTCCCCCAGAACTTACAAGGGAACCTCCCCATCGCACCCACCTCAGATTTAGTTATAAGTTTGCACAGTGTATAGGCCTTGAAAAACTGCACACAGATCAATCGATAAAACAGGAAGATGTTGTGTGGAACTATGAAAAAAACTACTAAAATATACAAACTGAGTAGTCCATGCGCAACATAGGCAACATCAATGATAACGTGAACTCAGGAGCGCCGTGGTCCCGTGGTTAGCGTGAGTAGCCGCGGAACTAGAGGTCCTAGGTTCAAGTCTTCCCTCGACTGAAAATTTTACTTTCTTTATTTTCGCAAAATTATGATCTGTCCATTCGTTCATTGACGTCTCTGTTCACTGTAATAAGTTTAGTGTCTGCGTTTTGCGACCGCACCGCAAAACCGTGCGAATAGTAGACGAATGGACGTGCCTCTCCAATGGGAACCGAAAAAATTTGATCGCAAGGTCATATGTCAACCGATTCCTCCACAGGAAAACACATCTGATATATTCTATACGACACTGGTAACGGCATGTGCGTCAAATGACAGGAATATGTTGTCGACCCACCTAACTTGTACGCTTAGCGAATGGGTAAAAAGATTCTTCTACCTTGCCCGATTTAGGTTTTCTTGTGGATGTGATAATCACTCCCAAAAAAGTGATGAAAACATGAGAGTTTGTCACATAAACTGAAAATAAAAAGTTAAGCTTTTCACTCGAGGGAAGAATTGAACCTAGGACCTTTCGTTCCGTAGCTGCTCTCGCTAACCACGGGACCACGGCGCTCCTTGCCTCCCGTTGTCCTTGATGTTGCCTATCATCGCATGGACTACTCAGTTTGCATATTTTACTAATTTTTTTCATAGTTCCACACAACTTCTTCCTGTTTTCTCGATTGATCTGTGTTCAGTTTTTCAAGGCCTATCCACTGTGCCAACTTATAACTAAATCTGAACGGGGTGCGATGGGGAGGTTTCCTTGTTAGAACTACTCAAACCTAACTAAGACAAGGACATCACACACATCCATGCCCGAGGCAGGATTCGAACCTGCGACTGTAGCGCCTAGAACCGCTCGTCCACCCCGGCCGGCCTAGGGACCGATGACCTCAGCAGTTTGGGCCCATAGGAACTTAACACAAATTTCCAAATTTCCAGACTTGAATGGGATTCACCTGTTTGTTATTTGATCTTTATAACTGGTAGACGCTATAAAAATTCCCTCCAGCTACGTTATTTTTGGGTGCGATTATATTCTTAGAGGTTAGGATTCACTTACGCTGGATTATTTTTGACATTTTTGGAGGATCCTCATTTAAGATCGACTGGAAGCGCCTGCATTGCGCCCAAGGAGGCTACACAACGTACTAATATGGGTATTTCAGCATGGGTCGATATCTATTATCTCAGAACCGCCTGTTCTACTGATCTGTAAATGTGATCATATTATGTACTGCCTATGTACCGTTGCAGCAATAAATTTTTAGTGACTTGAAAACCTGTAAAAGGGTGTACTATTTTTTTTTTTACTGCAATGTATTTGACATCACCTCGACAGTGATTTATTCCTTTCGTGCGTGACAACATTCGTCTCTCCGGAGATCCAGAAGTGTAGGGGTTCATGTTCACTGAGGGTATCGCTGGAATAATGTGGCTAACGTATATTTGGGGTCTTAGTCCCACCGAACACATTAGCTGTGTTGTAACTATGTGTTATAGCTAAAGTCTATACTTCAAACAACCTGACAGAACTGAAAAGTGTCTTGAGCAAAAGTGTCACAAAATAAGCAAAGAATTCACAGAGTAGCGAACCAGGTCTATGTGGTGTATCTGTTCAGCAAAGTTGCATCCAAAGTAACTAACCACTTATTCTTCTAACTTACGTCGTTTACGATCTTTTCCGCTGGTGTAAATATGTCTTTTTACGTCTTGCATCAAGCCGAATTGAACTGCAGAGTTCCCACTTCATATGAAGCCATATTCTCTGGTATATATCGATCCGTAACATGGTCATTGGTAGCCAAAAATAATGCGGACACAAAGAAGTATTCAAAGGCTCTGATTACGTCGGCCAGTTTCATGTACGCTCCACTACAGTCAAGAATATGTACTAACAATAAATCCACTTGGTGCAGATACTTCAGTTCCTCGTCAGTCACGTTTCACAAGGCGCTGTTTTCTGAAACATATACAGAATAAAACAGGATAATTAGCGGATGTGTAGAGACAGAAAGCGCTTTCACGGCTGCATGTCCCAAAATTGCTTCACCGAACATTTATGGCAGCTTATGCGATCACATCTGTACGAGGCTGCCAGATTCTAATTCGTCTCCACTCCAGTTCCTTATGGATAAATGATGTCGTAGAAACCAACAAAAGAGAGGAGAAGAACTCAGTTTTTCTGGTCTTCAAAATCACAGACATTCCAGTAATTATGAACAATCGTATACATTATACTCACACAAACCTTCACCTAAAGACGGTTAACTAAACCACTGGCGTGCATTTTTCTTATATTTTCATTTGTTCGCTGTCAAATCCAGCAAGTGGACGTGGTACGTTATCCTGAGTACAGTAAAATGGGGTTAATAGAAACAATGAGATGAATAGTAACGAAGCCTCCAAAACAGGTTCCATCGTATCGAAAGACAAATAGTAATATCATTCGAAGATTTATTTGTCTAGGTTGGTAGTAAATCAGTCTAATTCGGAAATTATGAAATCCAAAGTTGGCGACACTATCAGTTGATGTTTTGTTCCCTCTTTGACAAACATGAGATATAGGCCAGTTTATGACTACTTTGAATTTTATTTGAAAGTATCAAATGAACACCCACAATGAAATCCCTTTGGACCTCTGTCAAGTGTTGATAAGGGTATGTGGCATTGTGTCCTTCACAGTGATCAGTCGACATCTGACTCTGTTCATCCTCCTTATTTTTCCTCCGAGGTCTCGGAGCAATACCAATGCTCTGTGGTGTGCGTTCTATCAGGAAATTACTACTCTATGTTTATTTGCATTTGAATTATGGCATCATTATGAGGGTTTGGGAGGGCGGAAATAAGAACACTTTTTTAAATTTTTAATTTAAATATATATATTTGACCCAGACTGTGTTGAGCAATATTGTCCGAACAAATATATTCTGTAAGCCTTAAATTCAGCTTGTATAACATTCAGTCCAACAAGGGCCACAGGGTACCTAGGAATACCGTCCTTGAATTCTGCTTCAACGGACTTGGTACTTGTAGCGTCCACAAGAGGGAATACGTGCATTTATACACAGCTGTAACATTAAGATTTACACTATTCCCGCGCAAATACTTTACAAAATCATAGTATGCGGATCATACATACAGACGACAATGGCGTCTGGACAGCAATTGGTGTATGAGATTGCTTGTAATGAAATGGCTCTGAGGACTATTGGACTTAACATTTATGGTCATCAGTCCCCTAGAACTTAGAACTACTTAAACCTAACTAACCTAAGGACATCACACACCACCCAGTCATCACGAGGCAGAGAAAATCCCTGACCCCGCCGGGAATCGAACCCGGGAGCCCGGGCGCGTTGCTTGTAATCCGTCGTCTTCTTCTTCACTATGCACTCCTTCATGCTGCACAGTTAGTCCCATTCATACGAAGAATACTGCACTTTAGCCCCACCCTGTTGAACGTTTTCTACTTCTGTAGCTACTTCAAAGTAACTGTTAGGTTCTAGGCGGGCATTCACGCGCATAGATCCTCTGACAGCCAAATTATATGTCTTGGCGAATAACAGTATGCAAGATCCCCTCGCTTCTAAACTGAAACTGTTATTACTCAGCTTAGCCGCGAGTCCGTAGAGGGTGGTATATGTGACGTACAGTATAACTGGTCAGCATTTCCACCCGGAATTTGCGAGTGTAAGTCGGACCTTCCTTGATCCGCCTTGGTGGGTCGTGTCATCGGATTTCCTCCTACCTGTGCGCGGTGCAGCTCTCGCAAATGTCGTCCCGTGAATTGGATGTCACTGTCGGTGGAAGCTAATTATCTGAAATTGCTGTCGATCGACTTTGGGGTATCTATTTACTAGAAATTAACATTCAGAATGCCGTAATATCACTTTTATTCCTATTAGATCAATACTGAAACACTCATGTCACAAACTACTCGTAACCGAGAGCATGGCTACCATCGAACAATACAGGAAGAGCTCTTAACGCCGACTGCCGACTTTGGCGCGCAGTCCGTATCTCTTACTAGTTTCGTAATAGTTCGTGGATTTCCGATCAAGTTCGTACTTACTAAGATATGCATTTGTTAATGAACGGGTGTGAATTTTAACGAGGCTAAACTATGATAGTTTTAACCATCCAGAGGCTCCTCCTAGTATTCATGTTGTCATAAATGACTTTAATTATTAAATATAAATAAACAAAATTGGTGACTTTGGCGCCAAGATGGCGGTACTTCCCGTCATGTATATTTCCCAGGCTAATGCTTGTTGCTACGGTCCAGCGCCGAGCCTCACCCCACTACGCGCGACATATTGTCGCTTCGTCGCCTAGCCAGCGTGGGAAATGCTCTCCGATTCATGGCCGGCTACAGACTATAGCACTTTCTAACTACCGTGAATACATCAATGAGAGACAATAATTTATTAAAACTGGTAAAAATGTCTTCTTCACTTAAGAGGCACCTCACAAGTACTCTTGTGGAACTTTACTGAGGTTCCTTGAGTTGAGGAACGTCCAGTGATTGTGACGGCAGTACAGTATAGTCGAACGACAGCAGGTACAGGTGCACTGAATTTCAGATGGCTAGCTGAATTTCAGATGAGGCTCTTGTGCTGCTGGAAAGATACATAAGTATAATCGAAAATATTAGTAAAATACGAGGGTTATCCAGAAAGTACCGATCACTCGCGAAATGGACACCACAGTGAAAACCCAATGAAGCTTTGCACAGATGTGTTGGGTAGTGTCTCTAGTATGACCGTCGATCGCATCAAGACGCTCTTTTCAGTTGTGAGCGCACTGTGAGGGAGTAAAGGTGCCTAGAACGATGTCTCCCGCCAAGTAGGAGGGCCCGCTGAGAGGCTTCGCCTTAATGAATGCAGCCCACCTAACACAACTGCCACGCACTTCCTTCTTCATGGCAATTCTCAGCGACACTCTGCAGGGGCAGTGAAGACGCTCCTGCAGCCTTTTCGACGGGAAGTGTTCGATCACCCACAACACAGCCTTAATTGGCTCGTCCTGAGCATCATCTATGTTCACATGAAACGCTGGATACGAAGACAACACTTGGGCGCAGACTACGCTCTGTAGACCAGCATAGAGAATTGTCGGAAAGCACAGGCGGCTGCCTTCTATGACGATGGTGTTGGAAATTTGGTATAACGCTCGGACAAACGTCTAAGTCGGAGTGGCGACTATGTAGAGAAGTATCTGGAAACTGTAGCAAACTCTTGCAAATAAAATGTTTCTGATTTTCACTGTGGTTCCCATTTAGCGACCGATCGGAACTTACTTTCTGGACAACTCTCGTAATAGCAATAATAATAGTAACTGGTGAATAAATACTTTCAGACTTCTTCAGCTTATTGGCCAACCTATGGTGACAGTGCTTTACAACAATGCTTTCACTACTGCGTACGAATCTCGAATGGTCCCTATTGGGTGAGAGCGAAGTGGTGAAGAGTTGGGTAGGGGGTGGGGGAGGGGGTGTGGGAGAGGGGAGGTGAGGGAGGGAGAGGGTGTAACCTTGAATATGACATGCTTCACCTTTTTGTCAGGCAGTGAATTTAGGAGATTCTTCCAATGAATATCAACATCCATCTCTATTTCCTACAACTATTTTAATGTGGTCGCTTCGAAAATTAGTCTAAGGTTTTTCATGCTTGTCTGTGTTTCCAGTGCATGATCACGAGTAGTTCAACAGCACAGTAATGGACATCTTCGCATATTTATGCGCATACGTTACATCGATTTTGAACGATATAGACATTTAATTATGAGAATCTGTCCAAAGTTCATTGATGACAATGGGAATTGTTTGCCCTTTTTTCCAATTGATTGGTATTCTTCGTTGCTCCAGCGACCTATGATAAACTGCTGGTAAAAGGAGAACTACTAATATCGCATGATTTTAAAGATTATGTCATCAGGTCCAGACGACTTTCCATTGTCAAGAGATTTCCATTGTCTTTGTATCTGACATTTCGCATGATGTTTGAAGGCGGAACCGTGTCACAAGCTCTCCTTAGCGATAAGACGGAATTTAGTATTTCAGCCTTCTGTATGTCAACTACTGTTTCCATGACACTACGGTCACTTAGTGACTGAATAGACGATTATCTGTGTACCGACATTAGGTAAGAGCCAACTTCTTAGGATTTCTGGTTTGATCGGTGGGCAAGATTTTACTTTACAATTGGTGACCGCCTTTTGCATTTTTCTCCTTATGCCCATTTTGGCTTCTTTCAGCGTTTTTCTAACAAGACTTTTACTTCACTTAAATATGGGTGAAGTTCTATTTGACTTCTCAGCAGCTTTATAAAACGTCTATTGAAGCATGGCGCGTCATTCTTATTCCATACTTACCTGCTCAGCATATACCACTGATTGCAAAGATGTACAGTTTTTCTATATTTTACTTGGGCTTTTTGTAAGTTTAAGGAACATTGGGGCTTGACGCCCAGTCGGCTTCGAGGTTTTTAAAGACGAAGCGCTGCCTGGGACTGGGGAGGGATTGGGAAGGAAATCAGTCATGTGTTTTCCAAAGGATAATATCTTCTGCATCAAAATTTTACGATGGCTCAGAATTTGATCGTTTTCTGCATGCGTTTTTATATAGTTCACCTGGCTAGACATATTTCATATGATTTACAGCTAAATTATTTACATTCCAGTTTTTCATTTCTACCAGCCGCATTTTTGCTTTGGGATCACAAATACCGGCCGGCCGAAGTGGCCGTGCGGTTAAAGGCGCTGCAGTCTGGAACCGCAAGACCGCTACGGTCGCAGGTTCGAATCCTGCCTCGGGCATGGATGTTTGTGATGTCCTTAGGTTAGTTAGGTTTAACTAGTTCTAAGTTCTAGGGGACTCATGACCTCAGCAGTTGAGTCCCATAGTGCTCAGAGCCATTTGAACCATTTTTTGATCACAAATACCATTCATCACTAAAATCTATGAAATAGTTGGTAAACCCACGGTCAATATTCTAATCTCTTTTGCCTGTGAGTTGCATCATTCTATGGAATAGTTGGTAAATCCACGGGTACCATTCTAATGCCTTTTGTCTATGAGGAGGATTATTGAGAAATTTGTTAATTATTCTCGCTCTGTAAAGCGGTATTTGTTCGTTTACATAACTATGACTTTTAAGAAATTTTTCTTTGCCATCGCTTCATATTCACAATGAATTATGTATCGAGCAGAGTGAAAATAATTTAGCGTGTTATGCCAGACAAAATTTACTGACGAAGACCATCCATTATGCAGGGCGACCTATGGTTACGTGATCAAAAATGTTGCCTGATGCTGGTATGACTTTAGGTGTAGACTATCTATCGCTTCTGCCTTTGTCCCGCATTGTTCGCAAGGTTGGCATGGTTAATTAGGATGTGGCATATTAATGTGAAGGGGTGGCCGGATGCCCTTCCTGCCGCCACCCCGTCCGTACCCACCGGGATGGAATCAGAGTACCCCATCTGCCTGGGTCTAGTGTAAATCATGGAAAGGTGCGGATGTGTGTCAAATGTCTGTGAGTCGTGCAACTGAGGCGGGACGTGGGGACCAACCCGGTATTCACCTAGGGGGGTGTGGAAAACCGCCTAAAAACCATATCCAGGCTGGCCGAAACACCGGCCCGCGTCGTTAATCCGGCGGGAGCATTCGATCCGTGGCCGGCGCGCCTACCCGAGTCCAGGAAGCAACGCATTAGCGCTCTCGGCTAACCTGGCGGGTTTTACTTTAGATGTAGACTCTCTTCGTGTATATTACGTTGCTTCACGAGCGCACTTTTCAACAGGAGAGTTAGTACAGTCCACAGAGACTATGCCTTCACCATTTCCGACCGGATAAGCATTTTCAGTAGCCCAACCAAGAGTCTTGCCCTATGGCTGTGTTATAATGTGCCGAAATTCTTCACATACGAGCGTCTCATAGGGCTCCTACTGATATGCTATGACACAGCCTTAGACGAAGGCTCATTTCGGGAATTACTGAAAGTGACTGTCCAGACGATTCTGTTATAGGTACAGAAATAGTTGCTGTTAGGTGTAGGTTTTATTTGTGCTTGTGTGTAATGAGAAATTGGGATTGTTTTGCCTTAGAGGAAAGAGGGGAACAGTTATCACGGGACTAGTTTGGCGTAGAAACGGACGTTAAAACTGTAGGTGGGGAAGTAGATGACAAAGTTGTGTTCACTTCAGCGGCATGAGTTCGTAATTTACTTCCTCAATAGGTTTCAGGCTAGCATGTTTCCAAATGGAACTCTCACGATTTTTGTGTATGTATTGTAGACATTTTCCTAAGAACTGTAATATTTAGTCTTTAAGCGAACTAGAGAGAACAAATAATACACCACAGGAGGTAACTTCTATGCCAGAACTACGAGGGCATGCTGTAAAGTAACGTTTCTAATTTTTATATGAAAGCTAGTAAAGCTTTTTAAATATAACAAGCATTATTAACATTCTACTTTTTTATTCCTCATGTCTATATATTTACAGCCCTATTCCGGTAGAGGGCTCCGAATTGTTGCGTGTAACGCGCTGGTCTGTAATGCAACTATATTGGTGCGTGAGAAAGAGCGTGCTGTAATGGACTTTCGAATTCGAAGAGTTCGTCCACATTTCGAGCACCCTCTCCTACAGCATACCCGTTTTCTCGACACACGTCATGACACCTGCAGTTGTATGTGTGGCTGTTTGTAAACAAATAAAAAAATGTGAACTTATTTACTTCAGCGTTATACAGTTGGTATTGCGGTAGTGTTGTAGATACAGTTTTGGGGTATACTAGGTTCTTACGTAGTTTGTCATGTACTAACGCTCGTTGGAGGGCTTGCAGTTACTTTTAGACACAGAAAACCTTAACTTTCGCCCCTTGTTCGCAATCCAAAACATTTCACCATCTTGCTGTTCGAGTGTGTCGCAAGAAATGTATGGCATATTGCGAGAAGGTTATGAAAATTGTAGTGGGAGTTCTGACGACTTCTGTTCCTTGTTTGTGTCTCTGTGTATGATGATGGAGTGGTTTGTGTGTGTGTGTGTGTGTGTGCGCCTGTGCATGTTTTTACCTATTCTATGCCCTGTGTCCATTCTCTTAGAGCGGTAAAGAGTGTGTTGTTTGCAAAGACTTATGTTTCCGTTTACTACACTTTTCCCTCCCACTATAGCCTTTCGTATGTAATAAATAAAAAAATAACAAAAGCGTATTGCATCAAGGCGGACTTACAATCCCATACTGTTCTTTTTTGTGCAAGCACGGAACAATGGAAGAGCTTTAAGGTAAAAGGTAAAAATTATTTAGAGTGTAGCTTTATAAATTTTTGGCAAGCTGAGTGAGCATAAACATTTCATTAAATTTTGCGAGTGTTAAGAGCATGTTTTTATAATTTTGTATTTATTACGCAGTTATGCAGATTTTGTTCTTTCTTAGATGATATATGCACCGTGTTGCTGCTCCCTTTCCCAGCCAACTGTTAACACCGGACGCAATGAATTCAAAACTATGAGTAAGAGGCTGCTCTCTACAAATATTTATGCGTTTCATGTACTTGAGTGAAGCAGACAAAAAGACATTTCTTTGCTACAGAACGTGGAACTACAGGGAAAACTTTGCTTTACGTTCTCTAGTGTCTTATGGTGAGACAATCGATTTCACTTTTTGTCAGATGTCCTTACACGTATCGTCTAAATTGAGACAAGTTTATAGCAACTGAAGACAGCGGTTGGTGCACCGAAACGTGTAATGGAAGTTTAGATATCCGGGAATCTGAACTACTAGTTTCAAAGCAACAAGGTATGAAATAAATGTAATTTATTTATTGCGTGTATAGGACATGCTTTCAAAGTTTAGTAAAAATAGGAGACTATGTCAATTTTATTAAATAAAAATAGGAGACTATGTCAATTTTATTTATACGATGTGCGATGCATGATAAATGGGTTAAGAAAACTACGTGACTTCTGTAAATTACTTATAAAATTACTTCAAGAAGGACAGGAGAGATAAAGCTTAATGTCGGGACGATGCCCCAGTCATTTAAAGACAGATCGTAGTTACGTTGATCAAAGCTGATGCTATCATGTTCCTCCCTTCACCCCAACTGAAATATAGTTTATCCATCCAGAGAGTTGCGAGTGAGTCGTTTACCTTCGTTTCATCTCTTTAGCTTCTGTACTACTGCAATGATTTGAATCTAACGCTATGAATGACATAGCCGACATCAAAAATTATACTCTTCCCTCCCAACGTTTATTGCACGTAAACGTTTTACTGTTCCTTGCTTATGTATGTAAACTGCTAGGCATTAAAACTACAAACTCATGAATGCAGTATGAAACGGCCATTAAACTGGGAAGAACTATAAACATGCCTGAAAAAGCAAAAGACCAGTGGAAGAAATAAGAGCACGAAAAAGGCGAATATGCTCCTGTTTATTAAAAGACTGACTGAAAAGTGTGCTGCCATATGCCTCATTCTTTTCCTCAGCACTTTTAAAACACTTTCGACAAATTTTGGCATCTGGTCATATTCTCGCTCTTTTTAGCATGCAACTGATCTCTCACTTCACTAACTGTAAGTTTTTCACACCCACTAGTCGCTCACACTCATTCATTCCAACTTTCCCATCCTCACTCACTCATTCCACCCAGCTCATTGTCATTACCTTTTTGTACCTCTTTAACTATCACTGTCTCCTGTCTTACAGCAACAGTTCCCTTCGTTCTGGTCAACTACTGCTTTCTCCTCTCGCTGTCACTCTCTCCCTCTTGCTCTCTCTTACTGCTACTGTCTCACTCATTCCTTCAAAATGGTTCAAATGGCTCTGAGCACTGACTTAACTTCTGAGGTCATCAGTCCCCTAGAACTTAGAACTACTTAAACCTAACTAATCTAGGGACATCACACATTCATGCCCGAGGCAGGATTCGAACCTGCGACCGTAGCGGTCGCGAGGTTCCAGACTGAAGCGCCTAGGACCGCTCGGCCACACTGGCCAGCCATTCATTCCTTCCCACTGCTGCTGTCTCTTCTCACTTTTTCTCTCTTCCTCGTCGATAGTCATAGACTGTCTCTCATTATCATTGGCTCTCACCCATTTCCCTTTTGTCCTTCTCTGTGTTCGTCTCCCAGTGGTACTGACTCCAATCTTTTCCTAACACTCTTCTGTCACTATGTTTCACTACCACTGTGTCCCTCTCTTTCTCGCACACTGCCATTAGCTCCTCGGTCTTTCTCTGCCACAACCACTGCGTACTATCTTCCAGTATTTACTATTTTTTCGTGTCTTTCCCACTCCCACTGTCTCCTTCCTTCACGCATAAAAAAACCACGATTATGTTCGCACACCCAAATCATTCGAGAAATTTGTAAAATTCTTCCGAAGGTAGAATGAGGCAACTGATGCCCCACTTTCCAGTTAAATTTTTTAATAAACAAGAGCATATTCGCCTTTCTTGCTCTCCTACAGGAATATTTTTCCGCTGGCTCCCTTCTTCTCCCTGCTACAGCAGGTTATGTCACTCATATGAAAAGAGCTTAATGGTTCAGTAAAATTTTGATGGTTTACTTATGTGAAATTGACATAACGCAAAACTGTAGAATTTTACACATCAGACCGAATTTTATGTGTACAAACATTTTGCATGAGCTTCAGTACTACAACAACAACATGGGGTTTTCAGAACCATTCTGATGATAATGAAGGTACTTTACAGCATATTTTTCCGCGCTACGTCACTTTCCAAAATATTTTCTCGCCTGACACCGGGTATTATGTGTACAAGTAAAGTGAATTTGAAGCTCTGTAACTCGGAAACTGAGAAAGATATTAAGGAAATTTTCAAGGCCGTTCGAGATCGGTATCTTCGGTATATATACTAAAAATTGCAGCCATGTGCTGTACATAGCCGTCTTGGAATCCGCGGCTCAGTTTTGGTACTCAAAAACCATGTTTTTGGGGTGCTTCACGACGATGGATACAGACTGTTGAAAACGGGAAGATGTCGCTTCTGCATAAATTCCTGGAGAATATGCCGTTAAAATATCAACAATATTCTGCTGTTATTTATTATTTAAATATAACCTCAAACAGAATTTGACGGGCGTATTTTACATTTACAAGTAGGGTAACTTTGAGCCCCTGCATGTTGCAAACGGATAAATATATCGAAAATACTTTCAAGGTTTGTGCGAGATTGAGATCTCAGGAACACATCGTAAAAATTTCAGCCATTTGCTGCCCATAGCCGTCTTGGAAGCCGCGGCTCGGTTTTGGTAGCCAAAAACCATGTTTTTTCGAGTTTTCTCAGGAACTAAATGGCGCATTTATAAGCCATTCAAGCCACACCATAGACCACATGTAATGCAAAAAGAACCAACCGATTTGCGATTTTGTCTATGTGCCTAAGCTGGAGGAAATGTATAATATTCGAAATTTTCTCCCTGTACTGTAGGATAATTGCACTAAGATGATTCCTCTGCTGGGTAACAAAAAGCCAAACACTTGACTCTACCTTCGTACCACCAATAGAACCCGAGGTAAAAGCCCCGAAAAATCCCGTTTTTATGCGTGGCGTTCTGGAACATATTAGGTAACGCATGCATACCGATTTATATTTTAGTGCAACCGCACTACGTACATAGCGGTAAAGTTATCTACATTCTGCATTTAAGGTGAGTTTTTGTAGCAGATTTATTACTCAGAAATAGAATTTGATGTTTCTGAAGATATCGCCTTATACTTCTGGTAAGGAGGAGAAACTCCTACCAGTAAATGTCTCAGTTCCGCGATGATGTTGCTCCCATTGGGCCGGACCCTACCTCTGTCATGTGAATATGGAATCGATACGTTCAGAGGGCCACATTCAATGTACTGCATGATGTTAAAGCCCCCACGTGACTAACGCTCGAGAGGACAGATATGGACTACACAAAACTTTTTATTATAGTGTCTAGATCGCTACACCTTCTTTTCATAAGGATAACGGTATCCACCGCAGATCAAAGGATTCTTCAGGCCATGGAGTCGTTACCACGGCAACGTTTCAGTTCACTAAATCATAACTTGCTATTCTTCTTCTTAAGTTGCCAATCCTAAGATTGATTTGCAGCAGCTCTCCATTCAGTGCGATTGTCGGCCAGCCTCTTCAATTCCGTGAAACTTCCGCATCCTAGGTCCTGCATTATCTGGCTTATGTACTTTCTTCTAGGTCTGCCTCTTGCCCTTTTGCCCTCCACAAGGCCTTCCATTATAGTGTGGAGAAGACTTTCATGTCTCAGAATGTGTCCCATCCATATATCTCTCCTCTTCTTGACCGTCTTCCAAAGAACTGGAACTTCCTCCGCTCTCTGCAGGACTTCTTCATTTGTCATCCTGGCCGTCCATGGAATTTTTAACATCCTTCGCAGACACCACATTTCGAATCCTTCAATCCTTCTTCTTTCGTCCTCTCCAAGTGTCCAGGTTTCGCTGCCGTAGAGAAGCACACTCCCAACAAAGGTCTTTATTAACCGCTTCCTTAACGCCAGACTTATCATATTTGATGTGAGGAGTCCTTTCCTTTTATAGAATGCAGTCTTTGCCTGATTTATTCTACTTATTACATCTTTCCTACTACGACCATCTGATGTTATTCTGCTTCCCAAGTAGACAAAGTCTTGTATTTCTTTCAGCTTCTCTCCATTCAGCCTTATATTCGTAATTGCTTGATTATTTTGTTTGCTTGCAACTAAGATTTTTGTTTTTGACTTATTAATTTTCATGTTGTACCGTGTAGCAAGAGTGTTTTCCATTTCCTCCAACACTACTTGTAATTCTTCCTCATTTTCCGCTAGGACAGCAATGTCATCCGCAAAACGCAGCATATCAACTATTTTTCCCTGAATCCTGATTCCATTAGCTTGTCCTAACTTTTCTCTGACCTCGTCCATTGCTTTCTGTATGTACATATTAAAGAGGACAGGGGAGAGTGCACATCCCTGTCTGACACCCTGTTTAATTTTTGCTTGTTGTTGATGTTCCCCACATCTCACTATTGCCACCTCTTCTTTGTATAAGTTCCATATCGTTCTCCTGTCCTTGTACTTAGCTCCAGTTTCCCTCAATATCTGGAATAGTTTTTTCCATTCAACCTTATCAAAGGCCTTTTCGAGGTCAACAAATGCTATGTAGGTGTCCTTTCCTTTTTCCATTCTTTTTTCTATTATGAGCCTTAGGGCCATAATGGCTTCTCGCGTACCTCTCCCTCTTCTAAAGCCAAACTGGTCTTCTGTGAGCATGCATTCCACATTCCCTTCAATTCTTCTGAGGAGGATGGTCGTCAAAATTTTTGATGCATGTGATGTTAGGCTGAGGGTTCTGTATTGTGCACACGATTTTGCTGGCATTTTCTTTGGTAATGGAACAATAATACACTTTTTGAAGTCCTCAGGCAGCTCTCCAGTGTCATATATTTGGCAGATTAATTTATACAATTTATCTTTTATTTCTGTTCCAGCTGCTTTGATGATTTCTGCAGGCAATGAGTCAATTCCTGGTGCTTTTCCGTGCTTAAGTGCCTGTATTGCCTGATCAAATTCAGACCTTAGTATGCTGTCTCCTAGTTCATCTTTATCTACTTCGTCCTCACTTTCAATCATGTCATCTTGTACGTTGCCTCCATATAATTTCTCTAGGTATTCCTTCCACGTAAGTGCTATATCTTCATGATTATACACCATCTTATTATCCTCTCTTATTAGGGCATTACATCTAATCCTTTGTCCTCCTGAGAAGAAGCGTTTCACTGTTTTGTATGCTAATTCAAGGTTCCCTTTCTTCAGAAGGTCTTCAACTTCTTTGCATCTGTCTTCAAGGAATCTTTCTTTTACTTGCTTCAACTTCCTGTTGATTTTGTTCCTAAGCACTCGGTATGCCGTTTTCCCTTCTTCCGTTTCATTATTTTTGAGCTTCCTTCTTTCCTCAAACATAAGTATTATTTCATCAGTTATCCACTCCTTCCTCTTTTCAGGTTTTTGTTTTCCAATTATCTCTTCAGCTGTTTTTATTAGGCCATCTCTCATATTTTCCCAATGTTGTTCTACATTCTCTATAGGATGCTGTTGAATTAGATCCTTAGCCCTTTCTTGGAACTCCTTCTGCGTCTCACGGTTTCCAAGCTTCCCTATATCCAGTTTTCCATTTCCTATTTTCTTCCTTATGCATTTGAACTTGAGTCGGCATTCCGCAACAACCATGTTGTGATCACTCACAATATCTGGGCTTGCTATTAGAAACCATTAAAAGACTACGCTATCTTTCGGCAGTCCTCCTTTACAAGGAATGCGCCCTCTCTAGTAGATCAGTGCTAATACATAAGGAATTCGACAGACTGCGTTTTACCGATTTTGAAATTTTGCTGTGTATCACTGTGATTCCTGTTTTCCTCGAGTCTCTTTGCAAGACTCTCTGTTCTTAATCCAAGTAAAGCTTGATGAAAAACTCACAAATTTATTTCAGCGTGTGTTAACTTCTAAATTACTTTTATTCAAAGATCATTTCTCTAAGCTTTAGGATCGTGGGACGCACGTTTTCCGCCGTTATATAATTTTGATTAACGAGTACTCGAGTCTGCAGAACTGAAGTCTAACTGCTTCTGCAGATATGTAGGCGACACGTTTGCCGTATGAAATATTTTGTACTGTTTTGCACCATCCAAAACCCATGCACTCAAATATCCAATTCATTATGGACTTGGAGAAAGTTGGTTGCTGTCCCTACCTTGATGCACCGGTTAGGAAAAAACATGATTGTACTTTAACGCAGGGTGTTTAAACTTCAGACTTCTCATTCAGATTTATAACGTGATGCCAACAGCTGCCACCCCCCAGCACACCGTGAGGGAGTGCCAAGTCCTTTAATTATCAGCTCTATTACTATCTCTAAAACGAAAAACCTAGTTTTTATCATCTCAATCGCACTTTTCACGAAAACGGCTATAGTAAGCAATAAATTCGGTTTTCTGCTTGGTCTCGACCCGGTGGGACGTCGACAAGTCTCGAGACGATAGCCGTTACGACTAAAATCGGTCAGAAATAATTGAACATGTTTCCAGAATGAGATTTTCACTCTGCAGCGGAGTGTGCGCTGATATGAAACTTCCTGGCAGATTAAAACTGTGTGCCCGACCGAGACTCGAACTCGGGACCTTTGCCTTTCGCGGGCAAGTGCTCTACCATCTGAGCTACCGAAGAACGACTCACGCCCGGTACTCACAGCTTTACTTCTGCCAGTATCTCGTCTCCTACCTTCCAAACTTTACAGAAGCTCTCCTGCGAACCTTGCAGAACTAGCACTTCTGAAAGAAAGGATATAGCGGAGACATGGCTTAGCCACAGCCTGGGGGATGTTTCCAGAATGAGATTTTCACTCTGCAGCGGAGTGTGCGCTGATATGAAACTTCCTGGCAGATTAAAACTGTGTGCCCGACCGAGACTCGAACTCGGGAGAGGAGATACTGGCAGAAGTAAAGCTGTGAGTACCGGGCGTGAGTCGTGCTTCGGTAGCTCAGATGGTAGAGCACTTGCCCGCGAAAGGCAAAGGTCCCGAGTTCGAGTCTCGGTCGGGCACACAGTTTTAATGTGCCAGGAAGTTTCAATTGAACATGTGTTTCTCGAACTCCGTCGAACATAGAGTCTGCCTAGTTTCCTCTGCGAACGACTTCGGCTAGCGCAAGCGTAGACTTTACCGTATACCGTGCTGTTACTGTTTGACATGTATAACTCGGTCTACAGGGGTCGTAGAAGTTCGCTGCAAGGGACAAAAGCAACAAACCCGTACAGTATGTAGGCGTTATTACAAGTACCGCCATAATTTCTTACACGCAACGCTTTAGTTATAGGAGGCAGCCATGGTGCTCCATTTCCGTGGAAAACCGGATGTTAGGGTGGAGAAGGTTTACAGTAGAATCTAAACTAAAATTTAGACGATGCAAAGAGATATGGAAAGTTTTTCTCGTGAGCCCACATGAGAACTGTGTAATTCGCATATCTCCAGAAGTGACAAGTTGTTACAAGTGATCATTCCGTGAAAAGTCAGGCGACTATATGGGACAAAGGGCAAGTGATATAGTCATCAACAACAACCAAGCAAATCTAAAATTTTAGAGCACAGCCTTACCGCGGCCATTCGATGGATTACTCTAATCTGAAAATTTTGGCCTCCTTTGTACTGCGGTAGCAGTCTGAGAGAACGACTGAGATTCGATTGCGCACCCCACAATAAGTAGTGACGGTGGCTTTTCTGGCTTTTTCTTTCTTCAAACAACAGAGATGTGAACTTGAAAATCATCGAGCCATCTTCACATCCACCTGATGCAATAAGAAAATCCTTCACTGGTATCATTTCTGATATCAGAAACCGAAAGGTTCCACTGATATTGCAAGATTAATTTTCTTTCCCCTTTAAACGTTTTTATTGTTTGCCACGAGGCATCATCGACCATTGTGGGCTTAAATAATCGTGCAGCTCGGCAATTCGGTCTGCAGTTCATTCGTTAAGAATGCCATTGGGTCTGTCTGTCTGTGGACCCCGACGATTATACCTTTTTGTACACCCATGCGTTTTACAGACATTTACGTAATGGATTCTAAGCTCAAAGTTAAAAATATGTGGAGAACCGGAATTCTAACCCTGGGCTCTGCCGTTCTTGGAATGTGCAGAACCAACTCTACCACCATCTGTGCCCGCCTTTCGGACCGACTCAAAGTTTCAATTTGTCACGAATTTCTTCTTCTTGAACGCTCGGTTCAAATTCCGTTACGGTGCGCAGTTTAATTCTAGTCAGTCAACTCAGCAAATTTCTGCTAAGAGTAAAAGAATTAATTATCATCTAGAGCTTTGTTTGGAAACTTGTGTGGAGAGCCGGCCGCTGGTGGCCGAGCGGTTCTAGGCGCTTCAGTCTGGAACCGCGCGACCGCTACGGTCGCAGGTTCGAATCCTGCCTCGGGCATGGATGTGTGTGATGTCCTTAGGTTAGTTAGGTTTAAGTAGTTCTAAGTTCTAGGGGACTGATGACCTGAGATGTTAAGTCCCATAGTGCTCAGAGCCATTTGAACCATTTTGTGTGGAGATTTGTATTAGCAAGGTAGCTCATTGCTACGGCCATCTTTAAATTTGCATACAAAAAACCAATGAGGAAAAACAAAGTGCCATTTCCATGTGGAAGTTGTTTGCAACGGTCAGAGAATCAACATCATACGGTTCACTGTTGACAACTCAGCACTCCCCTGACGAAATGTGGATTCCCTAAATTGCTCTTGTCAAATGCCAGGATGAATCCTTCGAAACTGTACGGCTGATTTCCTTACCCGTCCTTGAAATAAACCGATCTTGTGCTCCGCCTGTAACGACCTCGATGTTGACGTTACATAAAATCCTAATCTTTCGTCCTTCCTTCCTTTTCCAAGTGAAACAAATTGATTCGGGTGCATAATTAAACTGAACGTGTGCCAGTCGATGACTCTAATATACACACAACCAAAAACGAAACTAAAATAACGATGCGCGCGAGAGGTGGACATCCTGGATGCTAAATACAAAACTTGACCAAGAGTCTCTTCAAGAAGTGGACTTACTTTGCAACCTTCAAAGTAATTTAGGTAAAAATGTAGGACACAAGAAAGACACAACAGCACGACCTGAAAAAGGAAAAAGGACTTTCCATAGGAAAAACAGCTAACATTCAAAATTATAAACCTTGAACTGCTAAAAGTTCATGGTTATTATATTCGGTGCACAATTCTGCGTGTGTGCAAAACGTAGCAGGTGGAGAAGACAGAAATATAATGATTAGATTTTAAAATGTAATTTTACAGGAAATTATTGGAGAACCCGTGGATAGTAAGAAGTGAATAGCACTACAATGAATCAACGAACTAGATGGATAATAAATAATAACGATAGTATGGGAGAAGACATATTAGGCGTAAGTCGTTGCTAAAAGCTACAAGTGAAAGGATGGTGAAAGGAAAGAATCGCAGTGGAGTATGTAAGGCAGATCGTTGATCATGTGGGATTTTTTTTCCTTTATTTTGCGATTCCCTCCCAAGGGGGCGGGCTGGCAGTAGGTTAGTACGCCGCTCTTCAGCCTACAGAATTTGTTTTAAAAAGAAGATAATAAATAATAAAAGCAGGCGATAAAATCAGTGACTTAAATGGTAACATGGTGGAAAATCGTGGAACTTAAAACATAAAAAAAGGGTTGATGATGCTAATAAAATATATATGAAGCAGACAGGTAAAATAATAGACAGACAATTAAAAAACACGGCGACAGTCTGGTTTCTGTTCGCAAGAGATATAAAATTCACACCCAGCGACAGCATGATTTCTGTTCACAACACTTTGGAAAGGCGAACAACACTGAACATTCACTTGAACACTGCACTAAAAAGTTGGCACAAATATGACATACCACAGCCGAGGGCAGACAGGGGGAACCTGAACAGATGATGGGAAAGAAAAGGGGGGGAAGGAGAGGAAAAACGAAGTGGGAGGGAGGGGGGAAAGGAGCCAATGGAGGACGAGGACCCATAAGAGGGGGGCGTTGGGCAGACACGACAGTTGGTGGGGAAAGGAAGAGGAGGGGAATACAAAATTACAAAATTACTCGAGGGGGGAGGGTGAGAGGGGAGGCAGAGAGAGGTTAGGCGGGGAGAAAACACGATGGAAAGGGGGGAGAAGAGGGAGCCTGAGGAAAGGACAGAGGAAAGGAGGAGGGGGGTGAGGATCAGAGTTGATAGGAGGGATAAATGGAGGAAGAGAGGGCACCATCTGGGAGGGGGAGTTGACGGAAGCCACCTTGGGAAAGGAAATGAACGGTGTAGAGATGGAGGGTAGGGGGGACTCAACAGTGAAGGCGTGGCAGAGGGCGGGGGTTGGAGAGGAGAGGAGCAACCAGGGGATGAGGGGGATCAAGGCGGTGGGAGGTGTAGAGGATGTGGATATGTTGGAGGGATAGGAGCAGATGGGGGAAAGGAATGAGGTCATAGAGGATCCGCGTGGGGGACGGGAGGTGAAGACAGAAGCCGAGGTGGAGTGCATGGTGCTCGAGGATCTGGAGGGATTTATAGAATTTGGGGGGGGGGGGATATCCAAGCGGGACTGGCATAACAGAGGAGATGATGTGGGATGCAACACCTACTCATTAAATGTAGAAGAGGTCTTTCAAGAGACAGCAATGGAGAACATCAATTGAACCTTGAGGTTGATGAAAATAGAACAATAATTATATTAGAGAAATAGAACAGAATAATGTAGCAACATTTTATTAGGTTCATTGAAAAGGAAATAATTCGGAGGCTTTAACATGTAAACCTCTGAAGCAATGTAATACCATTGCCCACGGAAGAAGGTGTGGTCCGTGTAAGAGCACTGACGTCCCACACACTTAAGCTCTTGTGACGACATTGGTCAGTGCTTCAATGAAGTTTCTTTCTCTGCAACCGTTCCGCTGTAAGGAACACCACACCCCTCTTTGGTCTTGTTTCGAAACCTCCGTTTCTCTGTTTTCAGAAAGACTGGGTGCAGTGGACGGTAGAAGCATGCACGTGCTTGTCTCTTGTCACGTGACTGTGTGCCCGTGTCCCTCCAGTGGGACTGGGTACTGATTTCTCAGGATCTAAACACCCAAATTGCGTGAAAATGTAATCACATGTCAGTTCTAGTATAATATATTTGTCCAAAGAATACCTGTTTATCATCTGCATTTCTTCATGGTGTAGCAGTTTTAATGGCCAGTAGTGTATTATACTAGAACTGACATGCGATTACATTTTCACGCAATTTAGGTGCGTAGATCCTGAGAAATCAGTACCCAGAACAACCACCTCTGACCGTAATAACGGCCTTGATACGGTGGGGCATTGACTCAAACAGAGCTTGGATTGTGTGTACAGGTACAGCTGCCCATGCGGCTTCAACTCGATACCACAGTTCATCAAGAGTAGTGACTGGCGTATTGTGACGAGCCAGTTGCTAAGCCACCTTTGACCAGAAGTTTTCAATTGGTGAGAGATCTGGAGAATGTGCTGGCCAGGGCAGCAGTCGAACATTTTCTGTATCCAGAAAGGCCCGTACAGGACCTGCAACATGCGGTCGTCCATTATCCTGCTAAAATGTAGGGTTTCGCAGGGATCGAATGAAGGGTAGAGCCATGGGTCGTAACACATCTGAAATGTAACGTCCACTGTTCAAAGTGCCGTCAATGCGAACAAGAGGTGACCGAAACGTGTAACCAATGGCACCCCATACCATCACGCGGCTGATACGCCAGTATGGCGATGACGAATACACGCTTCCAATGTGCGTTCACCGCGATGTCGCCAAACACGGATGCGACCATCATGATGCTGTAAACAGAACCTGGATTCATCCGAAAAAAGGACGTTTTGCCATTCGTGCACCCAGGTTCGTCGTTGAGTACACCATCGCAGGCGCTGCTGTCTGTGATGCAGCGTCTAGGGTAACCGCAGCCATGGTCTCCGAGCTGATAGTCCATGCTGCTGCAAACGTCGTCGAACTGTTCGTGCAGATGGTTGTTGTCTTGCAAACGTCCCCATCTGTTGACTCAGGAGCCGGCCGAAGTGGCCGAGCGGTTAAAGGACTGCAGTCTGGAACCGCAAGACCGCTACGGTCGCAGGTTCGAATCCTGCCTCGGGCATGGATGTTTGTGATGTCCTTAGGTTAGTTAGGTTTAACTAGTTCTAAGTTCTAGGGGACTAATGACCTCAGCAGTTGAGTCCCATAGTGCTCAGAGCCATTTGAACCATTTTTTGTTGACTCAGGGATCGAGACGTGGCTGCACGAACCGTTAAAGCCATGCGGATAAGATGCCTGTGATCTCGACTGCTAGTGATACGAGTCCGTTGGGATCCAGCACGGCGTTCCGTATTACCCTCCTGAACCCACCGATTCCATATTCTGTTAACAGTCATTGGATCTCGACCAACGCGAGCAGCAATGTCGCGATACGATAAACCGCAATCGCGGTAGGCTACAATCCGACCTTTATCAAAGTCGGAAACGTGATGGTGCGCATTTCTCCTCCTTACACGAGGCATCACAACAACGTTTCACCAGGCAACGCCGGTGAACTGCTGTTTGTGTATGGGAAATCGGTTGGAAACTTTCCTCATGTCAGCACGTTATAGGTGTCGCCACCGGCGCCAACCTTGTGTGAATGCTGTGAAAAGCTAATCATTTGTATATCACAGCATCTTCTTCCTGTCGGTTAAATTTCGCGTCTGTAGCGCGTCATCTTCGTGGTGGAGCAATTTTAATGGCCAGTAGTGTAGATAAAAGCAGTACCAACTGTCTCAATGATTCGATAGTTCGTCGCTTAATAAAACACCTACGAAAGTTATATGTAATTTATGTTTCGTCATTTTAAAAATAAGCGTTCAAAGAGTTTTTTAAATTCTGAGCTTTAGTTAGGAGCTGATGTTGGTGCTGGTGAAGGGTGAGAGGGTTGAAGTAGGGGTGGAGGTGGGAGAGACTAAGTAATGTCTGATTGCACTAAGGGGCAATAGTATCAGAAAGTTGGGAATCACTGGATTAGGCTATCTGTACACGATTCACGGCCAGACCCAATCTTCCATATGTTGTCAACCATGTGTCTAGAACCTGCACTCGTACATTCATTGTGTATATTTTCATCCGGGGGACATCTTAAATGAAAGTCGCTTGACCGTTGTCGGTGGATAAAAACGTTGTTTCAGTGCCTGTGTTGTTCAGAAGTACGATACAATGTTTCTTCGGATATGCATGTGTGCTTTCTAGCGAGGCAATAGCTGCATGTATAAAATGGCTACAAAGTGTGCTAAATAGCTACAAGTGCGATTCAGTGTTGAGGAAAATTAAGTGTTAATTGACGCAGTGTCGGCAGATACCTGAGTATGCGAACGATATGTATCTATACTTTAAAAATGCGCCGCCCGGTTAGCCGTGCGGTCTAACGCACGGATTTCCGGACTGAGAAGGAATGCCTGGTCCGCGGCACGAATCTTCCCGGCGGACTTGTGTCGAGGTCCGGTGAGCCGGCCAGTTTGTGGATGGTTTTTATGCGGTTTTCCATCTGCCTCGGCGAATGCGGACTAGGTCCCCTTATTCCGCCTGAGCTACACTATGTCGGCGATTGCTGCGCAAACAAGTTCTCCACGTACGCATACACCACCATTACCACGCAAACATAGGGGTTACACTCGTCTGGTGTGAGACGTTCCCTGGGGTGGTCCATCGGGGGCCGAACCGCACAACAACCCTGGGTTCGGTATGGGTGGTGGAAGGGTGAAGTGGACTGCGGTAGTCGTCGTGGGGTTGTGGACCACTGCGGCTGCGGCGGGGACGGAGCCTCTCCGTCGTTTCTAGGTCCGCGGTTAACATACAATTCAATACACTACAATACTTGAAAAAATACAGTGAAGAAAATCATGATTTGAACAGAAGCTGGGCAAGTTATAAGCAACAGAAATAAATAATGCCAAATAAAATAATGTAAAATAATGTTAATTTAGGCAGTTATTTCTGGATTGAAAACCAAGTTTAATCCTGAATTTGTTTATTCATATTGATCGTATTTTTAGCATTATTTATCATTTCTGCTCGTAATATTTTCAATTATGCATTTTAATAATGCATTATTCTAATATATACATTGCCATTAAAATGAAAATGATCATTATTATCAATATCTAAGGAATTAACTCTGTGATGTTTGATTACATAACTAAAGTAATTGTATTATTAATAAGAATTATAAGAAACTGCCTTCACACAATGTTCTTCGTTTAATTGCATTTTATTTACCTCCGAGTGCCACCTTATTTCAGGTGTTCTTCCACCTTGTTGAAAAGTAACGGAAGCTGGTGACAAGTAAATCTGAAACATGTTTTGAAACTCTTCGTTGTCGATTATGTGGTTGTTAATTAATACGTTCAACACACCCTCATTCTCTCGGAACAAAAACGTATTGATTACTGGTTTTCTGTTCTTCAAAAATGGCTCTGAGCACTATCGGACTTTTCTGAGGTCATCAGTCCCCTAGAACTTAGAACTACTTAAACCTAACTAACCTAAGGACATCACGCACATCAATGCCCGATGCAGGATTCGAACCTGCGACCGTAGCGGTCACGCGGTTCCAGACTCAAGCGCCTAGAACCGCACGGCCACACCGGCCGGCTGTTCTTCACCTAGGTCTGGGGAAATAATCCTGTACTTCATCGTTTGTTGTACGTTTAGCAATCAGCAAACCCAAGATTTTTCTTTCCTCCCATGGGATTTATCAGTGCTGTACAATATATTAGCACTTTAGTTAAAGTAACAACACTTTGTTTAAACATTCTTTGCAGAGATAATGTGTGTACAGGATAGTTAATGCGATGAGGGTTTCATTTTCTGCGAAAACACAAATGCGCGACGTATCCTTGTCCTGTCCGCGAAGTGCAGAATTGCTGCTCCTGGTGTAACAACAACAACTGTACATATAATAATTTTTTTCTTCTGATTTTCGATAAATTAGTGTAAGCAATGTTTTGATTTCATTTCTTTTTCTTTTCGTGTCATTATGTTAAAGAAACTGTAAGCAACTTTCGATGTGAATATTAATATTTATGTCAAATTTCAAGCAATGCTATAACAGAATTGAAGTGTAACCCATGTTGAATCTATTGTAACATGTTTAAAATTGTAATTGTGCGCCTGGTCCATACGTAGGCAATGTATTAGGATATGTGGAATGCAGAACCTTTGGTGAATACCCTGTCTGTAGGGGAGCGGTAAAAGGTGGATGGCAGGCGAGCGCGGGAAAATGCACACGGGCGCGGCACGGCATAACGGGCTCAGCAAGATAGTCGGAGTTGGGCATCGGTCTGAGAAACACGCTCTGGATCGAGTAGGCTCTCCTGGAAAACGTGATTTCATTGAGCCTCGGATGTGCCGTTTCCGACGACTACCCAGCATGGCTATATTCTATAGGCACTAAATTGAAAAGGATTGCGACGCTAAGAAGAAGCAAAGTGCCGATACACCAAGAGCCATGGCTGTGATTGTATGTGTGCTGTGCGCCTCGCCATCTCGCTGCCCGCCAACTGCCGCATCGACACGAACAGGTTGAATCTTTAGAATTGTATTCGTGTGGACCAGTGTTAATTTTGTTCCTGACTGTTCAATAACAACTTAACTTTTACCAGAATTGTCCTATCAATTAATTATCCTCATCACTAACCTAGACAGGGTCCTTTCCACATGTTGTGCAATCCGAGTGTCCCGAAATGAAGATTTAAAGTTTTTGTTAATAAGAATTACCTGCAGACCTATCTATGCTAGAAAGATGTTTAAGGAGCTTTATTGTTAATGAAAATATAAGCAAAGCACAAAGGTCTGACAAAGTTGGAAGATAATTTTGAAATTGGTTTAGTAATGAAGCTTAATTAATTTGAGAGAAAAATAATGGTAGTTAAATGAGGAATTAATAAGACAAAAAGAGTAGTAACTCATATATTGTAAATCTTGAGTGCTTAATGCTTCCAATAGTTAATAGTTTCAACACAGTGATCATAATGTAACACGATAGCTCTAAGGCTCTACTGATCTATTTTGTCTTTGTTTCATTTAATGTTCCGTCATTGAGCTTTTGTAAATGTTTTTGATTGAATAGATAACACAAAATTGTATACTCTTTTCTTCCTTAAAACTTTGATGTCGTAGTTTGTTTCAATGCAAAGTAGTGTATCTGTACTGTAAATACTTTGTCCCATTTGGAGGGAACAAAACTTACTGTATATAATTGTAATTCTGTGTGAATAATTTTTTTGTAGAGGTGTCAATATGTGAAAATGTTCTGTCTTATTTAATGTGTTTGTTTGCTGTTATGTAAACTGCTGACCTTCACTTAGGGCTCTTAGTTATTCTGTATGTAAAAGGTGTAGTGGTTCCCCTTGGGAACGGAACAGTGTAGCGCGCGCAAATTGTGGTTGGCATAGGTGGCAAAGGTGGAACTGATAGTAGTCGTGAACAAGCTACGAGTCGGGGACGAGCCAGCAGTCGGAGATGAGCTACGAGTCCGTGCACTGCCGTATAAAAGTTGCATAGTGCTGGTTTCGAGAGAGGCTTTTCTGTTATTTTCCAATGCCTCGGATGGATGGATAAATAGCTGGGCTATTCTGGAGTTTGTATCTATCATCGCCACCAAGAAATGACAGATTCCAGCAATTCTGCCTGCAATTCCACCTACCAACATGCAGTTGCCACCACATTGCGCAATCATTGCAACGTAATATATAAGGATGTACAGTGAAGGATCAGCTTAATGGATATGTTATTGTGCTGAAATATATGGTAATTTATATCTGAATTTATGTACCAACCTTGATTTTCTCCTCATCATTACACCTCTCAGGGTCCTCTCCGTTTGAACTTAAGTGATTACCGAGTATCCTTATTGAAAGTACGTTAAAACTCAGTTTGCTAATTAATGCCTATTGGACAGAGTAAAATTAAAGTTAATGTGGCAAGAGAGTGAGTTAAAGTTATTGATGCTTGCCGAAATAATTTTCCTAGTAAAACTGACTATTAATGTGTTGTTGCCAAATTCAAATTAAAATTTCTCAAGACTGAGGCTTATAACGTTTTGCTTAGTAAATGATCACATTACTACCTGTTGTTAATCGTAGAAAGTGAGTCAGTGTCTTACATTAATATTAATTTTATGTCTCATGGTAGTAAAAGTGGAAAATTGCATAGTAGGAAATTATATACTCATGATTACTAAGTGTTTGTCTCTCTTGTGTGCATATTAACAGTATAAAGACCACTCAGTTTGTGTAAGCCCTGAAAGTGATAGTGTTTTTCTGTACGTGTTATAACTGTGCAAATAGTTTTTTGTGCTGCTCCAGTTGTTAGCTTCAATCTTAAAACATGTGTGTATCGGAGTTCATTGCACTCGCGTGTGGCCAAGTCTAGGTTGTGTTTGTCCGTTATAGTTGCTTATACTTACTTTCTTGAACGAGAATGTTAATCATTCTCTTGCCTAGTTAGGCTGGCGACCGGTTTCGTTATTCATTAAACAGTGCAGATAGGCAAAATTTCGTTTGTGACTGTTCAAATATTTACGTTATTCTGACTTTCATTTCCGATAAGCCACTTCCGTTAGGAACAGCACGGTCAACATAACAAAATTCCTCTCAGAGGGTAACACTGCTCTGTACCATAATTGCTTTTACAAAATAGTTTTATGTCACAATCTGTTTCTGGCATTGAGGTTATGGTGCAGTAATAACAGCAGACGGGGAGTGTTATACGTGGCTTTTCCGTGACAGGACTAGTTTGTTCTGTTAGGGCATACTACGTAATAAACCAAATTTGGTATTTCAGAGAATAAGCTACGTAAAAACGCTGTTGTAGTGTTATACGTGGCGACCGTGACAGGACTAGTTTGTTCTGTTAGGGCATAATACGTAATAAACCAAATTTGGTATTTCATAGTATAAGCTACGTAAATACGCTGTTGTAGTGTTATATGTGGCGCCGCGTGACAGGACGTTGTTCAGCTTGCACCTACAGCCGGAAAAAATTATAAGTAGTTAGAATTTTACAAACATTAAGTGAACATAAAACGTCCAGCGGCACGAACCTGTACATCATTTGACAGACAGGATAGTGAAAGTTCAGTTTAAATTGAAAATTTAAGGTATCTGTACTTAATAATAGCTAAAATGGACAGGAAATTAGAAATAAATCTAGACACGCGAGAACAGAAAGCAATCGAGAGCAGTTCAGGGAGCACACCAACAGATGGCATTACTCGCGAGTTAAGTTACGTACGCTACCATGCCGATGTCAATAAACAGATAGAAGCTATGCATGTCGCTCGTACTATGCAAGGCAATATGAGCGATGTTGTGGAAGACAGTGGCTATGTTAATGAATCGCGGGATATGTTCGAATCACCAGAAACTGAGAGGGGTGTAGAATCTGAACACGAAAATGCGGTAGAAACGAAAAGTGAAAAGACACCAGATCTGACTGATTTACTTAGAATACTGTCTGTGCAATTTGCAGCACACAGTGACAATATTAATGCACAAATTACAGAACAAAGGCAACTAATTGTAGCACAGGGACAACAAAATGCTGCGCAAAATGACAATATTAATACACAAATCGCAGCACTGGGGCAACAAAATGTGGAACAAAGACAGCTAATTGCAGCACAGGGTAATGATATTAGTAAACAGATTGAGAAAGTTGATGTAAAAGTAGACATTGTGAGTAATGAAATTAAAAACCTGAAAAGCGAAATTACTGTCATCAATGGCAATATTGCCAACATACAGGGACAAGTTGATGACCTTAACGAAAGATTTGACACAGAAGTAATTAAAATCCAAGATCAAATAGGACCCCTAGTCTGTACTAAAGTGGATGAAAAGGTATTCGGTATTAAATCCGAAATACAAACCGAATGTAACGAAGAATTTGCACAGATCAAACAGTCTGTAACAGAAACAAGCAGAGCTCTAACCAAACAGATTCTTACTTGCGAAAAGAAGTGTGAACATAACACTTCACAAATCCAAGGCAAAATGTATGACTTGGAAAGAAAAATACAAACCGGACCTACACATATTACTGAAAGAATGCCCCTCAGTAAAATATTAGACGGCGAAGAGAAATTCGACCCTGCAAAGAGGCATAACGGATGGCACCCCCTAGACTTTATAAAGAATTGCGAAAGAAATTTTCCTGAATATTTGTCTGACCAGGAAAAATTTAATGTCGTGATTAGTGCACTAACAGGAGAAGCAAAAAGATGGGGGTTGAATCTGGATAATAACCAGATGTCTTTTGAGACCTTTAAACAAAAATTTATAGACGAGTACTGGTCAGAACAAAAACAAGACCAGTTGTGGCGTGAATTTCTAATGGCCAGACTGTACGATATCAGAGGCAGGCAAACCATGAAAGAATTTTGCGAATCATGGTACAGAAAACTAATACACCTAAAAGCAAGAAGAACTGAAGCCGAGATCGTTTGGGTTCTTTGGCAGAAACTGCCTGAGGATTCTAAACGATATGTTGGGAGTACCCACAGTAGTTTTTCCGCGTTTTTGGAAAGGGTAGAGGATGAAGATCACTGGCGAAGAAATCGCGAGTCCCGTCCCCATCATAACAACAATAATTCGCGCGAAAGTAATGACCTAAACGAACGACCTGAAAACGATAGATATCGTGTAAACACGATTCAAAGAGGTCGGGCGAGAGGTAGAGGAAATTATTCTACGCGCGGCAGAGGATACATGCCGCGGAATTTCCAAAATAGAGACGAAATGGAAAACTGAAAACCGCGTGTGTTACGGGCCGGATTCATGGGGAAACCGGTTTTGGGCCCAAAGAAAAGATGTCAAGTATTAGATTCGAGAAGGAAAGAAGTAAACTACGAGGCAGGAAGGTTAAGGGCGCGCCTATAGCAGACGGGCGCGGAGTGATACATAGTGGCGATCCCAGTACGAAGTCACGTGACCGTTCGTGCTTGGGCCAGCTGTTACCGGAGCAGCGTACGCTGCACTCGGCAGCAGACACAAATGGCAGTCGTCAGAACAAGATGGCTGCTGTACAGAGAGACAGAAGAGGCGGGATCGGACACTTCCGATGGCCGGTTTCAGTAGTAAATGAATGTAGAAATGAAAATAAAGTTAATACGTCATATGATAAAGATAACTCCGTATCGGTTTCGTGCGAAAAGACTTTATTAAAGAATGAAAGGGAGACAGAAAAGGCGAGTGAAAAGGGAAATATTGGCACTATTAATGATGTGTATGAGGTAAAGGACGTAGATGTGGGGGGAGTTATGATGAATAAAGAGGAAAGGGAGGTAGAATATGCCACGCAAAAGACGTGTGCTCAATTAATAATAGGTAAAAATGATGTAGAGGAGGACGTTAGTAAACATGACATTATAAGCAGTGCAGGTGAAGTTATTGTTGATGGAAAGGTGCTTAATGATTTTAATGCAGAAGGGGCTGGTAGGGATTTCGCACGATTACCTGAAAATGACAGCATGGAAGAAAATGAAATGAAAGTTATCGAAGTACATGACGATTATACTAAATATGAAGTTAAGGCCGAAATCATTCAAAGTGATATAACAGAAGTGTCTGACTGTCCAAACGATGTGTATTGTGTAGAAAATGAGTCAAAAAACAAAGTGGCTGAAACATGTAGTGATAATCTGCATCACTGTTTAAAAGTTGCCTTACTGCTCGAATCTGATGACGAAAATGAAATCAGTGACAGTTCAGATGATGAAGGGTATATGAATACAGATCAGAATGAATATACAAACTTTCTCTATTGTTCAAAAGTCGAGTACTTAAGTGAATCTGATGGTGAGGAAGAGAGTAATGATGACTCTAGTGACGATGAATTTGCAGGTGTAAACGAAAGTGAATATACTTTTACTGACAGAGGGTACGAAAAAATTAGTGACATTTTACCAAAGCAAGATACAGAAAGTGAAAATGGGCCAAAACCGAATGAATCATTCAGTAATGTAACACAGGGGCATAATTTGCAGGAACCTCCAGATGATACTATACTGGGGCAAGCCTTAACAAATGTTTTGAAGGAGTGTGAATTACAGGAACAAAAAGAACCACCTGATAAAATGATAGCAGAACAGGAGATGTTGCACCTTGCTAAAGACTTCAAAAGCCCAAGATCTAAAAAGCCACCAGATGAAACAAAACGTTGGCAAGATCTGAATAGCATAGTGAAAGATGTATAAGATAGGAGGCCTAAAAAGCCACCAGATTTAAGTCACTGTTTTTGAACCATAAAAGACTGCCTTGTTAATGAAGAGACTGGGGGCAGGATGCTGTATGTATATATATTTTAATATAATGCTTGACTTTATTATTATTGTATCTGAGTGTTACCTGAAAGTTAATTATTGTTTTGTTGACCTTGAGGCCTGGGGCAGGGTGTTTATTTACTGTAGTATACTGTTTGACTTTGCTTAGGAACTGTTTATTTTCAATTAAATACTTATTGTTGCCAGCCTAATTATGAAGATAGGGGCATGTAGTGTGACAAACCTTAAAATTTTAGGAATAATGATGCTTATGGTCACTTAATGAAAGTGCAAAGAACTCTGCAAGATAATAATTTATTTCTAGTATGCTTAAAAATCAGAAAGGGCTTATGTTTGCAGTATGTGGTTTATTTAAAGATTCATGTCCTCAGATGAGGGTTGTTCAAGCCTCAGGGGACATGCACTCTTTGCATTGTCAGGTGCCTGACGAGCACCAGGGACCCGAGTCGTTGCCAGCACTACTTCCATTTCTTTTCATGCTGCCAACCTTCCTCTTCATCATTCAGAACTTTTACTATCTTCTTTCCTTCTTCTCTATCAGAGTAAACTGAAAAGTGTGGAAATAATGTAACATACTGTGTATTGTTTGTGGACAAGTAAATTAATATTTAAAATTGGGTACACTAGAAAATGACCAAGAATGATGAAAGTATAGTGGGTACAGTGAAAGGGAATAGGAACATGCAGTTAAAGTAAATGAATAAATGATTCTATGCAGAAAGATGCAAGTGTGAATAAAGGTAATGTTTAAAGTGAATAATCTAATATGATTATTGTCTAAAGATGGTTGTATAGAAAAGGGTAAGAATGGTGATGAAAAATGTTCTGTGTCAAAACTGAGGAGAGAAACCTGATTAATATGTGTAAAATAGATATGAGATATATGTGTCCAGTGCCACAAAGAGTAGACTGAAATCACTTACAGTAGGATGTAAAATTATTGTTCTGAGCTTGACATATCTGATGACCTGATACTGCCTTTAAAAGAAATATTACTGAGTAAGAAAATGGGGAGAAAAACCATAAATCTGGGACTCTCAAATAACTACTTAATATTGTCATTATACCAAAAATGTCATTTAAAATTTTCTTAATGAATGATGAGTATGTTACCTGATGTTGTCATTTGAAAAGAAATGATTTTGTTGCCAGTGTCTAATTACTGTTTCAAAGTTGCAGGTTTTATGTTTTATGCTATTAAAGCAAATTTTACCAAAAATATGACATAATGATGGAAAAACCTTGGAGATGATGACAATAAACTGCTCAAAAATATATTGTTGGGCAGAAAAACAAGACAAAAGAATAAAAATGCAGTGGTCCTGAAGTTGAGGGCTACCATATATGCTATGTGAGAAGTAGCCAAAGGACTTGCCATTGTGGGGCAAGGAGCTGATAAGTGGTCATGAACTGCCAAACCTAGAGGGTGGGGCAGTGTGTCAAATTAAAAATCTGTATTTTAGTGTGCTTAATGTAAATTGTGTTTTGTGTCTAAATATTTATAGTTAAAGACTGCCAAAACAATAATGGGCAGAATGTGTAACATGGACTGCTAGTGCTGAGGCAAGCAGTGAACTTAAGTTAGGTTTATTGGTCAATGTGTTATGAACTGACTATTCTTTCTGAAGTCAGTGAAAATTTATTATAGAATATATACGGATTCTTATTCAAATGGATGTAGATGTTTTGATGCTAGGGTTCTTGGAATAACTTAAAGTTTTGGACTGCCTTGTTGTAAACACAGCAGTGATGATTAAAAATAGGTTCTGAATATGTTAATGTATTTACGTGCAACAAACATTTTGGACTGCTATTAATGAAGAGCAGCTTTAAAGTTAATTGTATTGAGAAAACCTTGAAAAGTTACTTTTGTATTTAAAGAGTCAGTTGGAAAAAGTTCTCATAGTTGTTTTGTGTAAATATTGGTACATATATGGATGCAGACTGAAATTTTCAATATTTCATGAATTGCTGAATCTTGTAAAATGCACTGTGATTACGAGTATGTTTGGGTATATGTGAAAATTTACTACCTTTAAAAATATTGAAAGACTAATTTCTGCTTTATTATGTTAAAATGTTCTGTGCTATTGTATATGGGTTTACTTTTTTATTTTATTTGAAGGCTATAACTTTTCTACTAATATGAAGCTTATTTTGGGTAATGTTTTGTGTTTTATTTGAACTGTGTGTGTATGAAATGAACATGCTTAAAGGTATCCTGTGTATTGATGAAAATTAATTTCCTTAAACCAGTCTGTGGATGAAAATTACTGTAAATGCTTTACGTTGAAAATGTTTCTGGAAGAAGTGTATGAATCTCCTTAGTGTATATATTGTATATTTGTAATATGTGTATTTTTTTTATTGTCCCAACTGAAGTTGGATGGTAAAATTTTTTTCTGTAGCCAACACCACTTAGGTGTTATAGATGTTTCCTTGAAGTATCCCTTACAGGAAACTTCAACGAAACATGGGGCATGTGTAACACCATAGCTCTAAGGCTCTACTGATCTATTTTGTCTTTGTTTCATTTAATGTTCCATCATTGAGCTTTTGTAAATGTTTTTGATTGAATAGATAACACAAAATTGTATACTCTTTTCTTCCTTAAAACTTTGATGTCGTAGTTTGTTTCAATGCAAAGTAGTGTATCTGTACTGTAAATACTTTGTCCCATTTGGAGGGAACAAAACTTACTGTATATAATTGTAATTCTGTGTGAATAATTTTTTTGTAGAGGTGTCAATATGTGAAAATGTTCTGTCTTATTTAATGTGTTTGTTTGCTGTTATGTAAACTGCTGACCTTCACTTAGGGCTCTTAGTTATTCTGTATGTAAAAGGTGTAGTGGTTCCCCTTGGGAACGGAACAGTGTAGCGCACGCAAATTGTGGTTGGCATAGGTGGCAAAGGTGGAACTGATAGTAGTCGTGAACAAGCTACGAGTCGGGGACGAGCCAGCAGTCGGAGATGAGCTACGAGTCCGTGCACTGCCGTATAAAAGTTGCATAGTGCTGGTTTCGAGAGAGGCTTTTCTGTTATTTTCCAATGCCTCGGATGGATGGATAAATAGCTGGGCTATTCTGGAGTTTGTATCTATCATCGCCACCAAGAAATGACAGATTCCAGCAATTCTGCCTGCAATTCCACCTACCAACATGCAGTTGCCACCACATTGCGCAATCATTGCAACGTAATATATAAGGATGTACAGTGAAGGATCAGCTTAATGGATATGTTATTGTGCTGAAATATAAGGTAATTTATATCTGAATTTATGTACCAACCTTGATTTTCTCCTCATCATTACACCTCTCAGGGTCCTCTCCGTTTGAACTTAAGTGATTACCGAGTATCCTTATTGAAAGTACGTTAAAACTCAGTTTGCTAATTAATGCCTATTGGACAGAGTAAAATTAAAGTTAATGTGGCAAGAGAGTGAGTTAAAGTTATTGATGCTTGCCGAAATAATTTTCCTAGTAAAACTGACTATTAATGTGTTGTTGCCAAATTCAAATTAAAATTTCTCAAGACTGAGGCTTATAACGTTTTGCTTAGTAAATGATCACATTACTACCTGTTGTTAATCGTAGAAAGTGAGTCAGTGTCTTACATTAATATTAATTTTATGTCTCATGGTAGTAAAAGTGGAAAATTGCATAGTAGGAAATTATATACTCATGATTACTAAGTGTTTGTCTCTCTTGTGTGCATATTAACAGTATAAAGACCACTCAGTTTGTGTAAGCCCTGAAAGTGATAGTGTTTTTCTGTACGTGTTATAACTGTGCAAATAGTTTTTTGTGCTGCTCCAGTTGTTAGCTTCAATCTTAAAACATGTGTGTATCAGAGTTCATTGCACTCGCGTGTGGCCAAGTCTAGGTTGTGTTTGTCCGTTATAGTTGCTTATACTTACTTTCTTGAACGAGAATGTTAATCATTCTCTTGCCTAGTTAGGCTGGCGACCGGTTTCGTTATTCATTAAACAGTGCAGATAGGCAAAATTTCGTTTGTGACTGTTCAAATATTTACGTTATTCTGACTTTCATTTCCGATAAGCCACTTCCGTTAGGAACAGCACGGTCAACATAACAAAATTCCTCTCAGAGGGTAACACTGCTCTGTACCATAATTGCTTTTACAAAATAGTTTTATGTCACAATCTGTTTCTGGCATTGAGGTTATGGTGCAGTAATAACAGCAGACGGGGAGTGTTATACGTGGCTTTTCCGTGACAGGACTAGTTTGTTCTGTTAGGGCATACTACGTAATAAACCAAATTTGGTATTTCAGAGAATAAGCTACGTAAAAACGCTGTTGTAGTGTTATAATAACAGTTTCAGGGTCCCCCCCTCCACTCTTTTCTTTTCTATTCATTTAAATTCTGAAGTGTACTGAACTGATTTGACCAGCAAAGTTAAAGTCAATATAAAACCTAAATTTATCAGTGTTTTACCCTTATTAAAATTGACATTGTATGTGTGTTTCAAAAGTGCTATTTCTAGGGTAACCTATGCCCGATTTCAGGCGGATCAATAGATAAAACGCAGTTTGTAGTAATCATTATAGTGTAATGTTGTGTATTTATAGTTTGTCCAAATTAGTACAGAAAAGGAAAATCTTAGTTCAGTAGATTTTTCTGGTTCTAAAATTTACCATATAGTGCAGTATTACTACGTGTTGTTATGCTTGTACGTACATCCACTTGTACAAGGAAAAAACTCACTTAATGCCTAATTAGGCTGGCGACCGTATTATTGACAATCGGTAGCATCTGCTGTGTATGTTTCTTGCCCGTCCTAACGTGTAGTTGCACTTTAGACTTGTTTGACGTATCATTGTTGTTACTGAGTGGGTGTAAGTCTGATTTTGCCTCCATTCAGGTACACGCGGTCAAAATATTTACTAAAATCCTTTCTTATAAGGTGAAGCCCGTCAACTTACTATAGTACAGGCTTTAAAGAGTTAACGTACGCCAGAGCGAAGACGTTACATTGGGACAACCTGCCTTTACTTGCAGTCACGTTGACAGTCCATGTTGATGCGCCACAAGATCAGGCAGCATAGTTCCCAGTACGGTCATAGCTCTTATCTGCCAGTCTGCCACGCTCCTGACAAGTGATTCCATCGTGGAGGGTCACATACCGACCTGGTACCAGTTACATACCACCCACAGATTTTCAAAGCGGCCAGTGTGTCCTTTTAAGGGGGGGTGATTAATATTGTCCGGTGAGCTTCTCTGAGACGTCGTACTGTAGAGCAGGATGAGAACGTGCATCTAATAATGGGCAACACATCTGCCTCTAAGGCGGTTACAGTTTCAAACAATGTCCACTGGCGACACGGTGCAGGAAGCAGCTAGTGCAGTGTGGCGGTCCAGAACAGCCAGTCGGCGGCAGTTAATTGCGGCGCCGGAAGCAACAACAAAGGGAGCGGCGGAGTGGCGGCAATACCGGTGGAGGGCTGTCGACGGGCTGGCCGGCTATTGGCCCCTGGAGGAGGCTGGAGGCTTCCAGAGGGCGCGTGGGACGGCCGCGCTGTGCCGCGCCGCTGACTCGGCCGCCGCGCGTGGGCGGTGCCTGCACTGGTGCGTGGCGGCGCCTTTTAATAGACCGAGCAGGAATACACGCGACCCACAAAGGCTGCAAGTTAGGTGTCTATCGAGAGCGCTCACTGCGAACAAAAATGTCCACAAACATTCCCTGAAAGAAATGACACACACCTGAAGTAAGGACGTCATCTACTGACACTGTCAAGAGGCTGATGACTTTACAAACACAGACTGCAATTCGTGTATGGACGTCCTCAGAATTTTTCCCAAGAGGGTGGAAGAACCAATACTTGTCATTTTTGTGTAACTGATTCGGTGGTTTTAAAAACGTGTCGCGTCCCAATAACTTAACATGACGATTTTTGTGTAATTGATTCGGTGAGTTTAAAAACGTGTCGTGTCTCAATAAATAAATTTGACACGGAACAAAGTACATAAAACCTCTTATATCCCAAAAAATTGATAGTTGTCTTGTTAGTATTTTAAAAATAGATTACGTTGGTACCTAAACGGTAAACATATTTCAATACTATGCTCGAAATAGTTCTTTTTGTATTACTAATGTGAATGTGAATACCAATTTTTTTGATGCAGCGGTATAGAAACTGAACAGTTCAAATTTCTAGGTGTTCAGATAGATAGTAAGCTGTCGTGGGAAGTCCACGTTCAGGATCTTGCTCAAAGACTTAATACTGCCATTTTTACTATTCGAACAGTATCAGAAGTGAGCGATCGTTCGACACGAAAATTAGTCTACTTTGCTTATTTTCATTCGAAATTGGTAATATTTTATGCCTACCAGTGCATTTAAACATGCATTTTCGCAAACATATTGTGGGTAAACTGAAGTTGCACAATTTCACGTTGTTGTCCCACTGTCTTGTTTTGTTCAGATGCTTCTCAAAATATTTCCTTAAACTTCCTTGATTTGACTGGAAAGATTCTGGATTGGACACTTTTTTCCTCAGTCTTTGTTGAATATCAGTTGACCAATATTATGCTAAGAGTGCCTTCTCCAAGTCTTGATAAGTCCGACAGTATTCAGCCATTTCACTTGCCCATTAAGCTGCAGCGCCCTGGATAAATCTAGTTGCAAACGCTATCTTTTGAGCCTGGAACTGTGATCTAGGCAACACACCACGAAATAATTTTAAGAACTTCGCTGGGCGAACAGTCTTTTTGTCAGGCATAAGCACCTGAAATTGTCTATGCTCACTCAGATGTTCTTTCATCGTTAAACTCATCAAGCACGGCACAGCCCTCATTTCGTACAGCACATACTAGTCTCAAAGAAAGCAGGAGCTGACAGGTGTGAAAATTACCGAACTATCAGTTCAATAAGTCACAGATGCATAACACTAACAAGAATGCTTTACAGAAGAACGGAAAAACTGGTAGAAGCCGACCCCACGGAAGATCAGTTTGAATTCCAGAGAAAAGTAAGAACACGCGAGGCAATACTGACCCTACAATCTCTGATAGAAGATAGCTTAAGGAAAGGCAAACCTACGTTTATAGCCTTTGTAGACTTAGAGAAAGCTTTTGACAATGTTGACGGGAATACTCTCTTTCAAATTCTAAAGGTGGCAGGGGTAAAATACAGGGAGCGAAAGGCTATTTATAATTTGTACAGAAACCAGATGGCAGTTATAAGAGTCTAGGGGCGTGAAAGGGGAGCAGTGGTCGAACAGGGAGTAAGATGGGGCTGTAGTTTATTCCCGACGTTATACAATCTGTATATTGAGTAAGCAACAAAGGAAACAAAAGAAAAATTTGGGATAGGAATTAAAGTCCAGGGAGAAGAAATAAAAACTTTGAATCTGCTGATGGCATTGTAATTTTGTCAGAGACAGCAAAGGATTTGGAAGAGCATTTGAACGGAATCGGCAGTATCTTTTTGAAAGGAGGATATAAGGTGAACATCAGTAAAAGCAAAACGAGGATAATGGAGTGTAGTCGCATTAAATCAGGCGAAGATGAGGGAATTAGATTAGGAAACGAGATATTTAATGGAAAAATGGGTTTTGCTATTTGGGTTCAAATGGTTCAAATGGCTCTGAGCACTATGAGACTTAACATCTATGGTCATCAGTCCCCTAGAACTTAGAACTACTTAAACCTAACTAACCTAAGGACATCACACAACACCCAGTCATCACGAGGCAGAGAAAATCCCTGACCCCACCGGGAATCGAATCCGGGAACCCGGGCGCCGGAAGCGAGAACGCTACCACACGAGCACGAGCTGCGGACTGCTATTTGGGAAGAAAAATAACTGATGATGGTCGAAGTAGACAGGATAAAAGATATAGTATGGCAATGACAAGAAAAGGGTTTCTGAAGAAGAGAAATTTTGTTAACATCGAGCATAGATTCAAGGGTCAGGACGTCATTTTTTCTGAAATTATTTGTGTCCAATGTAGTCAGGTTTGGAAGTGAAACATGGACGGTAAACAGTCATGTAACTAATGAGGAGGTACTTCGGGAGAAATTTGTAGTACAACCTGACTAAAAGAAGGGACCGATTCGTAGGACACTTTATGAGGCATCAAGGGATCACAAATTTAGTAGTGGAGGGAAGCGTTGGGGGGGGGGGGGGGGGCAAAAATCGTAAACGGAGACCAAGAGACGAATACAGTAAGCAGATTCAGAAGGCTGTAGGTTGCAGTAGTTACTCAGAGATGAAGAGGTTTGCACAGGATGCAGTAGCATGGAGAGCTGCGTCAAACCAGTCTTTGGACTGAAGACCGCAACAACAACATTGTGCTCCTGTACGGAGCTGGCCCTTCGTGTTGACACTAGGCATTATGCTTCATGTTGGATCCTTAGGAAAGTCTTCTTCAGAGACGTGTCACTGATTTATTATCGTTGACCACATACTTCACGTAACTTTAACTCCTTTTTTCTTTCATCTAATTGTTTGTCTACGAGTCTATGCCGTAGCGACAACTCATGTTTTCAATTTCCTGTTGTTTTGACAGTGAAATCCTACCACTACCTCGTGTCACCATGTCCCCGTGCTACATCTGCAGGAATTTTAATTATCGCTTCTTGGACTTTTGCGTCTGCTAATTGAGAAAGCTGCAATTCCTTATTTAAAAACTGCCTACTGGATTCTAGTGCACGTTCCATAGCCTCTCTTCTTCAACAGCTAAGTTGCCCACCTTGTCTGATGAGTTGTGAACTGTTCCTGTTAGGACGTACGGACTTTGTGTTATTAGGACCATATCACCTGAGAATTTCTGTACCCTTTCATGTATACCTGCATGTGCTACCTTCAAGACAGATATTTTTCCTTAGCCAATGCGTCACGTTTTGATGACAACTCTCCTCATAGTCTATTTGCCTTAGATATTCAGTTCAGGTTCTAATAATTTCACAGCCTAGTAATTAGTTATTCATTGTGGATACACTAATCTATCTGATTTGTGTCACATGCGTGCAATATGATTTCTTTACACCATTTTCTAAACACTATCGAGATCACAGATGAACCTACATTTACTACAAAAAGATTTTATTTAAAAATCAAAACATATACTTAAAATTTTCTCAAGTCTTATATTCACATCTACATCATGTTCTCTGATTCAACACTATTGTCTTTTGGTTAAATCATTTGCACAGTTGCAGACAATCCAAAGGGCATTTACTATCTTTTAGTGTTTTTTATATCAGATCCCCTTCTATTAAGTTCCATTAACTAACCAAGAGAGCAACTAACCAGTTACTATAAAATTTAATAGGAGGAAAATCCTATCCACTCTGAATGAAGTTGAGGTTTAATCTAAGCTGCCTTACTCAGCTTAGAGTCCCTCACAATCATTTGGCTTTATCATCCTTGCTACAGTACCTTAAGGGTTCTGCTGAGTAGCTGTGCTTCTAAACAGCATCCCATATGAGTAAACCAAGTTTGTGCTTACCTGCCATTACTAGTACTTTAGGTACTTGGGCTGTGCATGGCCCTGTTTAAAACGAACAGCTCATTGTAGTAATAGGGTCGAATCGTGCACGTCTGCTTTCATGCCCTCCAGCTAAGTTGCTGCAAATAACAACCTTTCGCTGTGATCCTGCAGTTAAAAAGTCTATACGTTGGCTAGAAATGCGAGTTAACAAAATACGAAGAAATACAAGATAAAAGTCAAATGAATAATTTAATAACAAGTGTTCTACTCTTACATATGTAACTGATGTAGACCACAGGGAATTATGTTGAATACTGTTTATTCAAGAAACAACATTCCAAACAGACAAGAATGGTCCTACGCTATTCAGTCAAAATACAGACACAAAATACTCTTATCAAATGCAGTAAAGTAACGTTGAGAGTGTTACATGAATAGTAGCAAAATACCCAAACTAAATAGTCATCAAAGATACACGAAAAATAATTACATTTTTTGATCATAGTACACGAAATATTCACCAGCTCAAAACAGTTCAGAGTTCAACATGATTTACAAATGAACACATGTGATACAAAAGATAGTAACTCATGCTCTGCTTATGCTCAGTTCCGTAATACAAATAGAAAATGTTAAACTCCTAGTCTGGAGCATATTCAGACCTCTCAAAATATAGAGTCCCTACAGAACTTAGAGTCGGTAAAAGCCGTTCACGACACAGAATCAAACATCTTCACTCATTACCACAGGAAGGTCGGACTCCTTCCAGAACTCATATAAAAGTGCCTGAATCGCTCCCTTGAGCTCTTCACTCGGAAAAGTACTAGTCTGCACTTAACACCTGTGCTGTTCTGCTACTGTCTGCTTTTCCGTTGGCTGAAGGCTATCCACACCAAAAATACATGGTTCGTAGCTTCTATAGACATCATTTGACTCAACCGGATCACTTCCCAGACTAAACTAATATATTACAACAATATTTAAATAAAGATATGTTATAAACATTCGGTCACGCTCAGACCATTCGCAATAAATATAAATAAAGGTTTTTCAATAAATAAATAAGCCAGTATTATTGCACAAGTGCACTCACGTTAAACGCCAACGAATTATTGTCAAATATTGTTTAAACAATTATTTATGCCTTCTTGACAGAAGTGTCTTTTGGCTCTCTTTTCACGAATCTTAGCCTACTTATTAAAATGAGACTTTCGTTTCACAAAGTCCTTTCTTTGGATTATTTCAACTCAGAACTTTTGTAAGATACTGCGACGTTTCTGCAGTGCTCTGGTGTTGCAAATCTGTGTACCTTCGTTTTATGTCCACCCCTTCTTTTCAGTGTATGCACAACTAAAATTTATCCATTCATACAATATATTCTCTTATTGTGATAAGTATATGGTTTTCTCCAGTCACTTCTTGTAACTAGCTCTCTTTGAAATCTATGTATTCACAAGTACAAAGAAATATGTATACTTTTACTGTATGTATACCACATGACTTGTAATTATTCGACATGAACTATTTAAAATATTTCTTCAAATCCTTATGGGCATTCAACCCATAAACTCTATGAGCTGCTGATGTATCGTAAGGTGAGGTTCTTCAAGAGGAATATCACTGATTATATTTAGGCCAGTTTATGGCATTTGATATTTTTTTTATTCATCATGTTTGTCAGTGATGACTTTGGGGTGGTTACAGAGTACAACTCTTTCACCTTCTATGAAATGCTATATTTTTCCCACTCTTTTGTCATAAAAGATTTTCTGATGGTTGGCCTTATTAGTTACTGTTATAAGGCTTGCCTAATCTTCTCTTCCAATAATAGCTCAGCTCTAGGTAACCTAGGCAAGAGATTAGTCCACTCATTCCATTCAGCTTTTCCAAATAATAATTCATTCAAGGTGCACCATGTCATAGTACTTGGTAAACTGTTAAATTTTTTCCTCAAATGGTTGTATATAATTAGTCCATATAGTTCGTCTATTTGAACAGTAAGCTCGCATAAACTGGATTAGTCTTCGAGTAGTACTTAAAGATGAGTATATATCTTATTGCTATGTCTTGCAAACTGATTAAACAACGACCACTTGTAAAATTCTTTACATTGTCAGACAGAATCGTTTCTGGCTTTCCAAAATGTGAGATATAATCATTTATCAGTCTTTTTATATTGGAGAACTTGTAGCTGTCATTAGCCTATACAGTTTTAAATGTTTAGTAAACAGATCATACACAGCTACTAGATATTTACCCCCCTTCCCTGTCAGGTGAGGAAGGAGTCAGCAAATGTTGGTCACAATTACTTGCACTGGTTTGCTTGAAATGACTAGGTGTAACTCTCCCTTCGACTCTTTATTGGAAGGTCATGCCTACTGATAAAGTACACGTTTTCTTATGATCTGTTGTACCTTGCACCTCAAACAATATTTGCTTGACTTATTGGTACACATCGCAACACTGGAGTGCACCCACACTTGGTATGTATAGAAAATTAAATGCTCTCGACTTTACTCAAGTATACACATGCATCACTTGTTTTTTAGGGTGTCACATCAATAGAAAAGTACATTACTATGCATTACATAATATTGTATAAGGTTTTGCATTGGATTATTCATTAGCCATTCCTTTACTCCTGTCCATCTTACATCTGTGTCTTGCAAGGGTATCATATTCTTGCACGAGTCTGGGTAGTATTGCTTGTAAACATTGTCTTGTGCTAGTGAGAGCTTAAAATCAATTGATTCGTTCTCACATTTGATTGTATCCTTTAGTGGCTCTGGCAAGTGCGATAGTGAATCAACTACTACATTACTTTTGCCTTTTCTGCATATGAATTCAAAATCATACTCTTAGTAGCTAAAATCATCATACTAACCTAGTGTGTAATAACTTTCAATTCTGTAAGAAGATCAGCACCCAGCGATCACAACAAACCTTAGCATGTGTAGCTGCTAAGTAGTAATGGAGGTTGCAGAATGCCCATACTATAGGCAGAGCTTCCAATTCTGTGGCTATATAAGCTCATTCACAATCTGTCAGTATGCAGCTCACTAATACTACTGTACAGACAGCAGGCTGTCCATCTATGTTCCTAGCTCAGATCAGACAAGCTCCAACAGATGAAGAACTGTTCGCTGAACAGAATTCCTCAGACATATGGGGGTGATAAAGTGACGTGGGAGTGACTACCCAATCCTTGAATTTTTCAAAAGCTATGTGGCATTCAGCTGAACAGAACCAGTTGACCTGCCTCTGTAGTAGATACACTAAAGATACACAAATTTAATAATTGGTCTGGAACAGAATCGCACTAAAATGAGAATAAACCCAGAAAAGCTTTTGACTGTTTTTTGCCTTTGGCGTTGGATAACATTTTATTGCTCTGTTTTTACTTTCGTCAGACAGCATTTCTTATGGTGTGATGATATGGCTCATCGAAGGTTCTACAATGTTGCTGTCGAACATTCTTCTGATTTATTTAATTATGACTGGCATTTTAGCCAAAGGAATAGGATAATATGGATAGCAAAACAGTTCATATAGTTGAATATTTAGATTTAGATGAGGTTTACACCCTTTTATTATAAGCGGTTGCTCTTCACGTACTTATACGTTTGTGACTATTACAGCGCTATCTATCACAAGGCGAAAAAAGTGGTCCAACTAAAACATTCGTATTTCTTTACGGACTACACGAATATGTAATAAAAAATGGGGGTTCCTATTTAAAAAAAACGCAATTGATATCCGTTTTACCTATGGCAGCGCCATCTAGCGGACCAACTGTAGCGCCATCTGGTTTCCCCTTTCAAGCTAGACAAGTTTCGTTCTTTGTAGTTTTTTCGTTTGACGCTTAGTTCATGAGATATTTGGCCCGGTCACGATCAATAGACCACCCTGTATACGACGAACCTGCCTGTCTCATGGAAATGTTGGACTGAAACAGGACTTGCTGAACTCAAGTAAACCGGAGTTACATACATGTTACATGTGCTTCTTATTATTTTCGCTCTCTGACTCAGCAGTCACCTATTTTTTGGCATCCACCCGTGTGCCAACCCAACAGATGTCACTTTATATTGATGAAGGCAAGAAATTTTAACTTTGAAAATATGACTTCGTCTTCAAAGTGCAGGCTCGATGTTATAAAACAGTTAATAATAGCAAATTATTCTGAAAAATTATAACAGATAGCATAGAATTTACCCTTGTAGGTCCAGCGCAAGCACATGTCCATATTGAATCTTCTCAAATTTCCACGCGATCACGAAAGCTATCCAACATATACTAAATGTTAGTTTGCTATTCGTCCATCTAGAGGACGACACGGCCAAGTTAGCTACATTCCAGCATTCTAAGAGACCTCGCCATTCAGACAGCTCCTCCTGTTAGCCAGAAACGTGAATCATTCCCTCCACAGCTCACCGCCGGCGCACCATGCACCCTTAGACAGAACTAGCCTAGGAAACCAGTCACAAACATATTTGATCGCTATACTTACAATTAAATGTTACGATGGCGGTCTAAATTGAAAGTTTGGACAATGAGCGAAGTATCGGAAATACAACCTTCTGACAGTTGCAGCCTGGAAATAGAAATATCTGTACCATTCTTATGACTTGATTTATTTTACCCTTTGCTATCACAGGATTCCAAGTCAAATCCATACCTTCCTTACGACCGGAAATAGTCATTGGCTTTGCACATATCGGAACACACACACACATACTTGATAAGCCTGATGCTCATTGTGAATCTATCACTCGTCCCCTACTACTAGGTATAATACTTCTCCAATAAATGATTGCTGACGATACGAAATAATACTGAGAGAAAATCAGCGATGGGTGGATGTGTCTCATAAGTTTTACTTGCGACTGCTACCACCGTGTCTTCGAAAGAGAGGCGTAACCGTCTTACATACCGCCAGATGTTAAAAGAACACGATCGCAACAACTACGGTATGTTACCGTCACAAGCGGTCTTGGTTCTACAGGTGCACACAAGTATCGATTTTAAAAGCTATACTGGCTTTCTTCCCCCATGAACCATGGACCTTGCCGTTGGTGGGGAGGCTTGCGTGCCTCAGCGATACAGATGGCCGTACGGTAGGTGCAACCACAACGGAGGGGTATCTGTTGAGAGGCCAGACAAACATGTGGTTCCTGAAGAGGGGCAGCAGCCTTTTCAGTAGTTGCAGGGGCAACAGTCTGGATGATTGACTGATCTGGCCTTGTAACATTAACCAAAACGGCCTTGCTGTGCTGGTACTGCGAACGGCTGAAAGCAAGGGGAAACAACAGCCGTAATTTTTCCCGACGACATGCGGCTTTACTGTATGATTAAATGATGATGGCGTCCTCTTGGGTAAAATATTCCGGAGGTAAAATAGTCCCCCATTCGGATCTCCGGGCGGGGACTACTCAAGAGGACGTAGTTATCAGGAGAAAGAAAACTGGCATTCTACGGATCGGAGCGTGAAATGTCAGATCCCTTAATCGGGCAGGTAGGTTAGAAAATTTAAAAAGGGAAATGGATAGGTTAAAGTTAGATATAGTGGGAATTAGTGAAGTTCGGTGGCAGGAGGAACAAGACTTTTGGTCAGGTGATTACAGGGTTATAAATACAAAATCAAATAGGGGTAATGCAGGAGTAGGTTTAATAATGAATAAAAAAATAGGAGTGCGGGTTAGTTACTACAAACAGCATAGTGAACGCATTATTGTGGCCAAGATAGACACAAAGCCCATGCCTACTACAGTAGTACAAGTTTATATGCCAACTAGCTCTGCAGATGATGAAGAAATAGATGAAATGTATGACGAGATAAAAGAAATTATTCAGGTAGTGAAGGGAGACGAAAATTTAATAGTCATGGGTGACTGGAATTCGTCAGTAGGAAAAGGGAGAGAAGGAAACATAGTAGGTGAATATGGATTGGGGGGAAGAAATGAAAGAGGAAGCCGCCTTGTAGAATTTTGCACAGAGCATAACTTAATCATAGCTAACACTTTGTTCAAGAATCATAAAAGAAGGTTGTATACCTGGAAGAATCCTGGAGATACTAATAGGTATCAGATAGATTATATAATGGTAAGACAGAGATTTAGGAACCAGGTTTTAAATTGTAAGACATTTCCAGGGGCAGATGTGGATTCTGACCACAATCTATTGGTTATGAACTGCAGATTGAAACTGAAGAAACTGCAAAAAGGTGGGAATTTAAGGAGATGGGACCTGGATAAACTGAAAGAACCAGAGGTTGTAGAGTGTTTCAGGGAGAGCATAAGGGAACAATTGACAGGAATGTGGGAAAGAAATACAGTAGAAGAAGAATGGGTAGCTCTGAGGGATGAAGTAGTGAAGGCAGCAGAGGATCAAGTAGGTAAAAAGACGAGGGCTAATAGAAATCCTTGGGTAACAGAAGAAATATTGAATTTAATTGATGAAAGGAGAAAATATAAAAATGCAGTAAATGAAGCAGGCAAAAGGGAATACAAACGTCTCAAAAATGAGATCGACAGAAAGTGCAAAATGGCTAAGCAGGGATGGCTAGAGGACAAATGTAAGGATTAGAGGCTTGTCTCACTAGGGGTAAGATAGATACTGGCTACAGGAAAATTAAAGAGACCTTTGGAGAGAAGAGAACCACTTGTATGAATATCAAGAGCTCAGATGGCAACCCAGTTCTAAGCAAAGAAGGGAAGGCAGAAAGGTGGAAGGAGTATATAGAGGGTTTATACAAGGGCGATGTACTTGAGGACAGTATTATGGAAATGGAAGAGGATGTAGAGGAAGATGAAATGGGAGATAAGATACTGCGTGAAGAGTTTGACAGAGCACTGAAAGACCTGAGTCGAAACAAGGCCCCGGGAGTAGACAACATTCCATTAGAACTACTGATGGCCTTGGGAGAGCCAGTCATGACAAAACTCTTCCATCTGGTGAGCAAGATGTATGAGACAGGCGAAATACCCTCAAACTTCAAGAAGAATATAATAATTCCAATACCAAAGAAAGCAGGTGTTGACAGATGTGAAAATTACCAAACTATCAGTTTAATAAGTCACAGCTGCAAAATACTAACGCGAATTCTTTACAGACGAATGGAAAAACTGGTAGAAGCGGACCTCGGGGAAGATCAGTTTGGATTCCGTAGAAATGTTGGAACACGTGAGGCAATACTAACCTTACGACTTATCTTAGAAGAAAGATTAAGAAAAGGCAAACCTACGTTTCTAGCATTTGTAGACTTAGAGAAAGCTTTTGACAACGTTAACTGGAACACTCTCTTTCAAATTCTGAAGGTGGCAGGGGTAAAATACAAGGAGCGAAAGGCTATTTACAATTTGTACAGAAACCAGATGGCAGTTATAAGAGTCGAGGGGCATGAAAGGGAAGCAGTGGTTGGGAAAGGAGTGAGACAGGGTTGTAGCCTCTCCCCGATGTTATTCAATCTGTATATTGAGCAAGCAGTAAAGGAAACAAAAGAAAAATTCGGAGTAGGTATTAAAATTAATGGAGAAGAAGTAAAAACTTTGAGGTTCGCCGATGACATTTTAATTCTGTCAGAGACAGCAAAGGACTTGGAAGGGCAGTTGAACGGAATGGACAGTGTCTTGAAAGGAGGATATAAGATGAACATCAACAAAAACAAAACGAGGATAATGGAATGTAGTCAAATTAAATCGGGTGATGCTGAGGGGATTAGATTAGGAAATGAGACACTTAAAGTAGTAAAGGAGTTTTGCTATTTAGGGAGTAAAATAACTGATGATGGTCGAAGTAGAGAGGATATTAAATGTAGACTGGCAATGGCAAGCAAAGCGTTTCTGAAGAAGAGAAATTTGTTAACATCGAGTATAGTTTTAAGTGTCAGGAAGTCGTTTCTGAAAGTATTTGTATGGAGTGTAGCCATGTATGGAAGTGAAACATGGACGATAACCAGTTTGGACAGGAAGAGAATAGAAGCTTTCGAAATGTGGTGCTACAGAAGAATGCTGAAGATAAGGTGTGTAGATCACGTAACTAATGAGGAGGTATTGAATAGGATTGGGGAGAAGAGAAGTTTGTGGCACAACTTGACTAGAAGAAGGGATCGGTTGGTAGGACATGTTTTGAGGCATCAAGGGATTACAAATTTAGCATTGGAGGGCAGCGTGGAGGGTAAAAATCGTAGAGGGAGACCAAGAGATCAATACACTAAGCAGATTCAGAAGGATGTAGGTTGCAGTAGGTACTGGGAGATGAAGAAGCTTGCACAGGATAGAGTAGCATGGAGAGCTGCATCAAACCAGTCTCAGGACTGAAGACCACAACAACAACAACATACTGGCTTTATAAATCTGGGCATGGCATTACCGCCGAATAATGTGGTTTTTCAAGACCAAAACCGCGACGCTGAATATAGACGGTGATCGTAGGAGTGAATATTATCAGACCAGCAGTGCGGTTACATGTCGCCCACAGTCCACCCTCGTAATAAAATTACCGAATTTTGAAAGTGATTCGGCTAAGGAGCGTGGTATGAAACCGGTTTTTGCAACTCCCTCATGTCGCCGCTAGATATTTCTCCAGTATTTGTAATGCATTCTGTTACGATGCCACGTCAGAGGTTCTACGATATATCCACTTAGTTATAGGTGATGGTTGATTGAGAAGGATCACAAACAGTAGTAGATGGTGTGGTGATTGAGGTCGTAAGAAATTTTCACTAGCTTTTCAGATCTGTAATGCTACGCGTTTGTTAGAAATGATGTCTATGATTTGGGATCAAGTCTTTCTATTCAACCAAATACCACCTGTATCCAATAAAAAAGTCTTTTAATGATTACAGCCACTTGTGAATCATATTTCTGGCCTCTCATATCTCTAAACGAGTGACCTTTCTCTAACCTATGTGCTACAGTAAAATTCCAATGTAGCTTTAGGTAGTCCCTTTGTGTCTTGCAATTGCCCCTCAGACTCAGCACTACCATCCCTGCAGCTTTGCGCCTACGATCATTCCAATGTAAGTCGGAACTGAGTAGAAGTCGGAGAAAGCTGTATCTACCACCTTCTGCAACCCGTCTAGAAACTGGATATGCAGGGTTACTGCGACAGGATTGTGTTTCGACCATTCGATGGAAACGAGAACATGTTGTTATAGCTCAGCCAACCGTGCATGATGTGTAAGGTCAGCGCCAAACGAAACCTGCTCCTGCAACACGAGGTAGTATAAAGTGGGAACTGGTGGAAGGACGTGGATTTTGCTACTCCATTGTGGTGCTTCTCCAAACTACCAACAGATGCTACAGATGCGCGTCTGTCAGATCCCATTCACGTCTATCACGCCAACATTCTATCATTGTTCTTCTGTATGATCCAACAGAGAAAAAATTACGAACTATAAAAGCTCCATTAACTCCATCCGACAGAGAAGCTGATAAGATTTTTACGCATCTCTCTCCACCCATATATCGAAAACAAATACCGCATGCATGTCGGCATTGAGCTAATGTGACGATCCTATTAAATACGCAGGTGTTGGTCCACTGCACAGGCCAGTTTACAGTTTCATCACCTGTACTGTAGGAGGATGACCGCATCCCGCAGACCATACTGTAAGTCGCAAGAGACGCTCCCTGTTACCCTGTGTCATTGTTTGAAGCATTGTTTTTTTTTCTGCAGTAACACGCTTTGTACACTGCCATTCATTTTGTTTTACCGCCATGACTTCGAGGTCTATGTCAGGTTCTAAACTGACATTAACACGTTCTGATCCATTGCCTCTCACAGAAAACTAGTCTCACGGTGTAAATCATGTTGTTACTGGTGCTACCATAAAACACCACACACAATGAATGATTTTAAATGAAAGTCATTTACAACATAAGGAAATTGAAAGAGTTTTGCGGCGTTGTGGAGTGTTTCTAAACTGCAGACCGAAGGTGACTGACGACCTCTAGATTTAAACTTATCTGCCACAGTGATGGAATAGATGATGGCTCTGCAGTCCATTTCCACTGATTCCTCATATTGCAGACATGTGCACGATCACTGGTTTGATGCAAGTCATCCCCAGAAGGCGTTGTCCCCCTCCCCCCACCCCCCACCAATACTCTTTCTCCAACTCAGTCAAGCGTTGTCAGTCAATCATTATGTGGTAACCAACAGCTGCCAGTGGATGGATGGGATGGAAATGTCACTATCGATGTACTGTAATAATAAGCATCACAGTTGACAGTGTGAACAATTTTAACAATTTTAGAGTAATTTCAACCAATGATGCGACAGCATGTTTCCCAATTTCAGTATCATTTCTAAACCAAAACTTCTCCACTTTGCGAGTATCATTGCAAATGTAGATAGATGACTGTGTAGTAAATCCATTCACTGTTAATTCTCTAACACATACATCATCACAGTATACCAGACAGCGCTCTACATATTTCTAACACCTCGAGCATAGTGCTTAATTTACGATCTATCTCCATGCTGGTGGGAGTCACAGTGCATTCTCGCAGTCTTAGGATAAAATTAAAGACTGAAAGACCCCCTCACACTGTCATTGACAAACCGACCTTGCAGCACCGTTACTGATTTAATCTGCAACTGACCAAAAGTAGACCGCTACATTCCTAGTCTTGTGAATGAATGGAGCTTGCCGAGTCCTCGCCCATCCAAGTGCACAAGATTTCTCCAGATACGCATATGTCGAGGAGGTTAGCACTCCTTATCGATGTATAGTAACAGATTTGAATGTGTTGTGATGTAATAGCAGACAGTTAAGAAGAACAAGAAACGAGTGATTTTTATGTGTAATGGAGCTCCAAACAGATTGAGTTCGGAGTATTTTTACGTAAATCAACCAAGCTATCAGTTTTAAAGTATTATTCTACAGTGTATGATCAGTACCTGGAAGGTATTGGTAACAGAGGACATTAACAGGCTGTAATGTTAGATCGCTTGAGTTTCCGACCTATCAGTTGTATTGAATGCATCATTCTTAATATCCCAATACAAGAAATATATTTCAAGCACATGACATACATCCTTCTTCCTGGTTTCTCTACGATAAACTATGTTATCGAACCATAAAACGAAAAAACTACTTCCTTAAAATATTGGCTCTGTGTGATACGAGCACAATATAGCTTTCCAGAGATGTAATGTATAGCGTCAACTGTTCAGATCTGATCACAGTTCAGAAATTATACTATGCCCGCATCAGTCCTGTATACACTACTTACCATTAAAATTGCCACACCACGAAGATGACGTGCTGCAGACGCGAAATTTAACCGACAGGAAGATGATGCTGTGATATACAAATGATTAGCTTTTCAGAGCATTCATAGAAGGTTGGCGTCGGTGGCGACACCTACAACGTGCTGACATGTGGAAAGTTTCCAACTGATTTCTCATACACAAACAGCAGTTGACCGGCGTTGCCTGGTGAAACGTTGTTGTGATGCCTCGTGTAAGGAGGAGAAATGCCTACCATCACGTTTCCGACTTTGACAAAGATCGGATTGTAGCCTATCGCGATTGCGGTTTATCGTATCGCGACATTAATCATCGCGTTGGTCGAGATCCAATGACTGTTTGCACAATATGGACGGTGGGTTCAGGAGGGTAATACAGAACGCCGTGCTGGATCCCAACGGCCTCGTATCACTAGCAGTCGAGATGACAGGAATCTTATCCGCATGGCTGCAACGGATCGTACAGCCACGTCTCGATCCCTGAGTCAACAGATGGGGACGTTTGCAAGACAACAACCATCTGCACGAACAGTTCGACGACGTTTGCAGCAGCATGGACTATCAGCTCGGAGACCGTGGCTGCGGTTACCCTTGACGCTGCATCACAGACAGGAGCGCCTGCGATGTACTCAATGACGAACCTGGGTGCAGGAATGGCAAAACGTCATTTTTTCGGATGAATCCAGGTTCTATTTACAGCATCATGATGGTCGCATCCGTGTTTGGCTACATTGCAGTGAACGCTCATTGGAAGCGTGTATTCGTCATCGCCATACTGGCGTATTACCCGGCGTGATGGTATGGGGTGCCATTGGATACACGTCTCCGTCACCTCTTGTTCGCGCTGACGGCACTTTGAACAGTGGACGTTACATTTCAGATGTGTTACGACCCTTGGCTATGCCCTTCATTCGATCCCAGCAAAACCCTACATTTTAGCAGGATAATGCACGACCGCATGTTGCAGGTCCTGTATGGACCTTTCTGGATACAGAAAATGTTCGATTGCTGCCCTGACGAGCACATTCTCTAGATCTCTCACCAATTGAAAACGTCTGGTCAATGGTGGCCGAGCAACTGGCTCGTCACAATACGCCAGTCACTACTCTTGATGAACTGTGGTATCGTGTTGAAGCTGCATGGGCAGCTGTACCTGTACACGCCATCCAAGCTCTGACTCAATGCCTAAGCGTATGAAGGCCATTATTACGGCCAGAGGTGGTTGTTCTGGGTACTGATTTGTCAGCATCTATGCACCCAAATTGCGTGAAAATGTAACCACATGTCAATTCTAGTATAATATATTTGTCCAATGAATACCGGTTTATCATCTGCATTTCTTCTTGGTGTAGCAATTTTAATGGCCAGTAGTGTAAAATGATCTTTAGTAATGGTGAATACCTCTTAAAAGGCAACAGATAAACGCGTAACAGCAGCGTGTGACATGAGAAATTACATGTTATTCCGCCACTAACTCTGTAAACAGCACATGTCAGTCAAATGTATACACGGGGATTGCAGTGCGTCACAAACACCTATCGCTAACTTGGAATCATCTTAGTTATGAAGCTGAATATTAACAGCACTGTATTGCTATGCATGTAGTTGTGTAATTAGACTCAATGCTCGTGATTAATTATGTAATCAGGATCGATATTTGAGTCAGTTTGCAAACCAAAAGAAATAAAGTACACTAAGCTAACCTTCCTCTCCAACGTCTGGACAGTTTCCATGTGTTATGGGGTGCACTTAGGCTTTCCATCCAGTAGAATTAGGGTTCGAGTCGCTGATACGCTGCGTTTTTTTAGGTGCACTGAGTGTTTGTGCACTGCATTATTTTCGGGTGTTTAAATGTTGTGAGCGTGTTTGCATGCATTATTTCGGTGATCTGCGAGTAGTTTGCATATCTGTATGCTGTGTACTGGATTATTTCGGTAATTTATGAGTTGATTGCATCTCTGCACATCAGTGTACTGCATTATTTACGAGTAGTTTCCAGGTCTGTAAACTGTATATTGTGACCCCAAGCATGTCAGTGTGAGCGTTTTCTATCAGCATAATAAATAAACTAGGTGAAATCCGTCAGTAAATAAATTGTTCAAAACATAAATAAAGTACACTCCTTCCGCTCTCCAGCATCCCGCAACGGGCTGATTCCTTTTCCCACCAGTTTTCCCCTCCAGACCGCCGGAGGGGATGAGGAACCTGTGGCAGACGTGCAGGTGAGAAAAACACGTGACATCGTGATGATGCTGTGCTCCTATGGACTGAACTGCACGATCATATCACAGCGCTCTCTAGCGGTGAACGCGCCAAGTAGCTCAGTTCTCTGCTCTGGTGGATCGGAAGCAGTTGTCTCTTGTGTGGTGGGAGCTTATACGTAGGTTTTAGAAATGACAATTCCAGCAGAGACAGATCTTCCCATGCATTGTGTAATGCATCTTTAATGCAAAGCATTTATATGTGGGACTGTATTCTTCCTTTTCATATGTTCAAACATTAATGCTCGCTTCTATTCTTCATCCAGTGAGCTGTGGATGCCTTCCTCGGCTGAATGAGCGCATGTAATACAGTTATTAAAACTCCCCTTGTCTGGCGCCAACGCCTCGCTAATTGAACACCGACAGCTCAACAAGCACTGGTATCTCAGCCTCTTGTGGTGGTACACCAAACTAAGCCGCTACTGCTGTAGGTAGATAGTAAATTTAAACAAATTTCAACAAATTTAAGCAAATTTATACAAATTCAAGCAAATTATGTTCGAACTGAACGGCATCATGAGCAGCCTGTAGTGGAAGTAACACCATACTAATTCGCCTCAGTTGCAGGAGTAAGCTCTTAGAGCAAAATTCCCTCCAAACTTCGAAATTCCCGCCTATTTTCCATGAGCATGACGCACCATCATACAAAAAAATCGGAACGGGGTGGCGGGGGACCCGTAGAAGCATATAATTCAATTTCCCACCAAAATTCAAACTTCCCACCAGGGGGAGATGTGGCACTTTCCCACCAAACGCCGCCATCTTGGATAATGGTACTCGCGTCATCAGCTGACGCCATGGTCGCCATCTTGGAAAACGTCATGCGCTGTTACCAGGTCTACAGACCGCCATCTTGGTTGACGTCATCGCCACCTTCTTGGATTATGTGAAACGTCCCCTTAGAAAAATTATACAGGACTGTGCTTAAACTGACACACAATATTTTTTAGCGCAACGCAATCTGACTTTCAAAAATCCCTACAAAAGAATGGCCCTGACTAACATTAACCAATACGTTTCACAAATCACTTACCTCACAAAAATCTTCGTTACTCGAACTACTGCAATACAGCGAGCGCCGCTACTGCCAGCTAAATAAAAGATTCAAACTACTGAAGGCACTAACTACTGATAGGTGTAGTTAGCAAATGAAAGATTTTGATAGAGAACAAACAATGTATTTACCTTAATAGTCATAATTGACATCCAGTCTTACAAATTTCAAAACTCCGCCATCTCTCTCCCCACATCCACCACTGCTGGCGGCTCACCTCCAACTGCGCAACGCTACGCGCTGTTAACATCCAGCTGCCGCTGCCCAACACTACAATGGCAGACAACAATGTAAGCTAGCCACAGACTGCACACAGCACAGCCAGTGATTTTCATACAGAGCGCTACGTAACGTTGCCAATAAGAAAACATAAACAGCCTACTTACATAACCCCCATGCTCCCCACAAAAAATTTTACTAATTGTTTTGGGCACTGGCCAATACAGATTTCAAAAAATTTTTCATAATTACAGTAAGAAAGATATCAAATGCACACACTTCTTGATACAACGTTGGTCAAAAGCTAAAATTTTCTCACAGTCCATAAAGACAGTCCTGATCATTCATCACAGTAACATTGCAGTGTTTTTCTCAAAGTCTGAGCAGTAAAAGAAAATGCACACGGAAGTAGTGGAGTTCCATGCAATCTTGAGCAAGTAGTGTTGTCCTTCCAACGGAAAGACAGTGCTGACTCTTGACATGCAGACAGGTATTGGTTCACAACAGAGCAAACCCACAGCAGAGTCAGTCGAAATTTTGAAGAGTATTGGTAGGTAGGTCATCACAGAGCAGACCCACTGTAGTCCTGGCAGAGATTACGGTATTGGTGGGCCACCAGAGGCGCAGACCCACTGCAGTCCTCGTAGAAATAATGGTACTGGTGAGTCATCAAAGGTGCAGACCCACTGTAGTCCTTGTAGAGATGGCCAGCAGCCATCTGTTGCAACTGTGCAGGTGCACAATCACCATCGAAGAGTCTTGTGGACAATATAGCAAGTCCATAAACCACCACTTGTGCACTCACAAAGTTTTTTAATTGTCCTTAGAACCAGCAATGCTGTTATCCAGTCCCTTGCTGAATTATTAACACACATGCAAACACTAACAGTCCCTACTTCTCACATATTGTCCATATACTATGACCAACAGAAACGTGTGCAGTGAAATGGAACTTACAAGTTACTTAATTTGATGACCTGGTGTCAATTACAATTTTATAACATAAGAATACAATTACAAAGGTACAAAATACATCATTAAAAACATAACAATACAGAGAACATTTGTAGTACAGGCTTTACAAAAGAATCGAAAAAACATATACGTCAGTGTTACAGGAATTACGACATGAGTACATACATAAAAGATCAGAATAACTTTCGAAACATCAACTTCACACATGAGCATTAAAACAAAACAGAATAAATAATGTCTAAACATCTTTACAAAGAAAATAACATAGTATTTGAAAAATTCTACAACATATCTCTTATCAGATAAACACATAAAGACAGGAAAAACACAAATACACAAGAGTGCACAAACACATACCAGAATAACACAGGAGGAAAGGACAGGGTTTGTTTTCAGTGTAACATTTGGTACTGCAGTCCAACCCAAAACTTCATTCCATAGATCTTTCGTCTTATTTCAACATTTGTTTGCACCAAAAAAATCCTATCCAAGCATGCTTTCTGTATTTATATGTTCACATATTTCTTACCTCATTATTTATTTCCAAGAAAATCCTACCTAAACCTGTTGTCCCTAAACCCTACTTTTTTGCTTCATATCCATTTTCAAAATACTTTTTTGGCCAAACCATTTTCTTACAGCTTCTCAATGCATTTCTTCCAATTCTTCACAACTCGTTCTCTCATATAGCCTACCCATCTTAAGCTAACTTAAATCTACTGAGCTCAGATGCTATACTAAGGGACGAGGCAATGCAGCAGCACATAACAAATTAACACAAACAGCAAGGACAAAAAAAAAATACAAATTGGCAAAGTAAGCAACAATATTACAACTAATATAAGGCAATGAGCAGCAAACAAGAAAAATAAATCAGTAGTAAACTGGCTTAGCAGAGTAACACAAAGTCAAATTCAGTAACACTATGCCTGGCAAACAGCAGCAGCAAATGAAATAACTTATATCTAAACATGACATAGCTCAAGCAGAAAAAAATATTACACTAAAGACAACAATGCAGATAAAGGAAATGTATATTCACATCTTAATGTCTATGTAATTAAAGTGGTGCACCACAAGAAGTTATTCTACCAAAAAAATTACCAAGTAGTTGAAAAGAAAATTCCGTATGCAATTCCTGTGAAGGGAAATGTCTTTTTATGCTCCTTCGTTTTTTTTGAATAGATCATAAAATTATTTACTGGATCTGTAGGCATAAAATATTTATATTAGTACATCTATTAAATTTTATTTTAACCAATGATGCAGTGCAGCTAGAAACTAGATATTAAACAAAATGAGTAAATAAATACATAAAGCAAGCCATATTGCATTTCTCTCAACTAGCAAGACAATAGCTGTGAAATGTTTCTCATCGTTTCATTAGGCATTTTAGTAAATATCATAAATTAAGAGCTCCACAGTATAATCATATGTTTGCAAGTTTGAGCGTGTCGTATTTGCGATGCTTTCTATAAAGGAATGTCAATAGCGAGGATAATGGCCTCCCTTTTTTTTTTACCTGTGCCTCTGAAAAGGCACACACTAATGGCTTTTTCTCCAGGCGTCTGACACAGCTGGGTGTCCTCGACGCATTACGTGCAGGTGGTTACTTAACTTTCTTACGGAAATATTTACAACAGCAGTTTCCGCTACAGTGACAGTCTCATATAAAAATATTTCACAGGTCAAGAATTTGCGTTACAAATCTGTAGAAACAAAATCCTATTGATATAAAAGAGTCCAAAAAATTTTCGTTGGCATTGTAATACATTCACGCATTTACATACATTTCATAACTCTTAAAGTACGATTCTTGGTTTCCAACAACCTTTTTCACAAACCAGAGTCCCTAACCACTACTCATTATTCCTTACCTTATTCGTCGACAATTCTTCAATATTTCATGATAACAGATACGTAGCATACTCAAATAAGTCATATAGCATCAGCTTATTGATCATAAACATACTGCAACAGCATAATACACATAGTCATCGTAATAATAACATCATAACACCTCAGTCAAATCTCAAAATCGTCGTAGCTTCCTCCAATAATTTCAAAACCTAAAAAAAATTCTCTGCTCATTTCAATAGTGTCATCTACCTCAAACGTACTTTAAAATCATGATCCCATACCAAATACATCATTCAAAGCTCTCATAGTATCACAATGGTTCCAAAAAAATATGAACAGTTCACAAAGTACAGACAAAATACAATTTCATAAGTGTGAAATTATCCAACTGTGTAATTGCGTAAACATGTGTCACTGACATAAAAACAATTTTTGTTTCTCTGTTAAATAATCAGATAGCTGTGTAATTCTGTGTTGGAGAAATATGGTACCGATGTGTAAAGTTGTATAAGCAAATACCATATTAGCTAGGGATCCTTGTGCTTGCCACACACATGGTACACAAAATAAGCGTGTACCCCCCTGAGGATTAATGTAATTATACCCTCAGGTGTTACAGATTACAGCAACGGAATGAAATGTATCACGGAAAACCCTTGTATCATTGTACTTCAAATATCTTTAAAAAATAAATGTTTTAAGTGCGAAATTAATCACTCAAATACGTGTACTGTAGCGCTAAACTGTGCGTCATGTTGTAAGATAATCTCTGTGGAAGTCTCGTAGTTATCGTCCTCCGAAAGCTAAGTTCTGCAGACGCCAATGTACTTGCCTCATGATAAACAAAAGTGAAATGCTTTGCCTACAGATATCGTAGTTGTTACACTTATTGTTGTGATGAAGAAAGTACTGTACTGTAACGTATTGTTGTGCTACGGAAAAGGCTGTCTCATTGTAGCTATACCACAAAAGTACTAAAACATGTTTTACTTTCCAGAATAAAACAGAAAACTGTGCAGATATAAAACAGAAACACTGCAAAAGCAACATTGTAAATTGTCACTCATTAGTAGCGTCGTGATAAAATCGTGTAGCTGTCACAGAAACCAAGTACTAAGTCATCTTTAATTCACACAAACTACTTCAAATAAGGAATGTCTTTTCAAGTAAACAAAAATGTTGCATTAAAATCTCATTAGCAGTATATGTTCTAAGTATGTAAGCCTTATAGTCGTTACGTAATCGTGCAACTAACAAGCAAGAATGTACACACACAATAACACTGTGTCGTCTGTTCACAATAACAATGCATTCGTGATTTCTATTTAAATAAGTTCTCTTGGTTCTTGATTGGATATTTAACTTCACACATTGTTGCATGTTAACAGATTCTAAGTCTGACAAAGCATACTAGTAATGTAAAGTGAAAAATTTTATAGCAAAGACTAAGTTAAAAAACAGATTATCTTTCAATAAACGGTTTTACAGTGAAATGTGGTGTAAACATTTACCCTTCCTAGTACGCAGAGTTTCAACTTCAACGAAATTATCATGTGGTATATGTCGGATTCTGTAAGGTCCACTGTAATGAATTATTTGTCAAACGTCAAAATGCTACAGATATTGTTTGTCACTGCCGTCAGTCGTTTGTCTGTGACGTAGTGCTATGGCTTACTGGGACCTAAGATGAAATTTTAACTCTGGGTAACAACTGACGTTCATGTACGCCAAGAAGACAAGATGGTTCCTACTAATTACAAACAAATGAAATATCACACGTTTTACCAGTTTTGAGCGTAGTTATCCGCCATATCGTAATTTTTTTTATGCACTGACAACAATGGTACACTTTCACTGAATTTAACTACATAAGAATGGACTATGGACAAATTGAAATAAAGCTGTTTCAAGGCAAGGAAAGACAGGTTTACGTTCTGATCAACTTGAAAGATGCTACGTCACTACAAAAGCTTGGCTACTGCGTATAAAAATTTGACTTACTATGGCTGTCTTGATGGTGATACGGATGAATACTCGCGTTTTTTTTGGTAATTTCATCAGTCGTTCTTCTGAATTAATTAAAATGTTTTCCCACTTCTCTTTCTCGGTTGAATTGCATCCACATGAAAAAATGAAACAAATATTAGAACAAGCACTGAAAAATTTTTGAACACATACATGAAATGATTTTTGATCAGGTCCCTGTTTGGGCGCCAAGTGTAGCGTTGCTCTTGGGGGACGAAAAGAAAAAGAATTGTTATTTTATTTTTTTTTGAAAAATTTCGAAAAAGTGAATATTTTGGTGGGCCACTTGGCAACAGAATCAGGGATTGATTACACTATTATAATAGCATACGTTGACCATTAAATACCTGAATAAGATCAGCATATTGATATATACACTCCTGGAAATGGAAAAAAGAACACATTGACACCGGTGTGTCAGACCCACCATACTTGCTCCGGACACTGCGAGAGGGCTGTACAAGCAATGATCACACGCACGGCACAGCGGACACACCAAGAACCGCGGTGTTGGCCGTCGAATGGCGCTAGCTGCGCAGCATTTGTGCACCGCCGCCGTCAGTGTCAGCCAGTTTGCCGTGGCATACGGAGCTCCATCGCAGTCTTTAACACTGGTAGCATGCCGCGACAGCGTGGACGTGAACCGTATGTGCAGTTGACGGACTTTGAGCGAGGGCGTATAGTGGGCATGTGGGAGGCCGGGTGGACGTACCGCCGAATTGCTCAACACGTGGGGCGTGAGGTCTCCACAGTACATCGATGTTGTCGCCAGTGGTCGGCGGAAGGCGCACATGCCCGTCACCGGGGACCCGACCGCAGCGACGCACGGATGCACGCCAAGACCGTAGGATCCTACTCAGTGCCGTAGGGGACCGCACCACCACTTCCCAGCAAATTAGGGACACTGTTGCTCCTGGGGTATCGGCGAGGACCATTCGCAACCGTCTCCATGAAGCTGGGCTACGGTCCCGCACACCGTTAGGCCGTCTTCCGCTCACACCCCAACATCGTGCAGCCCGCCTCCAGTGGTGTCGCGACAGGCGTGAATGGAGGGACGAATGGAGACGTGTCGTCTTCAGCGATGAGAGTCGCTTCTGCCTTGGTGCCAATGATGGTCGTATGCGTGTTTGGCTCCGTGCAGGTGAGCGCCACAATCAGGACTGCATACGACCGAGGCACACAGGGCCAACACCCGGCATCATGGTGTGGGGAGCGATCTCCTACACTGGCCGTACACCACTGGTGATCGTCGAGGGGACACTGAATAGTGTACGGTACATCCAAACCGTCATCGAACCCATCGTTCTACCATTCCTAAAAAATGGTTCAAATGGCTCTGAGCACTATGGGACTCAACTGCTGTGGTCATAAGTCCCCTAGAACTTAGAACTACTTAAACCTAACTAACCTAAGGACATCACACACATCCATGCCCGAGGCAGGATTCGAACCTGCGACCGTAGCAGTCGCACGGTTCCGGACTGCGCGCCTAGAACCGCGAGACCTACCATTCCTAGACCGGCAAGGGAACTTGCTGTTCCAACAGGACAATGCACGTCCGCATGTATCCCGTGCCACCCAACGTGCTCTAGAAGGTGTAAGTCAACTACCCTGGCCAGCAAGATCTCCGGATCTGTCCCCCATTGAGCATGTTTGGGACTGGATGAAGCGTCGTCTCACGCGGTCTGCACGTCCAGCACGAACGCTGGTCCAAATGAGGCGCCAGGTGGAAATGGCATGGCAAGCCGTTCCACAGGACTACATCCAGCATCTCTACGATCGTCTCCATGGGAGAATAGCAGGCTGCATTGCTGCGAAAGGTGGATATACACTGTACTAGTGCTGACATTGTGCATGCTCTGTTGCCTGTGTCTATGTGCCTGTGGTTCTGTCAGTGTGATCATGTGATGTATCTGACCCCAGGAATGTGTCAATAAAGTTTCCCCTTCCTGGGACAATGAATTCACGGTGTTCTTATTTCAATTTCCAGGAGTGTATATTTGAGATCGCTCGGAAGAAACATTATCATTTCTGTGCATTTTTATAGTTGCGATGTAGTCATACCCGGATCAACACTAAGGGACCAGAAGATTTATAGACTTTAAAAGAAATGCAACACTACACAATTAAAAAAAAGTTGGTTCAGAAATAATAGGAAAACGATAATGTTCCTTCTGCCTCTTGCTGCGTTCGGCCCATCAGCGTGATCGTAATTTCTGGTGATGAAGTAACACAAACAATAATTATCATTCAGAAAGGAGATGGAATCATCAAGGTTAATTTACGAAAATAAGCACACTTATCTTTAACACACGTTTTTTTTAATGCTACGTACCTTTTCATATTAAATTACAATAGATGACCATTGTGGTTAAATACTTTATACATAACAGACAAAATGTCCTCTTGATGCTGTCTGTTCGATATCAGTTACAAGAAACTACATGTTTTCTGATTGGAAAAAATAACAATTAGCATATTCACTCAATATTTTCACATAAAATATAAAATACAGTTGCGGAACGCAGCAAGTCCGCGTCCGCCTCTCATGGAATACAAACAGTAAAAGGTGAGGCGCCAAAAGCCTCATTTGTCTTGAAACAACAGAATTCTTTTTTATACCATTAATCGATACATGTACATAGACTTACTGGCACCGCGAAAGAACGGCAAAGATAAAGAATAATAGATTCTGTCGCTGCTACGCGATGGTTCATTTCTTTTACTTTACAATTGTTCGATAACTTTAGGCCATCAGGCGTTTACTATTGTGCGTATATTAATGTTTGTGAGGCGAAAATTACTAATATTATACTGCCTCCCATGAGGTGGGAAGGAATACCGAAGGTATTACTTTCATCCTCATGCCCATTGGAATATTTGTAATTTTCGGGTGTAACATACAGGTTATTAAAAATTTCATTTCACATTCATTCCATAATAAGAGAATTAACGCTTCAATTTGTAGTTACTGACGGTGGATCATTGTGAATTTGTTCTGTGTGTCTATCAGTGTTTGCATGGATTCAGTCTTTCTTGATGATTCTTAAAATTAAGGCTATAAGTACACATATTTACAAAATTTATAAGGAAATAGAGTCACACTTCATTTTTCATCGTTGCAAAAGTAATTTGACTATCACAACGGGTACACAACTTTCTGTTTTGACTGTATTCATTATATTGTCATCATCTTGTCGATTGATTGCCTTGTCCGTTGTCGCACTTAATTATACATTTATTTTCGTCGCACATACACTGTTTATGATAGACTTGGATTGCAGAGCGGCCACTGGTGATGGCTTCGACAAGGAAGTCCGTATCTTTCACTTTCAGGGCTCGAGTGTGGCTCTCCGAATTATTTCACATATGAAACAGATAAAATATCTTATATTAGAATAGCTTACAAAACTAATTTTATATACTTGTGGGATGGGATTTAGGAAGGATCGGATCCTTTGACGTATTTTCGTGTGCTTATTTTCATTCGTATCGTGACCTCTCGTTAAAATTTACATTTCAACTATTCAGAGGTGACCTTGTGACTTGTCTCTGTGTACAATCAGTCATTATAATAATTACGTTAACTTCTCTATCTTAGAGTCTCTCGGAAGGTTTATGATACATACAAAATGTTTTCAGTCCTGGGTGTGAATGTTTTTGCTACAGAATGTAGCGCACAGCAACTACTGTTGGCGGTTGAACGTTTACATTATTTCGTCACGTGGTGGCTGTCCGCCTCCACTGTTGCGAGCAATCTTGAAATTCAGTCTGTGCGCGCGCACGTGACCGGAGCTTTCTTGCAGAGCGTTGATTTCGCGCTTGAGGTGCCGTGCGTCGCTTTTGTTCGGCGGATCGTGGCTTTGTGCTTTTTAGATTGCTGGAGGGAGCTTCTGCCACCGAAACTGCCTCACATCACTTCCTGTCCACTATCCAGTTACGGATTCACAGGTAAGTGGTAGCTACCGCTGCAACTGCATGTGTGGAATGACACTGATTATTACACACTGCACACATCAACGAAATTTTCACACACATGGTGCAGTAGAATACTGCCCCTGAAAATCGTCGAACTTTAAAACTTCACTTGCACTGTGGTGAGCGTCTGCGTGAACGGTGTATTAAAAGAAATTCTCACTTCATAACATCACACGGTGTTTACAAGTTGATTTTACATACTAATATTTACAAGAGTTCATTTAAATCGTGAAATAATCTAATTGACCACTTTGAATCAAAACAATTGTTTCTTAATTAGTCTTTTTTTTTATGCCTACGGTCACAGGTAGGCTATTATAAGTCCTTTTTCTTTGACCAAATTCATTCCAATCTCCTTTACAAATTAATTTCATTCATAGTAATCTTTATCACGCTTGCTTATTCATTTTGTAGGCCCAATACATTTTTTTAAATTGCTTGTCTTATTTAGTGACTTTTGAGGGGAGCTTCATTTATGTCAAAAGTTTTTCTCGTATGTGCTTGTCTTTAAAGAAAGTTCGAGGACAGATTTGAAAATAGCAATTCCGCCTCTGAATTTCGTGTAGAAATACAAGCAGTCGAAAAAAAATGGGAAAAGCGTGCCTACTCGCGGATCGTCGACAGAATTTAAATTACTCCTCAACCAGGTCGAAAATTTAATTTACATTGCGCATTACAAAAGCAATATGCGCGTCGCGAACCTACTCATTTTTATATGTAGCGCCTCACTTCCTAAGCACACGTGCATCTTTACAAGTTGATCCCGAGGAGTGGACAGGATCAAGGATCTTAAAGGATTTGCACTTAGGAAAGGGATTCAATAATCACATAATCACAGAGAAAACAATAAATATTGCAGTGCGCACTTAAAATAAAATCTATCACTTCAAGTATGTATATCTAATATGTATTTTGCTGCAGCTTGCTTACTACTCTTTGCTCATTTCTTAGACTAAGTCAAGTTTATGCATTACGCATTTGGGTATTAATTATCATTTGTATATATAAGCCTCTCACTAGAGCGTTGTTGTTTGCTGCTGTCGCGACCTGTGAAGCTTGGGCGAGATCCTTATTCTATTTGCTGCTAGCTTGTGTATTTGCAGTATCGCTAATGCTCAATAGTACCGTGAAGTTGGCATAATAAACCATGTTACTCATATGTTCTTTTACTCAGCTTGTTCATAGTCTGGACTCATCTTACTTTGCGTTATATAATAAACTTCCTTTTTATTCCATCACGCTTTTACTTTAGGTTAACGTCAGGCCTTTTTTGAACAATTGCACTGCGTTATCAATTTGTTCATGCTTAATCCTAGATATCTGTTTACTTCAAAGAGATGTTATTTCATCGCTGGCACAGCACTGTGCTGGAAGTTACAAGTTAAATCTACCGACTGTTTTGCGCTAACAGGTGGTGCCTTATTTACGTCACATTTCAAAATAGGGAATAACCGCATGGAATCGAATCTTTTCTTTTGTCTGGACGTTTAAGTATTTCCTTTTAAAACAGGTCATTAATTTGTCCTCGATTAAATTTCACTTACTAATACTAAGCACATATAATCATCATTTTCATAGTACTATTTAGTGAGAGAAGTGCATTATTCGCTCCTTGCTGCTCATTCTCAAATTACTATTTAGCGAGAGAAGTGCATTATTCGCTCCTTCCTCTTTCCTCATTTTAGTACCTCGGGGCTAATTAATACCTCTCGAGTACATCATTTTTCTTACATACTAACTTATAACTAAAATTGAAAATCGCCTCTAGGACATGTCCTCCTGTTTGCATAAAGATTATTCATGTAAATACTTGTCTACAACTTATTCTGTATTTTATTTTCCAGACGCGTTGTTTTAATACACAAGGTTTCCTTTTAGCACCGGTTAACGTCCGTGCCAGTTCAGTTCCGTTCTTGTTACTCATTGGTTAATCCTGATCTCCAATACCTTAGAATTTTCTTACAGCTTAAATTAACTCAATTCCTGGCGTTATAAAATTTTCTTAAATCATGATGGTGGAACAATCCTTTGATTTTATTCGTGGCAGGGTCAGATAACAAATAGCTGCCAATGTGTGGTTTCCTCATTATCACAAAGGGACCTTCATAAATGTGTTGCCACTTACGATTCTTCTTTAACAACAGGGATGGTTTAAAGTGAGTCCTGACTAATACCTTTTCTCCTTCTTTGAAATCTATGTTTACCTTCTTATCAAATGCCTTTCTTCGGAGGTTAGCATACGTTGTCAATGATATGAGAGCTTGCCTGATTTTTGCTTCTAGGTCCAATTCGTTGTCTTGTAACTTTGGAAGGGGGTCTATGCATTCAAACCTGCAGCATCCTCTAGGAGGCTCAAAGGTGCTGCTTTTAATTTTCCGCTCGACGCTTACTTTCCTGCTGATTTATATTTCTTAAAGTTTCTTCCGTCTGGAACTGGTGTTGGTTTTGTGGTACGAACTCGGTTGGAAATGGATCTTGTTGTCCTGGCGTATTCGCTTGCGCATAATAAATTTGCGTATTATGCGGGCGTTTAGGCTTCAGACTTCCCAAAGGTCCGTTCGCTTGTTGCGTGAAGTGTATATTTTGTGGCTGAAAGGTATTTTGCTGTGGCTTGTGTTGATTGTAACCGTTACTGAAAGATGTACATTGGTCTCCACCTTGATTACGCCATTTATTTCTTTTCCACTGACTATTTGAATCGTAAGACTGATCGTTTTGATAATTACCGTTGATCGGTTGCGTGTTTCCATATTGCGGGGGCTGTGTGTTATAATGTGCATTTTCGTGCTGAGGTGGTGTCGAATTATATATTGGATTGTATCTCTGGCCGTTATTGTACTTATTTTTGTATTTGCTGTTGGAGTACGTAGTGTGTTTATTTTTGAAACCGTTGTGGGGTTGGTACTGGCTGTCGCTGTGACGCGCTTTCGCTCGGCCACCATTGTTGCCTGCGTATTCTGTTTTGTGCTGGCCGCCTGCACTGAAGTGGGCGTTGCCAACATCAACTCTAGCGTCCTCGTAAATCAGATCTAACGAGTCTAACACAGATAGGAAAGTGTCCGTATCGTCCTCAGACACGTTTACTAACTTTTCTCTGATCGCAATCGGTAGCTTAGTTTTCAGAATCGTAATAACGTCTTTGGCGGTGATCGGCGGATCCCAGAACTTGATTTTCGCTAAATACTTTTCAAAATATCTTCTCAAACTACCGCGCTTACTGTTAAACACTTCGGCGTTTTAAACCTCTTTTCTCAGGCGCTGCTGCACACCAGAACTCTAGAATTTAGCTAAAAACATCTGTTCAAACTCTTTGTAACTCTTACAAGAGTCGACCATTTCGGTTCCCCATAAGGCAGCATCGCCTACGATAAATCCACTAACGAATTGAATTCGCTGGCGGTCACTCCAGCTACTCGGGAAAATTCCTGAAAAATTTCGGAGGAACACTATAGGATGAATTTCTCTTTTCTGTGGGTGAAAGGTCGGAAAAATACGATGTTTGATCACGCTTACGTCCTGCATCAAACTGACAAAAGTGGGTGGGCTGGTACTCTGGTTAACTTGTGCTTCTATAGAACTATGAGTTTGAGCGTTATCAAATGGTGAACGGTAATGTACCTGCTGTTGTTCATTACTTCGTGGTGAATTATTCCAGTCTCCTGACACGGGCGGTGGGGAATTTTCAACTTGACATTTTAGTGTACGAACTTCATCAACTATCTGTTGACGCCATTCAGGTAAATCTTGAGCTAACGTTCGTCTTATCTGGCCTAATTCTGACATCACCGTGTCTCCTGTTTTTCCAGGGGCTGCCAATATTTCAAAGGTGACGTTTTTGACAGTTTCCCTGAGTTCGTTCTTGACCTTGTTTTCTATGAATCCGTCTTTGTTTTTAATCCACTCTTGGTAGTGGTCGGACAATGCTTCAGCATGTGCCTTAACAGTATTCTTTATTCGATCCTCTACATTAAGAGTCTCAATCTGTTTGGAAAGATCATCAACAACATTCTCGATCGTGTCTACTGCGGTTTTAACTCCTTTGACCTCATCAGAGATTGCAGTATAATCTTCTTTTAAGGTCGCAGCTTGTTTTTGATATTCCATCACTTTTGAATTTATCTCTCCCTTTGCTGCTTCGATTTTTTTATCTAACCGTTTTGAAATATCCTCTATTTTTGACTCTACTTGTGTGTCAATTTCTAGCCTCATGGTCGTGATCTGACTACTGATTTGGCTTTGGACATTACCCAACAGGGTATTTAAATCAGCTGTTATGTCTGCCTTTAGTTCGGCCTTTACCGAATTTAACCGTGTATTTAGGTCATTTATCTCCGTTTGCAGATCTGTTTTTACTGAATTAATGTCTGCTTTCACTGAGTTGCAGAGATTTGTAAGGACCTGATTTTTATTATGCCGTCTTTCGGCCTTCTCTTTTTCTTCGCGGGCCTTTTCACTAATTTTTCCTGCTTTTCACGTTCCTGTCTTTGCGCTTCTCTCTGTCTTTGACTTTCGAACTTGCGTTCCATTATTGCTTCGATCATTGCGGCCAAGTCATTTTTTTCAAAAGCGGGAATAGTTTGCACACTAGGACCAGCTTCTAAAACTTCGGTCGAGGCTGCTTCTGCCTCCGCTCGTGTACCTATCGCGCGTGATCGTAATGGATAGTGAGGTCCATTCGCATCACCGCTGTCGTTTGGTTTTGTTTGTGTCCGCTGTTTACCGTCAGCCATGTTCATGAATTATTTGTCAAACGTCAAAATGCTACAGATATTGTTTGTCACTGCCGTCAGTCGTTTGTCTGTGACGTAGTGCTATGGCTTACTGGGACCTAAGATGAAATTTTAACTCTGGGTAACAACTGACGTTCATGTACGCCAAGAAGACAAGATGGTTCCTACTAATTACAAACAAATGAAATATCACACGTTTTACCAGTTTTGAGCGTAATTATCCGCCATATCGTAATTTTTTTAATGCACTGACAACAATGGTACACTTTCACTGAATTTAACTACATAAGAATGGACTATGGACAAATTGAAATAAAGCTGTTTCAAGGCAAGGAAAGACAGGTTTACGTTCTGATCAACTCGAAAGATGCTACGTCACTACGAAAGCTTGGCTACTGCGTATAAAAATTTGACTTGCTATGGCTGTCTTGATGGTGATACGGATGAATACTCGCGTTTTTTTTTGGTAATTTCATCAATCGTTCTACTGAATTAATTAAAAGGTTTTCCCACTTCTCTTTCTCGGTTGAATTGCATCCACATGAAAAAATGAAACAATTATTAGAACAAGCACTGAAAAATTTTTGAACACATACATGAAATGATTTTTGATCAGGTCCCTGTTCGGGCGCCAAGTGTAGCGTTGCTCTTGGGGGACGAAAAGAAAAAGAATTGTTATTTTATTTTTTTTTTGAAAAATGTCGAAAAAGTGAATATTTTGGTGGGCCACTTGGCAACAGAATCAGGGATTGATTACACTATTATAATAGCATACGTTGACCATTAAATACCTGAATAAGATCAGTATATTGATATATATATTTGAGATCGCTCGGAAGAAACATTATCATTTCTGTGCATTTTTATAGTTGCGATGTAGTCATACCCGGATCAACACTAAGGGACCAGAAGATTTATAGACTTTAAAAGAAATGCAACACTACACAATTAAAAAAAAGTTGGTTCAGAAATAATAGGAAAACGATAATGTTCCTTCTGCCTCTTGCTGCGTTCGGCCCATCAGCGTGATCGTAATTTCTGGTGATGAAGTAACACAAACAATAATTATCATTCAGAAAGGAGATGGAATCATCAAGGTTAATTTACGAAAATAAGCACACTTATCTTTAACACACTTTTTTTTTAATGCTACGTACCTCTTCATATTAAATTACAATAGATGACCATTGTGGTTAAATACTTTATACATAACAGTCAAAATGTCCTCTTGATGCTGTCTGTTCGATATCAGTTACAAGAAACTACATGTTTTCTGATTGGAAAAAATAACAATTAGCATATTCACTCAATATTTTCACATAAAATATAAAATACAGTTGCGGAACGCAGCAAGTCCGCGTCCGCCTCTCATGGAATACAAACAGTAAAAGGTGAGGCGCCAAAAGCCTCATTTGTCTTGAAACAACAGAATTCTTTTTTATACCATTAATCGATACATGTACATAGATTTACTGGCACCGCGAAAGAACGGCAAAGATAAAGAATAATAGATTCTGTCGCTGCTACGCGATGGTTCATTTCTTTTACTTTACAATTGTTCGATAACTTTAGGCCATCAGGCGTTTACTATTGTGCGTATATTAATGTTTGTGAGGCGAAAATTACTAATATTATAGACTCAAGTGTTTCTTCTTATGTGACAATGAATGAGCTTTAATGAGAACTTTCTGACCAATATATAATTTCTTTGCATTTGCTTTGCAGTGTAGTTTTCTCCTTTTGTCTGCTGCAGATTTTATATTTTTAATAGCCAAGTCAATTATGTCTTTGTGTCGAATTTACGTGTATTCGGGAAAGGTAGAAGCTCTCTGATTCTGTTCGGTGGTTCTTCATTCTTCAGTACAAGAGTAGGTGGTAAAGCAGTGGAGTCATGAGGCATTTCATTCAGCACGTTTTGAAATAAGTGTAAATATCTGTCCCAATGCTGATGCTTTCTGTGACAATAAAGTCTGCAAAGCTTATTGATTTCTTTCATAATCCGTTCAGACGGGTTACAATGTGGTGAGTACAATGAAATAAAAACAGGTTTGATTTTATGATTCCGAAGCATGCGTGACCAAACAGCAGATCTGAATTGCGGTCCGTTATCTGAAATGACTTTACTAACGTGTCCAACCTCAGGTAAGAAATTTTTAACAAAGGCGTTGGATACACACCGTCCAGTGGCTTTACGTAACGGAGTGAAAGAAACAAATTTTGAAGTAAGTTCAACAGCGACTAGAACGTACGAAAATCCATTAGATGTTCTGACAAGCGGTCCCAAGAGATCAACAGCAGCAAATTCTTTTAATTTAGAAGGAATAATAGGAAACAACGGAGCACGATGTGAGACAGTAGATGGTTTCGCCTTTTGACAAAGTTTACAAGTAGACAAGACTCTTCGAATTCTCTTTTCCATATTGTTAAAATAACAAGTCGTTCGAATAATATGATAACATTTTCGTGGACCAAAATGTGCGTAGCTGAAATGAATGTACCAAATGAGCTTATTAACACAATCGTCTGGAATGCAAAGTACCCATAGCTTGTCATCAACAGTGCAGCGTTTGAAGAGTATGTTGTTTCTAACCAGGTAATAATGCCGAATCTGAGTGTGTCTTTTCATCCCATTTACTTTTGATGTCTTTCCAAATCGGATCTTTATCTTGTTCATGAGCAATGTCCTTTAAAGATGTGGTGATGAAGTTTTCAACGGCGACTTTCTGAATGTAAAGAATACTGAAATTTTTCTCAAGGTTGCCTTCTGTGTTACTTTTCTCAAGCCCAGCCGGTGCGCGTGACAGTGCGTCCGCAACAATGTTCTCCTTGCCGGGAATGTAGACTACTGTGAAGCGGAATTCTTGCAGAAACAATGCCCAACGTTTTAACCTGTCATGATTTAATTTTGAAGACATAAGAAATTGTAATGCACGATGATCACTGTATACTTTTACGTGCTTACCAGAAAGAAAGAAACGGAATTTGTTAAATGCCCAAACGATAGCTAAAGCTTCTAATTCAGTAACGGAATATTTTTTTTCAGATTTTGTTAGCACTCGGCTAGCAAAAGCAATGGTTTTCTGAACAGTAGTGTCATTTTCTATGGCTTCTTGAAATAAATGGGCACCAAGACGGACTTTAGAAGAATCCGTGCTAAGGCAGAAATCTTGTGACAGATCTGGATGAGCTAGTATTGGCGCGTTAAGTAGCGATTCTTTCAAAGAATTGAATTCCAACTGTGCTTGTTCGTCCCAGTTCCAAATAGTATTTTTTCCTGTGAGAGAACAAAGTTTTGGTGTAACTAGAATTTGCATATTCAGAAAACTACGGTAAAAATTTACAAGACCTAGAAAACTGCGGACTTGTTTTTTTGTGGATGGAACTGGAATGGCTCTTATTGCTTCTAACTTTTCAGGATCCGACTGAATGCCTTCGGAAGAAATAATATGTCCGAAAAACTTCACGTTTGTCCTACCGAATTCAGACTTTTCCAAGTTGACTGTAATGCCAGATTCTGCAAAAATATGTAACACGCTGTTGAGGATGCGATTGTGTTGTTCCCATGAGGCTTCTGCTATCAGAATATCGTCCACATATAAGGTGATGTGACGTTTTAAGAACTCAGGTAATATGGAATTTAGCCCGCGAATGAATGCTGCCGAAGAAATGTTCAAACCAAAAGGAAGTTTCCGAAACTGATAACAAACGCCGAAACAAAGGAAACCTGTGTATTTTCTACATTCTGGATGAAGTTCGATCTGATAAAAGCTGGATCTGAGATCAATAGAAGACAACACTTTTACGCCATGAAAATTTTGAAGAAGTTCTTCCATCGTTTGCGGCCTGTCTGTTTCAGGAATGATGATAGTATTGATTTGTCTCGAATCTAAGACAAGTCTGATCGATCCATTTTTCTTCTCAACAACATGTAATGGATTGTTGTATGAGCTTACTGCAGGCTCAATAATGCCCTCGTCAAGCATAGATTGTATTTCTGTTCTAACATGGTCCTTATAATGTGCTGGAATTACATATAGTCTAACACAAAATTTAGTATGCTCACGAACACGAGATTGGTATTGAAACCCATTGATTGTACCTGTTTTGTGAGTAAAAACTGTGGAATGTGCTTGTAAAATCTCAAAAAGGTCTTGCCTATCAGTGTCATTACAATTCTCAATTGTTTGAATTTTATTCTGAATTAACTCATCAGTATCAAATATGTCGTCGATATCATCCCTGTCAGTACTTGCAGAGTGATTGTTAGTGTCTAGTTCAGTAGAAAATTACGATCTGTTGTCTAACAGAAGGTAAAGCCGATTAATTTCCTCATCATGGTTTGAGAGCCAATCTTCAAATTTCAAAGCTATTGACTTACCTTCTTTCTCTAAACTTATTTCAGCATCGTGAAAGTTTAAGATTGCTTTGTATTCATTCAAAAAGTCTACTCCCAATATAATTTCCGTCGACAATAATGGAACAATGAGAAAGTTCATAGAGAAGCTGTGGCTTTGACAAAAGAATTCTAAGTTGGTTTGTTGGCGTACATCTACACTTTTTCCAAAGATTGCAGCTTGTAATTTAATCTTATGTAACGGAAGTGTGGGACAATCGTTCGATTTGTTACATTTGCTAAAGGCTGTTTCACTAATTACTGAAATGGGACTGCCAGAGTCAAGTACTGCCGTAAATTTTACGTCATTTACTGTAATGTGAATCACAGGATATGCAATGTTGTTATGTTTTACGTTGTGCTCTTGGAGTAAGATGTCCCTAATGTCTTCCATTTTTACGTAATTACTAGCTACGGCAGCTGCGTCGTCAGTTTCATAAGTACGTTTCGTGGCTGCCAGCGGTATGAGTCATTGCCTATTGTCTCTTTGTTGGCGCGCGTCGTTATTGGGATTTGGAGACCTAACTTCTACAAATTCACCTTGTCGAGAGGGCCCTGCTCTGTTTGAATCCCGCCAGTTCTGATGCAATTCAGGTCTGTCGTTACGATCATATTGTCTGTCGTCATGTCGGTAGATTCCATAGTTTCTTTCTTGTCGGTCACGTGGTGGAGAACTTCTCCCTGAATCGTAACTGCACGCTGCTCCGTTGCGTCTAAAGTTATTCTGTCTCCCTTGATAATATTTATTTTGGTTCCCATATTGTCTGTTTCTCTGATTGTCTCTGTGATAGTCATTACCGCGGAGAGGTGATCTTTCCCTTACTACTCTGCCAACGGTTGTCATACGGGTGGTGTCTGTTTTGGTCACGATTTGTGTTGTGAGAATAGCCTTGTCGTGTCCAGTTATTATTTCTTTCGTCGCGGAATTGCGACGGATGTGACCTGTAATTGTTGTGTTCCTGTTTTCGCGTTCCGCGATTATCAGTGTCAATTTCTAATTCTTGTAAGAGTCCCTGAAAAGCTTCAATGTCGTCTTTGCAACGTCCTGCCAAAATAATATGTCGTAAATGTTCAGGCAATTTGATTAAGCAAATGTGGATGAGTTCTGAGGGGTTTGAAGGTACTGATTCTTGTGCAACATGTCTTCAAAATATTTCACAAGACTGGAAAATTCAGATTGTTCGAAATGTTTCATCATTATGATGCTATGTTTTACTCGGTCTTGTGTAGCTTGAGATCAATATACTGAGAGGAAGGCATGGTAAAATTCTCCTTCACTGTGACAATCGTGAATGACCGATCGCATTCTTACAGCTGGTTCATTCTCTAAGTAGCCACACATAAATTCTAATCTGCGCTCTAATGACCAGTTGGGAGGAAAACAATGAGAGAATTGATGGAGCCATGCTTGTGGATGAATGTCGTTGCCAGAATTCTTAAATGTTTTGAATTTACGTGTAGTAATGAACAGCTTATAGTCAAAATCATCATGTCGGCGAGTCGCATGTCGGTCATTGTTACGTCGTTTCGGCGGTTCCATCTCAAAATTCGGTGTACGTTGCCAATTTCTTTCATAATTTCCGAAGTGCCCTGAGTTATTATTTTGTGGCTGATCCGTATTTCTATGTCCCTCTTCCCGTATTGGAGCGCGACTGGCCTCTGAAATACGTAATTCTTGTATTACCTGTGTCAGCTGATCTTGTACTTCCCGGATTTCTCTTTGGTGTTGCGTATTAATTTGATTCTGATTTTGTTTGAATTTCCTAATTTGTTCGCACTCTTCTGTGTCATTAAAGACTACTGGTTTTGTGTAATTCAGATTATCATCTACCTTCGTAGATAAATTATTGAGCTGATCCGAAAGTTCAACTACTTTCTCTGATAATGAACTAATTTCCTCCATGTGTCTTTCTACTGTGTCCTTTAAGTTTTCCTGAGTTTTTGCAAGTTGCGTAACCGAATCGGTAGATGCAACTGAGTCCATTTTAGCTTGCAAGGTCTCATGATTTTCATGAACAATAATTTGCAGTTCTTTTATGGCTGCTTCGTGATTCTGTAATGCATTTTCATGCCGCGAAAAAATAGGTTGGAAATGCTCACAAATTTGTGTTTTTACGTCATTACAGACTTTTTGACATTTCGATTCTATTTTATGTAACTCAGTAGTTAAATCTTCACGTGTTTGTTCAAGCGTGGTGTCTAACTTTTGAAGCTTTTGCTGTGTTTGTCTCTGATTTTGTTCCATTGTGTCTAACTGTTGCTGTGTTTGTCTCTGTTGCTGTTCCATTGTGTCTAACTTTTGAAGATTTTGTTCCATTGTGTCTAACTTTTGAAGCTTTTGCTGTGTTTGTCTCTGATTTTGTTCCATTGTGTCTAACTTTTGAAGCTTTTGTCCCATTTGTTGCATTAATTGTAATAACAATGCACTGGTGTCTGAAACATGTTCCTCAGTGCTTTTCGGCAGTGAATTTGCACCGGCAACAATCACATTTTGACAAGCGGAAAATGGTCTTGACTCATTTGAGAAAACGGTGAGAATCCAAAACCTGAGTCTACAGTATTTGCAATATTGTGTTCTGTCATTCCCGATTCCTGAGGCGACCTGTTGCCGACCGATCGATCGATAATGCTTCCCTGTTCACTACCTGTTTCACTGTCTACACCATTATTTGACGCCCGCTCCATTTCCCTATGCACAGTTACCAAATTACTACTTTGAATATTAGTTAATTCATTACATGGTGGCGCTAACACACTGCTTTCGTCTTCACTGTCATTTCTCAGTTTATTTTGGAGCCTAGTATTACGTTTTTCACACGCCATTATTGTCACAATATTTCACACGATAACTCAGAAAAACACAATTTGAAGAGCAAAAATAAGAGAACACATTAACATAGCACTGAAAATAATATCTAGTTAATTGCAAGCGCAGCTGCGAAATACTTGCTGCAAATCTACATGCATGCCACAACTGTTTTACTGTACAAGAATGAAAAACTACACTGCAAAGGAAATTCTCTCTACAATTACGCGCTAGCAATAAACAAAACCTACACTAATTACACAAACTACAAGAAAAAAAATCAGAAGATTCCAGTGAGGTATCCTAGGCTAAGGGTCGACATATGAAACGTCCCCTTAGAAAAATTATACAGGACTGTGCTTAAACTGACCACAATATTTTTTAGCGCAACGCAATCTGACTTTCAAAAATCCCTACAAAAGAATGGCCCTGACTAACATTAACCAATACGTTTCACAAATCACTTACCTCACCAAAATCTTCGTTACTCGAACTACTGCAATACAGCGAGCGCCACTACTGCCACCTAAATAAAAGATTCAAACTACTGAAGGCACTAACTACTGATAGGCGTAGTTAGCAAATGAAAGATTTTGATAGAGAACAAACAATGTATTTACCTTAATAGTCATAATTGACATCCAGTCTTACAAATTTCAAAACTCCGCCATCTCTCTCCCCACATCCACCACTGCTGGCGGCTCACCTCCAACTGCGCAACGCTACGCGCTGTTAACATCCAGCTGCCGCTGCCCAACACTACAATGGCAGACAACAATGCAAACTAGCCACAGACTGCACACAGCACAGCCAGTGATTTTCATACAGAGCGCTACGTAACGTTGCCAATAAGAAAACATAAACAGCCTACTTACATATGATACTCGCATCATCAGCTGACGCCACGGCAGCCATCTTGGATGACGTCAGCGGTGCAGAACATAGTTTGTTCTACTACTGTCGTACCCAGCTAGCATAATGGCGGACACCATATAACATGCATATTTTTGCTAGCACATTGTGACAAATAACATGTACCTCGACATGCAAGTTTTATAATCAAGCAAAAGGCAAGAATAACACTCACAGGTACAGAAATTACACATTTATACGTACCAGAAGATGATGAAAGGAGAAAGTGAAAAATTCTGTATCACTGCAGATAAATACACGGTACACGTGAATACCTCAAGAACGAAAGCAGTGTCAATACATAAAGTATTTTGCTATGGAAAATCATATAAAAAGAAAATAATTTGCGTTAGGCTTTGAAATCATGGAAAGTATTATTTAAAATGCTTGAGGGTTCACGCAAGCGAAAAAGACAGTTATGAATAGAAATAGTACAAATAAGTTCAGCACATACTGACATGTTTATTACAAAATGCTTCCTGACTTTTACCCTAGATTGAAGGGTTTACTCTCATTTTTAACGTCCAATGAATCATCACTTAACTGAGGAAATAGGCATGTCTTCGACCCACATTCATGGTCCACAAACCAATAGTGCAATCCTTATTAATAACTGCTGCTGTACAATGTCGGCGACGTAAACGAAACCTCCTTCACCCAGAGAACTCGTGATGTTTACTGACGTCACTCTATTTATCAATGATTTATCGCCTTTATTCGAACTTTATAGTCCTCAAGTTAGTTTAAAGTTAGAAGCATTTTATGTATCACTGTTCACGACGTGCAACAGGAAACATGGACATTAATTAGTTAATTAATGGAAGTGGCCAGCTTGGTATAACTGTCCGTTCACTGTCCCGGTTGATAGCTTTACCTAGTTTAAGTTCCGGTGCAACAATTTACACCGATAATCACTTTAGCTTGTGCATCCATTAAGTTCACAGTCCGTTCGACGCGGTGCAAACACTCCACTCGACAAACACGGGACTCCACAGTCTGTACGTTGCATTTTCAAACCCTCCTGTGAAATGCCAGTTCACAATATTATACACTTCAACATGTTTAAATTTTAATTTCATCGTCCGTTGTATGCAACGAAACACTCCGTGCCATGCACTGCAGAAACACAGTATAAAACTACACTGCGAACGCGCACTTCTCTGTCTCGTTCACGTCACGACAGTTTTTTCTATCCACTTCTCTCCATACACCATTGATACCGTTTATATCTGGCGACCTCTCGATATACTTCTCAAACACGATCACTCTCACTTAACATTATACATTTTACGTTGTTCAATATTTTAAGTGGAACTTCAATTTTATACTATTATGATAGTAAATATGTAGGTACACAACGCCAGAAGGAATGGAAAATAACAATTTTATAAAGGGTAAATACAGATAGTATGTTGGAAGAAAGATGCAAAATCTACACCATTGCAATTCTCTCCTAAGAGCAAAGAAAAAGGAAAAAAAAAAAAAAAACGATTGTACTTTAGTACTCGCAGTATCGTCACAGACACTTACTGTTTTCATCGTGTTGAGTATTGACAGTTATACAATGAAAGTTGATAGGAATTAATGCAAGCAACTGGCATAGAATATTTATAAACTACTGCGAGACTGTGAGATTGGATTCTGAATGTTCTATATGTCAACTGTTGTACTTGACCTTTTGTCATCGGTTCAATAATTTATATCGTTCGAAATCCGAACGTCAGTATGAGTTTAAGCCTGTGCATTGAATAAACAATAATTTAAACTGTAAGCCTAGGACTGATAACTAACAAGTAGCCTTATCTGAGGAGCCATGCCGTAAGTATTCATCTGAAGAAATGTAGATAACTCACGGTAACCCTAAACATGAAACTCGGTTGGGACTTGGAATTTTCCAAACTTCTATTACAGTCTCAATCAAAATGTTGCTACAACCTTATATAATTCTATAATTCTCATACTTTCCTGTAATCGTCATCCTTCTGCAAATAATTATGTGTTACGCTTTATTGTTCTTTACGTTTTATTGTTCTTTACTTCTGCTTACCAGTAAACACCGCACCACACCGGACTGTATGAGACAGTTCCCTGGGCCAGGTTACGAGTGAATCTGTGCATATAATTAACGACCAAGTAAATCTGTGTGATTTTGTTCAGAGTCACGCATTCCCCAAGGCAAACGTAGAAGCACAACACACAAACAGCTTAAGTGTGAAAACACTAAAATGAAGAATTGCATCACCTACAGACAAATGGCGTAAATCACATTCCTCCCCACACTACGTTGAGACGAGTTGAAGAACGGATGGCAGCCAGCCACAGTATCAGAAAAACGGTGAAACTAGGTCGCAGACCCCAACATCGTAGCATCTCAGGCAGTTGTAATGACTAGCGTGGTTCCAAAGGACTGCCGCCTCGGCCTAGAACGATGACATTATCATGTAGATCCCTTTATACGGTATTATCAGTTTTGTATCGCATCTAAAGGGCGCACCAGGTGAACAAACGGCGAGAGTCACTCTGGAGACCAAAATACTTGTTATTCACGATCCAGACTGTACCCTGTAATTCCTTTGTTCACTCACAGTGGACAAGACACCACATTTGCCGAACCATACACAGTTTTTAGCTGACGATATTGGATATAGCTATTCGCCAAACACGCAGAGCTACCTCGAGAAACATCTATTTACACGGGCTGCTTCGAGGGCGATACCTCCGATCTTCTTCGGTTAACATTTACAGGGATACTGTAAATGAAACATTTTTTTCAAAGATCAATGTTTTCCATAGTATTACCTGCACTGATATGACTGATGCATAAATATACTCATGCTCATAAATTAAAGATAACTGCAAAATGTGGTGCCACACAACGTGGCACTAGACAGAACTGGCGCTAATAGCATAGGCACATAGGAAACACACACGACACAGATCTGTAAGTCCACGGTATTGGTGATAAGTTGAGAAATCCGTCCCGAAACACATGTGCTACAAAACGCCACTGTTTCCTATGCATTTATCCCAACATCAATATGGGATATGATCACTATGCACACGTACATAGGCCGCACAACGGGTTGGCTTACTCTGGGTCAGATGGTCGGGCAGCTGCTGGGGCATAGCCTCCCATTCTTGCACCAGTGCCTGTCGGAGCTCCTGAAGTGTTGTAGGGGTTTGAAGACGTGCAGCGATACGTCGCCCGAGAGCATCCCAGACGTGCTCAATGGGGTTTAGGTTTGGAAAATAGGCAGGCCGCTCCTTTCGCCTCATATCTTCTGTTTCAAGGTACTCCTCCACCTTGGCAGCTCTGTGGGGTCGTGTGTTATCATCCATCAGGAGGAAGGTGGGACCCACTGCACCCCTGAAAAGGCGGACATACTGGTGCAAAATGACGTCCCGATATACCTGGCCTGTTACAGTTCCTCTGTCAGAGACATGCATGGGTGTACATGCACCAATCATAGTCCCACCCCACACCATCAAACCACGACCTCCATACATTTCCATTTCAAGGACATTAAGGGGTCTGTATCTGGTTCCTGGTTCACGCCATATGAAAACCAGGCGAGAATCACTGTTCAGACTATACCTGGACTCGTCCGTGAATATAACCTGGGACCATTGTTCCAATGACCATGTACTGTGTTCTTGACACCAGGCTTCACGGGCTCTCCTGTGACCAGGGGTCAGTGGAATGCACCTTGCAGGTCTCCAGGCGAATAAACCATGTCTGTTCAGTCGTCTGTAGATTGTGTGTCTGGAGACAACTGTTCCAGTGGCTGCGGTAAGGTCCCGAGCGAGGCTACCTGCAGTACTCCGTGGCCGTCTGCGGGCACTGATGGTGAGATATCGGTCTTCTTGCGGTGTTGTACACTGTGGACGTTCCGTACTGTAGCGCCTGGACACGTTTGCTGTCTGCTGGAATCGTTGCCATAATCTTGAGATCACACTTTGTGGCACACTGAGGGCCCATGCTATGACCTGTTGTGTTTGACCAGCCTCCAGTAGCCCTAGTATTGTACCCATCATAACATCATCAATATGTGTTCTTTGAGCCATTTTCAACACACAGTCACCATTAGCAAATGGTTCAAATGGCTCTGAGCACTATGGGACTCAACTGCTGAGGTCATTAGTCCCCTAGAACTTAGAACTAGTTAAACCTAACTAACCTAAGGACATCACAAACATCCATGCCCGAGGCAGGATTCGAACCTGCGACCGGAGCGGCCTTGTGGTTCCAGACTGCAGCGCCTTTAACCGCACGGCCACTTCGGCCGGCTCACCATATATCAGCATTATCCTTAATTTATGAGCGTGAGTGTAGAACGGTAAATTCACTGAGTTTGCATTGTGCCCACCAGTTGGCGTCACGAGCGCAGTGAGCGTAAAAAATGGCGACAAGGCAAGAAAAGAGTTTTCTTATACTGGAATATGCTAGATGTTTATCTGTTGTTAGGACTGAGGCGGGTATTCAGGTGTTGTGGAAACGAACCGTCATGTAAACACAGCATTGTGCGTTGGTATCAACAGTTTCAGGGCGCAAGACCTCTCTGTAAACAAAAAAGTACCGGTCGACCAAGAATGCCGGATGCAACTGTTGAGAGCGCCAGAGCAAGTTTCGAACGCAATTTAAAAAAAAAAAAAAAAAAAAAAGCAACGGTCCACACAAGCCAAGAACTCGGAATACCACAGCACTCTGTGTGGTCGATTTTTTTGACGGCAGTTACATTTCAGACCGTACCGTCAGCATCTCGCGCAACAGTTAAAACAGGAAGTCACGGCCAGCGCTTTCAATTCTGCATCACAAGGCAAGACGCACTCGAAGATGAACGTGTTTCCTCAAAAGCTGATACTCAGCGACGAAGCAACCTTCCATTTATATGGAAAGGTTAATCGACACAGTGTGAGAGTGTGGGCCACTGAAAATCCTCATTAAATTGTGGCGCATGAACGAGATTCGCCGAAGGTTAAGGTTTTCTGGGGAATGTCACTGGCGAACTTTTCTTCTGTGAGAACGCTGTAACGCTTACCTCTTACCTCGATGTTTTGCAGTTGTGGTTCTTTCTGATTCCATCATTCGAATATCATTCGTCGCTGCCTACACGACAAACATCCGCGTCCCTGGATTGGGCGCATTGAAGATTATGTGTCTCTGTTCCCATGGTCCCTTCGGTAGCCTGACTTAACGCCTTGTGATTTCTTCCTTTGGGGGTACAACAAGGACACCCATTGCTAAGAACTCTGGATCAGTTTTAGAGAACTGTGATGGCCATAGATAGAATGTTGCTACTTAAGATGCTGAGCTAACTCGTCTACCGCTTGGAGGTGTGTCGTGTGATCACAAGGGCACTTATAGAACATTTGTAGAGTGCAAAACGCAAAATTTGTGAGTTTACGGTTCTAGTCATGCATACTTCGTAACTGAACATGTAATGCGTTGGAAAATATAGAGCTTTGAAAACGAATGAATCATTTAAAATAGACCTCTATTTTAGGCAAAGCAGTACAGGAAAAAAATGGTGGCCCATACATTGCGTCGAAGCTGCTGGATAAGCTAAAGAGGTCCTCAGCCTCTGAATTGGGAATTAATATGCGGAAATGGATTAATACGAGTAGAATGGAAACACTCTTAAAACTAAACATTCTTGTCTTAGAAGTTCCTCTGTATTTTTCACCGCTTCGCTGATATCGAGACTCTCTAGCTGGCAAAGCACCCTGTACGAGATGTCATCCAACCGAAGCGGGCTGTTGCCGAAATAGATAGACTTCCTTCACTTCATCTGCTATGCTCTCCCCAACTCTGATATTACGTCTGAAGATAACCTCGTTTTTCTTATTTCCCAGTACTTTCATGGGTCCACTCTCATTTCGTATTCTGTGCTCACTACATTGTTTAATGCACTCAAACAGACCTGACCTTCGCTTTCACAGAGGAAAGCAATGTCGTCAACAAATCTTCAGACATATCCTGTAATCCAGAATTTTAACTGCACTGCCGAACCATTCTTTTATTTCCTTCAGAGCTTGTTCGATACAGGGGTTGACAGCAGAGGATAAAGACCGCACCCCTGCCTTACACATCGAGTGAAATCGCGCAGTGGTTAGCACACTGGACTCGCATTCGGGAAGACGACGGTTCAAATCTGCGTGCGGCCATCCCGATTTAGGTTTGTCGTGACTCTCCTAAATCGCTTCAGGCAAATGTCTAAATGATTCGTTTGAAAGGGCACGGCCCATTTCCTTCCACATCGTCCCCTAATCCGAGTTCATGCTTCGTCTCTAATGACCTCGTTATCTACGGGACGTTAAACACTAATCTCCTCCTCTTTCCCCTCCTACATTGCACCATTATTAATCTGAACAGTTCTCTTGTCTTCCATTATTATTGTTCCCTATCGACTCGTGTACTTGTAGTATTATCCCTATCTCCCTACAGAGTAAGTTATAGGTGAGTGGAAAAAGGTTAACAAATAACTCAGTTATTTAATTGTGTACTCAGCAGGCCATCTTACAGTGTGCGGTTCAGGATATTCTGTTACCACAGTAACTCCCCGGCCCCCTTCCCCCCCCCCCTCCCCCCACCTTCCTCCCCTGCTCGATTTGTGAAGAGTGTGTAGGAAGGATGGCTGTTGATAACGCTCCATATAAGCTTTCATTTCTCTGATTTCCTCGTCACGGTCAATTATCACACAAAGAAGTAATAAAATGAAGTAAATGAATAATAATGTAGGTAGGAATTACGTAAATGTCACAATGGATATATCATAAAAGTGACGGAAAAATTGTTTAACATCATACAAATATAGCACAAAAATTTAATTAAGCATCAATGTATTCCGTGTAATTATGTTAAAGTACTCCAAATCGATAGAGCCATATTTCCGTATCCAGTGGCCATGACATGAGTAACAAATGCAATCAGGAAACTAAAAAATAAGTTATCTTATGGTGCTGATGGTGTCCTTCATAGTTAATAAAAAAATTCAAGCAAAATTAACTCTCGGTTTACCGTTATTATTAATGGGTTATTTGCTACAGGAAAATTTCCAAAAATCCTAAAACAATAAATAGCAAATCTAGTAAACTAAAAAAGATACACAAGACTAGCAAAAATATAATTTATTACACTTTTATAAAATAACTGAAAAAGTTATACAAGAAAGATCATCCAACATTCAGAATAAAAACGAAATACTTTTTAATGCTCAAAACCACAAATTGCTGCTAAAGAAATTTTACGGATGTGGGTATTGTGGAATTACCTACAAATGACTTCAGTTATATATATTTGTAAGTCTGTAAGTGGTAGAAATATATCATGAAAATAAAAAAATGTCTGTAATATATAGAAAAATTTGTTACGAGGCACCCCGAAACTCATTGTTAGCTCCTCTATTATTATGAATTTTATATATTGTTTGCCATATCGCTTGCGAGCAACAGAGACAGTATTGCTTGCATGTGGTGTTAGCCTTTTTATTAAAGGATACAATGGAGGTGATTTACTACAGAAGGCCTATGTGACAACAGAAGAAACAGAAAGATAGTTTAGTGACAGTTACGTCTTTACAAATGCGAAGGAAAAGGTGTCAATGAACTCTAGAGTTACAACTGAAGTGTTGAGTACTATTAACAAGGGATTTCAGATCGATTGCGTATTTCTGGATTTCCGGAAGGCTTTTGACACTGTACCACACAATCAGCTTGTCGTGAAATTGCGTGCTTATGGAATATCGTCACATTTATGTGATTGGATTTGTGATTTCCTGTCAGAGAGGTCACAGTTCGTAGTAATTGACGGAAAGTCATCGAGTAAAACAGAAATGATTCCTGGCGTTCCCCAAGGTAGTGTTATAGGCCCTTTGCTGTTCCTTATCTATATAAACGATTTGGGAGACAATCTGAGCAGCTGTCTTAGGTTGTTTGCACATGACGCTGTCGTTTATCGACTAATAAAGTCATCAGAAGATCAAAACAAATTGCAAAACGATTTAGAAAAGATATCAGAATGGTGCGAAAATTGGCATTGACCCTAAATAACGAAAAGTGTGAGGTCGTCCACATGAGCGCTAAAAGGAATTCGTTACACGATAAATCAGTGTAATCAAAAAGCCGTAAATTCAACTAAAAACCTAGGTATTTCAATTACTAACAACTTAAATTGGAAGGAACACATAGAAAATGTTGTGGGGAAGGCTAACCAAAGGCTGCGTTTTATTGGCAGGACACTTAGAAAACGTATCAGATCTACTAAGGAGACTGCTTACACTACGCTTCTCCGTCCTCTTTTAGAATACTGCTGCACCGTGTTGGATCCTTACCCGATAACACTGACGGAGTACATCGAAAAAGTTGAAAGAAGGCAGCACGTTTTGTATTATCGCGAAATATGGGAGAGAGAGTCACAGAAATGATATAGGATTTGGGCTGGATATGATTAAAAGAAAGGCATTTTTCGTTGCGACGGAATCTTCTCACGAAATTCCAATCACCAACTTTCTCCTTCGAATGCGAAATTATTTTGTTGACACCGACCAACTGTAACACCCCAAGAAACCCGAAAACCCAAATAAGAATGTCACGATAATTTAAAGTCGGGAACAGTGTTATCCTGACAGGTACGACAACTTTGACAATAATATAACACCTTAAAGTTTTGATGAAAACAAATTTCAATCATTACTGAGTATGTCATGATATAAAGGTAGAAAGAAAGAAAGGTTATTTTTAATTAGCTATCAAACATCTCAGTAATAACTGCAAATCAGTACGACGAAAGTTAAGTCCAAAGTAATATGTCGGTCAGAGATAAAATGTATTGTGAAAGAGAGTTGTAAACGCGGCGAAAAGGAAATTCAATGCATCTACAATGCTCGATCATGGAAATGTTAGTCGCTTGTTAGCTAGCTTGGTATCAAGTCGTGAGAGAGCACCGTTTGTTATAGTACTACAAACGGAAGGCTACGAGACTGTTTGTATTTAAAAAAAAAGTGCTATTGCGTGATAGAGATGCGAGGACTTTGTTCTCAAACTACATAGGGAGAAACAATCACCACGATAAAATAAGGGAAATCAGAGCTCGTACGGATAGCTATAGGTGTTCTTTCTTTCAGCGCGATATACGAGATTGGATTAATAGAGAATTGTGAAGGTGGTTCGATGAACCCTCTGCCAGGCACTTAAATATGATTTGCACAGTATCCATGTTAATGTAGGGAACAAAAGCCCGACGCCGTTTAATGAAAGACATAGAGAGAGAGCTATTGAAGATAAATCTTACACAAAGATTTAGAAGTATGGCCAAGATTGAAGAAACATACTGGGCTTCTATAGGAAAAATTGAGTAAATACTATTGCGTCTTGTGATAACTTAGGGACTACTGTAACACTGAGACATTACTTGAATATATTGTTCATGACCAAATCACTGAACACTTGCATGAATTCAGCCTATATGACAAATTTCAATCCGGTTTCCATAAACATCACAGCACAAACACTGCTCTAATTAAAGTAACTGGTGACCTGAAATATGCCATCGACAATCGAAAGGCAACAATTTTGACGCTACTGGACTTCCGCAAAGCTTTTGACACTGTTAGCTTTGACATATTGCTCAGAAAAATGCAACAGCTTAATTTCTCTGATAGTGCAATGAGATGGTTTGAAAGCTACTTAAAAGACAGACAGCAATGTGTTGTCTGCGTAAATGAAAAATCTTCCTGGAAACATGTTTCCTCGGGATTGCCCCAAGGATCAGTCTTAGGACCACTTTTGTTTTCTTTATATGTCAACGATATTTCGTCGGTCCTGTCCTGTAAATATCATTTCTATGCCGACGACCTCCAGCTCTACCTAAGCGTCAGACCTGAAGATGTAAACACTGCAATCGCTCAGATGAATGATGATCTGTCTTCAGTAGTGACATGGGCGAAAAACCTGGGGCTTAAACTAAATGCAAAAAAGACGCAAGTAATCTTAATAGCCCATCAGAAATTAATAAGTTCAGATTTCCGCGAACGGCTACCTCCTATTCTGCTCGACGGTACTCCAATACCATACCAGAAAACAGTGAAGAACTTGGGTGTAACTTTGGATGAGCATCTCAACTGGGCGGAGAATACAGTCGCAGTGTGCCGAAAGACGTCTGCTTGTCTCTATGCTCTCAAAAAGTTTCGGAACATATTTCCACAGGACTTGAAACGCCAGCTCGTGCAAGCACTCGTTCTACCGAACCTCCACTATTGTGATATGATTCAACAAGGCATGAGTAGTGAAAACAAAAGACGGCTAGAGCTAACCATGAATGCCTGTGTGCGTTACACCTGCAACATCCGCCGATATGATCATGTTAGTGCTTCATACTCCGAGCTAGGGTGGCTGCGGCCGGACAAATTGCGTGACTACCACACTCTATGTCTACTCCACCGACTCCTCGTCGCGCAAGCACCCCAGTACCTTGCTTCAGAGATTAAAAACCTGTCATGTCATCATAATCGAAACACGAGGTCACTCTTATTTGGTATCCTAACTGTGCCCACTCACAAAACAAAACCTTTTGCAAACTGCTTCTCAGTTCCCGCTGTCCGCCTCTGGAACAAACTGCCCATTACCTTCCGCAAAATTCAATCTCCTGCTGCTTTTAAGAAGAAGTTGAAGCACTTCCTACTATCATCCTCATAAAGTTCTCCACAAAATTAATGTACAAGGGCAATCCCCTCATCTGCAAAATAGCAAAGCTATCTTGCTCCTGAGATGCCTTCCTCTTCATCTATCTCTATTAGCCACGCAATCTTCTTTTCCTTTATATTTCCTTAATTATGTTTCATCATGTCTCTCTATTCTTCTCCTCCCTTCATCATGACTCTCCCTCATACTCCCTGCTGCTAGTACTCCTATCTAAAATCTGTCTCGTCAATAATGTCTAATTATAACAGTACTTATGATCTACAAATATAAACTCTATATGTATGTATCTTTCCAGGTGTGCCTTTCTAATTGTTTATTTCACTTTTTGTACTAGATGTAGTTTAACATGCCTACTAAAACATATGAATGTAAAATAAGTAGAATGCCTGGTTAGATGTAAGAGAGGGGCTGATGACCCTAATCTTGCCAGGTTAAATAAATCAATTAATAATTAATTAATTACTGTAATCTTACAACGAAAATGTGCATACCATTATTGTGTGGCCTAGTTTTATCAGAACTGCAAATGTTGCTAAAGAATCATTTAAATTAAACAAAATTGATCAGGTGAGAATAGGAATCGTACACTGAGGGTTCCGTAGAAGCTTAATTACACACATAAACAGTTCATCGACTCCGGGAATCTATAACCTCGGCCATTTTTACCTGTTATCAACATTGATACTGGCAAGATGTCGGTTGCAGGTGTTCCAAGATTTTCGAGAATGTTTTAATTTCAGTAATATAAATGTGACATAAAGTCTTGCAGAAGCAGGCGACCATCGTTATAATAATCAGCAGTTCTCCATTCAGGATGACCGTATCACAATGGTAAATATGAAACATTAGCCAAGGAATAACCTTATTGCTCAGATGACGTGTTTCGGAATTTATCCATCAACAGATGTCCAGGAGTGATTACTGCACGTAGACATGGCGTTCCAATTTGTACGAGAAGCAATCATCCGCAGACCGCGGTGGTACAAAGAAAAGTGACTATCGCACAACACCTGTACCATGAGGATCTGAAGATGGCAGCTTAGTCCTGCCGAACGGGTAACCCGGTGTGCCTACATGCGATCAACGCAATAAAAAATTCACATTTGAAGCTTTCTTTACATTCGTGATTTTAGGTGAACGGGAAGTACTCTATAGATTTTGATGATAGTGTTTGTGAGTATTAAGATACGTGACATAAATGGCTGCATCTTTATATTGCATTGACTTAGAATCTTCAGAGTTTCAAGGACGACAGACATCAGTATGCGACATACGTTTCAACTTGATGCGTCTGTCTGTTCATGAGGAAAAGGATTTTTAACAATCGGACAGATAGTCAAATATACAAACAATGCGACCCCATAAGGATTCCGTTTTCACCGATTGAGGTACCAAACGCTGTAAATGAGCGAAAGGGGTGAAGAGAGGGAATTATGCAGTAATATTAACAAAGGATTTAAAATTATGACTCCTTCATGATTATACATACATGAATGTGTGTATTACTTGAAATCATACAGGGGATCTCCAGCATTAAACAGCCAAGTTCAAAATTATGAAAGTGGAAGTAGAAATTGTTTTCGTAGAGAAGTACATTGGAGGCCCCTATGATGAATCAAACAGAAATAACCTTCAACGGATAGTCAGCAGAAATAAAGGACAAGAAAACATTTAAAAAAGAATATTCTCATTGACACTGGTATGACACTTGTTTCAAGAATGTGTGTAATGTCTTGACAATATATTTCACATAAAGATATTACTGTTGTTGCTTCTCGGTTTTAGTATCCTCAGTGCAGTCAGGTACGTAGGAAACTGTCGTTGTGATTGTGGAGAAGAGCAATATTGATTGTCCGAGTGAAATTGAGTGTGTGAAGTGTGGTGTGAATGAAGTATTCTTATATGACTCTAAATGATGAAATTTGTAGAAAAATTAGAATATGAGATATTAATTATTTTGTACATAATTAAGACACAAATTTGTTTCCACGTATTATCTATATGTTGCGTATAGCGTAACTCTTGAGAAGTGACTTAACCCTACAGCTATACGAAAAATATTGAAGGATGAACCATTATTATTATTATTAATTTAATATAAAACTTTATAGGTAACTGTTCTGGAGACATAACACACCTGAGAATGTGCGTGGCAGACGAAAGAAAATTATATGTAAAAATAATCATATCTAACTGACATTAATCTTGATTTCGGAGCTGTACTTAGATGTCATCGCTTTCCCATCCACACCCAACAAACATGAGTGCAAGAGTCTATCGTCACTATTATTCTTTCCTTGATATTAAACCATAGCCACATTACATTTAGTTGAAATTTGTGCACCCATACACATCCGTATTTTTTGTTGAATTTTTGTTGAAATGCTTCAAGTGTCGCAGGGTGAATATAATGTGGACGGTTACCAATCAGCCCATCATCTCCGAGAAAGATGAATTCAAACCTTACCTACAACTAGCTCGATTTCGATTGTTTTTTACATGCCCTTTCACTTCGACAGCCCATCCCTTAGCGTGCTAGGGTTATTGTACCCCAACATAAAATTTTTCGGTGCAGTAAATCATGCTTGTAACAAGTTTGTTTGAAATTGCCCTGGACATTCCAGATTTTCTTTTTCTTTGTCTTTTTGTTACATTTAGCCACTTGTCCACACCCAGTCTCACAGATAGGAATACTCGGTGTGACTGACCACCACTCTAATTCTGTTTTGTGTTTAGCCTAATTTAAATTGAAACTGAGAGAGCATCTTATTTTGGGAGCATCTGTGAAATAATAACAGAAAGACACAGCAGTCTCCCCCCTTTTTATATGCTCGTATTGCTGCAGTCTGTAGACCTGATTTCACAATCTTAGAGCTTAGTGAAATATTCATAACGGTGAATGCACAATTCGATTTTATATGGTATGAATTATGAAGTGGTAAATTTGTGAAAGTTTACCGTTACTGTAGTTCTTAACACAATTGTGTGACCACAGGTACATCTGAAATATTTGTTCAAATAGTTTCAGATAATGTATTTATCTGAATTTCAGTGTATTGGAAATTATGCTGAAGCGATGTACTACGCACCGATGTAAATCAATTATATAACAATGAAAATATTGTTACTGTTTTTAAAATCTTAGAAATGTGTGGCTAGTTAAAAGCTGAAAGGCGCTTCTTACATGCCACTTTCAATGTGTCAACGGTTTTCATTCAGCAACTTGCGAACTTTTCTTTGCTGATACCTTGCAAAGAAGTTTCCACAACGAAACATTGTCTCGAAATTTGGTAGAAAATCCGAAGAAATTCTGGTCGTATGTAAAGTACACAAGCAGCAAGACGCAGTCAATACCTTCGCTGCGCAGTGCCAATGGTACTGTTACCGACGACTGTTCCGCTAAAGCGGAGTTATTGAACGCAGTTTTCCGAAATTCCTTCAGCAGGGAAGACGAATGGAATATTCCAGAATTTGAAACACGAACAGCTGCTAGCATGAGTTTCTTAGAAGTAGATACCTTAGGGGTTGCGAAGCAACTCAAATCGCTTGATAGGGGCAAGTCTTCAGGTCCAGATTGTATACCGATTAGGTTCCTTTCAGATTACGCTGATACAATAGCTCCCTACTTAGCAATCATATACAGCCGCTCGCTCACCGATAGATCTGTAACTACAGATTGGAAAATCGCGCAGGTCGCACCAGTGTTTAAGAAGAGTAGTAGGAATAATCCATCGAACTACAGACCTATATCAATGACGTCGGTTTGCAGTAGGGTTTTGGAGCATATACTGTATTCAAACATTATGAATCACCTCGAAGGGAACGATCTATTGATACGTAATCAGCATGGTTTCAGAAAACATCGTTCTTGTGCAACGCAGCCAAGCGACTTCTAATCAAGCTGCTGGCCTATGGGGTATCGTCTCAGTTGTGCGACTGGATTCGTGATTTCCTGTCAGGAAGGTCGCAGTTCGTAGTAATAGACGGCAAATCATCGAGTAAAACTGAAGTGATATCAGGTGTTCCCCAGGGAAGCGTCCTGGGACTTCTGCTGTTCCTGATCCATATAAATGACCTGGGTGACAATCTGAGCAGTTCTCTTAGGTTGTTCGCAGAAGATGCTGTAATTTACCGTCTAGTAAGGTCATCCGAAGACCAGTTTCAGTTGCAAAGCGATTTAGAAAAGATTGCTGTATGGTGTGGCAGGTGGCAGTTGACGCTAAATAACGAAACGTGTGAGGTGATCCACATGAGTTCCAAAAGAAATCCGTTGAAATTCGATTACTCGATAAATAGTGCAATTCTGAAGGCTGTCAATTCAACTAAGTACCTGGGTGTTAAAATTACGAACAACTTCAGTTGGAAAGACCACATAGATAATATTGTGGGGAAGGCGAGCCAAAGGTTGCATTTCATTGGCAGGACACTTAGAAGATGCAACAAGTCCACTAAAGAGACAGCTTACACTACACTCGTTCGTCCTCTGTTAGAACATTGTTGCGCCGTGTGGGATCCTTACCAGGTGCGATTGACGGAGGCCATCGAAAGGGTGCAAAAAAGGGCAGCTCGTTTTGTATTATCACGTAATAGGGGAGAGAGTGTGGCAGATATACTACGCGAGTTGGGATGGAAGTCATTAAAACAAAGACGTTTTTCGTCGCGGCGAGATCTATTTACGAAATTTCAGTCACCAACTTTCTCTTCCGAATGCGAAAATATATTGTTGAGCCCAACCTACATAGGTAGGAATGATCATCAAAATAAAATAAGAGAAATCAGAGCTCGAACAGAAAGGTTTAGGTGTTAGTTTTTCCCGCGCGCTGTTCGGGAGTGGAATGGTAGGGAGATAGTATGATTGTGGTTCGATGAACCCTCTGCCAAGCACTTAAATGTGAATTGCAGAGTAATCATGTAGATGTAGATGTAGATCTATGGATATATAGTCCGGCCCAATAGCTGAGTGGCTGCAACGCATCCGGGCCAACATACAAAATCACATACTACGCCCGCTGAATATGTGCCAGAGAATCACCTTCGTCAGTACCCATCTGGCAGCCCGGATACCCCATATAGCGCAGATTCTGCCCATCACTGCGACAATGGCGGCCAGACTACAGGTGGCTTTCAGCTATTTTATTTGTTCTGGACACATCTTCAAAGTCCAGTATGAGGCTCTCACCTTACCGAAGCGGGACGGTGGCCTCGATCTGGTTAATGTGAGAGCCAGGACTACGGCACTTTACAACAATACTATGCTCCGGTTATGGAAAAGCCAAAATGCTAGTCTTACTGGAATGTTGACCACCGAGCTCGCACCTGTTTCGAGACGCCCACCGACTTCTCTGGCACACATCCCGCCTCCGATGTCACATATCGGCCGTTTCTTTTTGGAGTACAGCTACATATGCACCGAGCTCCCCAGGACCAGGAAGACGACCACCCGCGACATCTATTGCCTTCTCCGAAAGTCTCCATCCCGCAACCCCGTCGAAACACGTCACCCCCAGGTTTCATGGCCTACAGTTTGGAAAACGATCCACCAACCATATCACACCACTGACACCACCGCTATGTGGTACCTTCTCGTCAACGGCAAGTATACTACAAGACAGAAACTGCATCGCATCGCGCTGGTGGACTCACCCCTGTGTCTCAAGTGCAATGTCGAAGATACAGATTTACATCGTTTCGAGTGTGGGCCAGCAGCAGCTGTCTGGACCCTCGTGCAGAAGATTGTGGCTTTCTACCTCCGAGCACCACCACATCACGTTTCTCCTACCATGATGATATATCCCGACACAACCTGCTTTCCATCGGCTAAGTGGCACGCCATCACATGGATCAGTGGCATGGCTGTCAACTACCGCTTACGGGACGACATCGTCGATCCGCCGGACTTTTAGACACGCCTCCAAATACATCACCACAGCCTTTGCCGACATCGACACTATCGGGCCACTTTCGCGAACTATTTACAGAGTATTTTCACCAATCCGCCACAAAGCTGGAATCTCAACGAACCGTGCCAGCCAAGACTGGACGATCCCACGTTCCCCTTTAATGCTCAATGACAGAACGAAAAAAATAATAAATAAATAAATAAATAAAGAGAAAAAAGAAGAAAAAGTGGTCAGCGTGACGGATTGCCAGCCTACGGGTCAGGGTTCGATTCCCGGCTGGGTCGGGGATTTTCTCCGCTCAGGGACTGGGTGTTGTGTTGTCTTCATCATCATTTCCTCCCCATCCGGCGCGCAGGTCGCCCAATGTGGCGTCGAATGTAAGAAGACCTGAAAACATTTCATTTATTTGAAGTGACTGCCCATTGCGAAGATTTTGCTGTCAGTTCATTCGTGTGGGGTTCGTATTCCAAGGCTAAATTTAACTAATTACGTGCGCTAAACTTGCTACAGTGTTAGAAATTTTCTGTGTGTCTGTAGTTCATTGAGCTTGAACTAGTTGCAGAGGAACGTACTTATTACTCAATCAGAAGCATTATGGAATCAATTCCATCACTAAACTTACCAACTTAGCTCCTTTTATGCTTTTTATGGAGTTGTGCATCCATTTGTGAGTCTTTGTCATTGCCTGAACTCTCAGTTCGTGTGCGTCGGAAGCAAGTTGCTTGTGTTCGACGTTCAGTTCTAAAATGGTTTCCCACTTATTTATAATACTAAATAATCGGTTCTTTGCACGTAATTCCAGCTGTGAATGTAGGTCTCAACGACAATTACTGAATGAAGAAAAGCTGTGACTGAAACTGTAAAGTGTACATATTCCACAAGCTAAATTACAGAGAATGTTGAGTCGATTTGTCCAGTATTACTTAATAAGTCACGCATTTTCAAACCTTTTGAACTGCTTATTATTCAATTGATTTCGACATTTATTGTTTTTAGTTGTTCACTTTTCTCTTTGACTACTGCAGTTACAGAGAGACGCCTCGATTTCCAGTACACAGTGGTTGACTATAAGTTCGTCACTATTGGTAGCAACGTACTAGTGAACATCCTACTGATTGATGTTCAGCCATTTATATTATTCTTGCCTTTCATTAAGTTACACAAATTATGTAAGTGTGAGCTAGTCTATTAGTTTACTTTTTCATTATCGAAGTCACATAGAATTACGAAACTGATTAGCTAATTCATGGGTTTGATTACAACAAGGCAAAGTTTACAGAATGAGATTTTCACTCTGCAGCGGAGTGTGCGCTGATATGAAACTTCCTGGCAGATTAAAACTGTGTGCCCGACCGAGACTCGAACTCGGGACCTTTGCCTTTCGCGGGCAAGTTTCGCAGGAGAGCTTCTGTAAAGTTTGGAAGGTAGGAGACGAGATACTGGCAGAAGTAAAGCAGTGAGTACCGGGCGTGAGTCGTGCTTCGGTAGCTCAGTTGGTAGAGCACTTGCCCGCGAAAGGCAAAGGTCCCGAGTTCGAGTCTCGGTCGGGCACAGTTTTAATCTGCCAGGAAGTTTCATATCAGCGCACACTCCGCTGCAGAGTGAAAATCTCATTCTGGAAACATCCCCCAGGCTGTGGCTAAGCCATGTCTCCGCTATATCCTTTCTTTCAGGAGTGCTAGTCCTGCAAGTTTCGCAGGAGAGCTTCTGTAAAGTTTGGAAGGTAGGAGACGAGATACTGGCAGAAGTAAAGCACTTAGTACCGGGCGTGAGTCGTGCTTCGGTAGCTCAGTTGGTAGAGCACTTGCCCGCGAAAGGCAAAGGTCCCGAGTTCGAGTCTCGGTCGGGCACACAGTTTTAATCTGCCAGGAAGTTTCATATCAGCGCACACTCCGCTGCAGAGTGAAAATCTCATTCTGGAAACATCCCCCAGGCTGTGGCTAAGCCATGTCTCCGCTATATCCTTTCTTTCAGGAGTGCTAGTCCTGCAAGTTTCGCAGGAGAGCTTCTGTAAAGTTTGGAAGGTAGGAGACGAGATACTGGCAGAAGTAAAGCTGTGAGTACCGGGCGTGAGTCGTGCTTCGGTAGCTCAGTTGGTAGAGCACTTGCCCGCGAAAGGCAAAGGTCCCGAGTTCGAGTGTCGGTCGGGCACACAGTTTTAATCTGCCAGGAAGTTTCAAGGCAAAGTTTCATGAAATACGGCCTTAACTGTTCTACTTGTAGCTCAGTTACTCAAAGGAGTGGTCCACTTACGAAGTGAGGGTGACAGCTAGCTATATTTGGTGTGGGGGAGTGTAGAGGCAATGTCAATCGAAGCCGAGATCCACACTTACTACAAGATTTCCAAACTCACATGAGATGAAGAAGTGCTTAATGGCTGGAAACTGCTTTATGAACAGAATGCAACACGATGTCGCTGTCGGCAGTCGTTGTCTCTTCTGTCAGTGGGGACTAACTGAGAATGTGCGTTGGACAGGTTTCAGACACCAACGTAGCGGAACAAGGGCACAATCCGGGTAAGTGCTGCTGCTGCTACTGCCGCCGTTCGACCCCTGGATAGATCCCCAGGGTGCCAGGAACGGCACTTTGTTCCACCTGAGGCTGTTTTGCAAGCATTCGGGATTATCTCCGAGTCCGTAGCTCGTGGTCGTGCGGTAGCGTTCTAGCTTCCCGCGCCTGGGTTCCCGGGTTCGATTCCCGGCGGGGTCAGGGATTTTCTCTGCCTCGTGATGACTGGGTGTTGTGTGATGTCCTTAGGTTATTTAGGTATAGGCAGTTCTAAGTTCTAGGGGACTGATGACCATAGATGTTAAGTCCCATAGTGCTCAGAGCCATTTGAACCATTTTTGATTATCTCCGAAAGCCGGCTGCCACAGCGAGTGCTACCAGTTTTGATTGCTCCTTGGGAGTAGAGGCATCGTGGTGTCAGAGTTTAATGCTGTTATGTAACAGCCAACCCTAAGGCATAACTTTACTGACTGTACCTCTATCATTGTATTTTTCCGAAGGTTCATGGAATTTTACTCTGCGTCACTTACCCTAGTGAGGTTACCACAAGATATGACAGTGATATTTTTAATAGTATCAGGAACAAATCAGTCTAGATCATGTTTTATAAATGTGATTTACATTAACCATATTTAATAGACAGATAGAATAAAATTTTTCAAATTATGAAGGTAGCAGCGATAAGAAACAGGGTGTGAAACGTTACCTACAACTTGTACGGAAACCAGACTGTAGTTATGAGTCGAAGGACATGAAAGGGAAGCTGTAGTATATCCCGATATTATTCAACTGTACATTGAGCAAGTTGTGAAGGAAATAAAAAGGGAAATATGGAAAGGAATTTAAAATTCAGAGGAAGGAATGGCGTTTCTACTGTGACACTGCAATTCTGCAACAAACGGCAATGGATGAGGAATATCAGTTGAAAGAAATAGGTGATAACTTGAAAAGAAATTATGTGATGAACATCAACCAAAGTAAAATAAGGATAACGGAATGTAGTATAAATAAATCATAGGAATTTAGATTAAGCACTGAGACATTAAAAACAGTAGACAGATTTTTGATATTTGGATAGTAAAAGAAGTGACGATGGCCAAATGCAGATTGGAAATTGTAAGAAAAGCGTTTATGAAAAAGATAGATTTGTTAACATTTGATGTAAATTTAAATCTTAGGAAACCTTTTCCGAATATGTATGTATGGAGCGTAGCATTGTATGAGAGTGAAACATGGTCCATAAACAGTTCAGAAAAGAAGTCGGTAGAGAATATTGCAATGTGTTCCACAGAAGAATGTTGTAGATGAGCAGATTGCGCAACTATTTTGGAAGTACTGAATCGAGTTGAGGAAAAAGAAATTTGCATAACAACCTGACTAAAAGAAGGGATCCGGACACATCAAGAGGCATCATGGAATTGTCAGCTGGTAATGACTGGAAGTGTGAGGGTAAACATTTTTGAGGGAGACATAGATATGTGCTACTGTAGTTATGCAGGGATGAAGGGGATTGCACAGGAGAGGATTGAAATAAGACATTTATTAGCTGTAATATGTATGAGGTTGCATTTTTCCACTGAACACCTACGATGTCTATACGTTGTTGATGCGCTACGTGGAGGCTTTTCTCCATAATTGTTGACGATACATGTCGGCACGCTTCGTGTCTACAGTGTTGTGTTAAGAATCTACGTCTACATCTACATGGATATTCTGCAAATCACATTTAAGTGCCTGGCAGAGGGATCATCGAACCACATTCACGATACTCTACGAACCTACGACCGTAGCGGTCACGCGGTTCCAGACTAAAGCGCCTAGAACCGCACGGCCACACCGGCCGGCCTACTCTATTATTCCAATCTCGTATAGCGCGTGGAAAGAACTAATATCTATGTATTTCCGTACGATTTATGATTTCCCTTATTTTATTGCGGTGATCGTTTCTTTCTTTGTAGGTCGGTGTCAACAAAATATTTTCACATTCGAAAGAGAAAGATGGTGATTGTAATTTCGTGAGAAGATTCCGTCGCAAAGAAAAACGCCTTCTTTTAATGATGTCCAGCCCAAATCCTGTATAATTTCAGTGACACTCTCTCCCATATTTCGCGATAATACAGAACGTGCTGCCCGTCTTTGAACTTTTTCGATGTGCTCCTTCAATCCTATCTGGGAAGGATCCCACACCGAGCAGCAGTATTCTAAAAGAGGACGGACAAGCATAGTGTAGGCAGTGTCCTTAGTACATCTGTTACAATTTCTAAGTGTCCTGCCAATAAAACGCAGCCTTTGGTTAGCCTTCCCCACAACATTTTACGTGTGTTCCTTCCAATTTAAGTTCTTCGTAATTGTAATTCCTAGGTATTTAGTTGAATTTATGGTCTTTAGATTTGACTGATTTATAGTGTAACCGAAGTTTAACGAATTCTTTTTAGCACTCACTTGGATGACCTCACACCTTATGATATTTAGGGCTAACTGCCAGTTTTTACACCATTCCTATATTTTTTCTAAATCGTTTTGCAATTTGTTTTGATATTTTGATGACTATTAGTCGATAAAAGACAGCGTCATCTGTAAACAACCTAAGATGGCTGCTCAGATTGTCTCCCAAATCGTTTATACAGATAAGAAACATCAAAGGTCCTATAACACTACCTTGGGGAACGCCAGAGATCATATCTGTTTTACTTCATTACTTGCCATCAATTACTACGAACTGTGACCTCTCTGACAGGAAATCACAGATCCAGTCACATAACTGAGACGATATTCCATAAGCATGCAATTTCACGACAAGCCGCTTGTGCGCTACCATGTCAAAAGCCTTCCGGAAATCCAGAAATACGGAATCGATCTGAAATCACTTGTCAATAGCACTCAACACTTCATGAGAACAAAGAGCTGGTTGTGTTTCACAAGAACGATGTTTTCTAAAGCCATGTTGACTGTGTGTCAATCGACGGTTTCCTTCGAGGTAAATCATAATGTTCGAACAGAGGATATGTTCCAATATCCTGCTGTATATCGAAGTTAATGATATGGGCCTGCTGTTTACTGGATTACTCCTACTACCTTTTTTGAATATTGGTGTGACATGTGCAGCTTTCCAGTCTTTGGGTACGGATCTTTAATCGAGCGAACGGTTGAATATGGTTATTAAGTCTGGAGCTAATGAATCAGCATACTCTGAAAGGAACCTAATTGGTATACAGTATGGATAAGAAGACTTGCTTTTATTAAGTGATTTAAGTTGCCTCACTACTCCGAGAATATTTACTTCTACGTTATTCATGTTGGCAGCTATTCTTGATTCGAATTCTGGTATATATATTTCGTCTTCTTTTGTGAAGGCATTTCGGAAGACTGTGTTTAGTAACTCTGCTTTGACAGCACTGTCTTCGATAGTATCCCCATTTCTACCACACAGAGAAGGTATTGATTGTTTCTTGCCGCTAACATACTTCACATACGACCAGAATCTCTTTGGATGTACAGCCAGGCTTCGAGACAAAGCATCTTGCATTGAAGTCCGCGCTAAATTTCGAGCGTCTGTAAAAGATCGCCAAACTTGGCGATTTTGCGTCTGTTTTAATTTGGCATGTTTGTTTCGTTGTTTCTGCAACAGTGTTCTAACCTTTTTTTGTGTACCAAGGAGGATCAGCTCCGTCGTTCGTTAATTTATTTTGTATAAATCTTTCAACTGCTGCCGACAGTATTTCTTTCTGGTGCCCACGTCAGTGATATAACAGCAGTAACTCTATAGTAGTGCAGCGAGCTCGTGTTTTGTGTGTCAACTAAAAAATAAATAGCCTACGAGTCTGTTTGAATATTAAACACTCTATGGTATTCTTTCACAGAGCATTGTTACTTCTTTGTGTAATTTACACCACAGCTGCTGATCATCAGCGCACGTGGATGCCTACAGTGGCATAATTGTGTAGCGGACAGATAACATTCCCTCTCTAACGTCCCTCCTCAGAGTGGCGGCAAAGTTCTACTACCTACTTTCACACGGCTCTGAGATCGAAGCGTAACATAGCACCGAGAACTTATATTGACTTCTGTCGATATCCAAACAACGGAACTCTTGCCAATGAGATTACTAAAACTTGAAATAAAATAAACATGGCTTCTACAAACTTGAAGGCTTTTAATGAATTAGACTTAGATTGCCTCAGAGTTTCATCCGTAGTCCTGTAACAACAGCATACTGAATTCATAAATTGGACCTATTCCCGACAGCGTACCAACACCCAGTGATCGTGTGGTTATCACTGACCAATCACCGAGGTGTGTTCGTTTATACGATGGTTAAACGACGAATAGAGTCCGAAGAAATTTTAAAACGTTTCGTCACACTGATAGCAAGAAGGGAGTTGCTGTACCTAGCGTGACTGAGGTTGTGACGATTATCCAGTTCAAATGAAGTGATATTTCACGGTAAGTTTCTTCATTTATATTTTGGAAAACTGAAGCGTTATCAAACCACCGTAAAAATGCTCCTGTCGCAGCACAAAGAAAGACGAATATGTTCCTCTTTAAAAGACTCTGACGAAGTGGGGAACCAACTACCTCCATCCTCATTCCGCCTCCCTGAGCACAAATTTTTTCATGCGAACATATTCGCGCTCTTTTAACGCAGAACATTCTAAATCCTTTTACCCGGTTCCTCTTTGTAGTTATTGCCTTCATACTTAGCATCTTCCTCTCACTGACACTGTCTATATATGTCTCTCTCCCACTGTATCCTGCTTCTCCCACTGATCTACAGTACACGAAGTTGGCATTGTCTGCTCTCTCACCTACACTGTTTCCTTTTGTCTGTCTTTCTCACTGCCACTGTTTCCACCACACCTCGTATGCTCAAAAATTCTGATGGCTCAACTTACTTTATCCCGTACGCACGTGAGTTTAAAATATCGGTCCAAAATACGGCCTGCATTGCACAAGTTAAAGTTCGCCGGCCTTGGAGGGCGCAGACTCTGCAAGCCAATGTATGGTCTCCTCTCATCTGCATTTTTTATTTCGACTGCCCCATTTCTCATTTGCTCCCACCGCTTCTATCTCCAACTATCTATCTTTTACTATTACTGACCATACTCTCAGGAACCATTAATATTTCCTTCGTCTTTGGCTCCCTCTGCTATTTTCATTAATCTGTCTTTCTATTTCACTGCCACTTTCTCTCCCTCACCATCACTCTCGCCTTCTGTCCCATCAGTTGAAACTCCCTCTTAGAAAAATTTAAAAATGACAGTGCTGGAAAACCTCTTACATTATTTGATTTTCAAACAGCTGAGCAAAACCGAACGTACTCAGACATTTCTCTCTTTACTTATTCTGATCATCACTAAACTGACACACAATATTTTTAGCGCAACGCAGTCTGACTTTCAATAATCCATACAAAAGAATGGCCCTGACTAACAATAACCTATACCTTTTATGAATCACTTACCTCACAAAAATCTTCGTTACTCGAACTACTGCAATACAGGGAGCGCAATACTGCCAGCTAAAGAAAAGATTCTAACTACTGAAGGCACTAACTACTGATAGGCCTAGTCAGCAAATTAAAGATTTTGATAGAGAACAAACAATGTATTTACCTTAATAGTGTTCAAACGTCATCATATATGTATCTATCAATTCATGACATCCATCTTTACAAATTTCCTTTTTCTGGCGGACACACGTTCAGATCGTCCGCTTATAGTGACCTCTCAAAACTCCGCCATCTCTCTCCCCACATCCACCACTGCTGGCGGCTCATCTCCAACTGCGCAACGCTACACGCTGTTCACATCCAACTGCCCAACACTATAATAGCGAATATTCCAACAATTCTAACCAGCCACAGATTCCACACAGCACAGTCAGTGATTTTCATACAGAGCGCTACGTGGCATTACTAACATAAATACCTAAACAGCCCACTTACACAGTCACTATCCTCTCTTTCCCAGCATCAATGTAACTCTGATATTCTACTTCCGCACAAAAAAGCACTAGCACGTTCACATTCTAAAAGTTTTAGTGACGAAGGCTGAATGAAGGTTGAGGTATTTGATTCCTCATTTTTCTGTCCTTTGAAAGAGGAACATATTCACCCATTTTGCCTTCCGACAGGAGCATTTTTCCGCTGGTTCCTTTTATTACTGCTGCTACGGGAGGGTGACTTCTTATACACTCCTGGAAATGGAAAAAAGAACACATTGACACCGGTGTGTCAGACCCACCATACTTGCTCTGGACACTGCGAGAGGGCTGTACAAACAATGATCACACGCACGGCACAGTGGACACACCAGGACCCGCGGTGTTGGCCGTCGAATGGCGCTAGCTGCGCAGCATTTGTGCACCGCCGCCGTCAGTGTCAGCCAGTTTGCCGTGGCATACGGAGCTCCATCGCAGTCTTTAACACTGGTAGCATGCCGCGACAGCGTGGACGTGAACCGTATGTGCAGTTGACGGACGTTGAGCGAGGGCGTATAGTGGGCATGCGGGAGGCCGGGTGGACGTACCGCCGAATTGCTCAACACGTGGGGCGTGAGGTCTCCACAGTACATCGATGTTGTCGCCAGTGGTCGGCGGAAGATGCACGTGCCCGTCGACCTGGGACCGGACCGCAGCGACGCACGGATGCACGCCAAGACTGTAGGATCCTACGCAGTGCCGTAGGGGACCGCACCGCCACTTCCCAGCAAATTAGGGACACTGTTGCTCCTGGGGTATCGGCGAGGACCGTTCGCAACCGTCTCCATGAAGCTGGGCTACGGTCCCGCACACCGTTAGGCCGTCTTCCGCTCACGCCCCAACATCGTGCAGCCCGCCTCCAGTGGTGTCGCGACAGGCGTGAATGGAGGGACGAATGGAGACGTGTCGTCTTCAGCGATGAGAGTCGCTTCTGCCTTGGTGCCAATGATGGTCGTATGCGTGTTTGGCGCCGTGCAGGTGAGCGCCACAATCAGGACTGCATACGACCGAGGCACACAGGGCCAACACCCGGCATCATGGTGAGGGGAGCGATCTCCTACACTGGCCGTACACCACTGGTGATCGTCGAGGGGATACTGAATAGTGCACGGTACATCCAAACCGTCATCGAACCCATCGTTCTACCATTCCTAGACCGGCAAGGGAACTTGCTGTTCCAACAGGACAATGCACGTCCGCATGTATCCCGTGCCACCCAACGTGCTCTAGAAGGTGTAAGTCAACTACCCTGGCCAGCAAGATCTCCGGATCTGTCCCCCATTGAGCATGTTTGGGACTGGATGAAGCGTCGTCTCACGCGGTCTGCACGTCCAGCACGAACGCTGGTCCAACTGAGGCGCCAGGTGGAAATGGCATGGCAAGCCGTTCCACAGGACTACATCCAGCATCTCTACGATCGTCTCCATGGGAGAATAGCAGCCTGCATTGCTGCGAAAGGTGGATATACACTGTACTAGTGCCGACATTGTGCATGCTCTGTTGCCTGTGTCTATGTGCCTGTGGTTCTGTCAGTGTGATCATGTGATGTATCTGACCCCAGGAATGTGTCAATGAAGTTTCCCCTTCCTGGGACAATGAATTCACGGTGTTCTTATTTCAATTTCCAGGAGTGTACAATACGAATTCTATGGGTCAGTAAGATTTTGACAGTTTATTTATTTACAATGAAGCTTATACCTTGACATGTTATAAATGACAAATAAGTACGCATAATACGTGGTGAACATTAATGAAACCGACAAACTGCAGGGACAGCTTCTTGAGTGGAAACGGAGAAAAAAGGTCCTGTGAACACGTCTGCGGAAATGGACGGAGTGCGTGCAACGACAAGTCGTCCCGGAACACGGTACAGAGTTGCTTGGCATGCACGTCACAACAGATGTTCAAGGAGACCTTCAAGGGATACAATATCATGCAGGATACAGAAGATACACAGGATAGAGTAGCATGGAGAGCTGCATCAAACCAGTCTCAGGACTGAAGACCACAACAACAACAACAACAACAACAACAGAAGATCGTAGTTTGGCATATACCATGTTGTCAGGGCACGTGTCTGGATTCTGTGCTAGGGTTCATCTCAATATCCTGTCGAACGCGGTCCTCCAAATCTGGTGTATGCACCGCCGCTGTTTCCCTGCACGTTCGTCTATCTTGGGATCCCAAAAAAGGCTTCAGTTGTGGTTGATGCCTATGAGGGTAGTTGTTCTGATTCAGCCGTGATGACTCTCGACCGTTTCCATCTGCTTGGCCGTGCAATAACACCTTCTCGGCTTGTTTCCTGCATGAATACCAGACCATTCTGCTGCTTACAGTATATTTCGTCAATCACGCAGCCTACAACACAGAAGAAACACATGGCACCTGGTCAGCGCCATCTACAGTGGCAACGATGCATTTCTGGACACATGTTCATAGGACCTTTTTCAATCCATTTCCAGTAAGGAATCGGTCCCTGTAGTTTGTCGGTTTTTTAATGTTCACCCTGTATCAGGTTAACACAAAGTTCTTTGCTTAACTTTTTTTACTGGATACTTTGCCCATCGATCGCAATTAATCGAAAACCTCAGTCTTATTATTTGTTTCTTAAAAGAGTAAAGAAGGTTAGTTGATATATTCTACTGAATACGCAATCTTTCTAGTTTTACATAATATTTGGCAGTCATTCTCACTTCTTTTCAGGCTTCTTAACGTCCTTTTCAGCCCATTTCTATCACTGAAGTTTCACTTTGGCATTTTTGTATAGGCGTGAAGAGCTCATCATACAGAGACAGCGCGTCATAAAGAGATGTACTGGTGAAAAACTGCTGACTAAATTTGTAGCTTATTATAGTTTAGTGACCTCAGAACCCTTGCGATTACCTTAAGACCCTTGCCATGTCACTACATCAGTTAAAACTACATTATGTCTCAGATCGGATACTACGTACATATTTTACGTGCGTTATGATAGTAACTTTGAACCTTTGCATTTCGGTAACGGATTACGATATCGAAAAAGGTTTCGAAGTTTCCAGAGAATATCATTTTGAGAGCATATGGTAAAAATTTAGAGGATTTATCATGAACAGAAGTTATAGAAGTGTCCATCCCCACAACTGGTACTTTTCGTATCCAAAAACCATTTTTTTTCGGGTTTTCCTCAGGAACCACTAATGAACAGAACTTGCTTTTATAAGACACCCGGAATTCCACCCTAGACCACACCTAACACTCGATTTGCCTGGGCTGGAGAAAGTGCGTGACGTTTACATTTTCAGTCAGTCGTGTAGGATAGCTATAGAAAGACCGTTCTTCCGATAGGTATAAAAGCGGTCACTAGGCAGAGTCCTACCCAAAACGCTTGCCCAATTATCCCAACTATCGATAGAACCCGAGATATGACCCCACGAAAAAAATCACATTTTCGTGCGCAGCTTTTTGGAAAATATAGGTACAGTGCACTTTCATACGTTAATTTAATCACGCAAACATTACATGGCAATAAACGTAACTTTTGCATCATCCATTGAATATTAAGGTTATGGGGTTAACATTTAAATAAAATAAACTCGTAAACAGCCAGTGATCTTCTAATTAATTGGAAAATAAGGGTAATGCTCCATAAGACAGACCCGCCAGGGTAAAACACTTTAAGAATGGTTATGTGACTTTATATGTATTGTAAAGTACACATAAAGTCACAACGAACGGAAACTGATTCATAAGGGACTATCAAAAATTTACGTTCGAAGGCCATGCAGTCCAGAATCGGTATGACAGACAAAATCAGCCGGCCGGGGTGACCAAGCGGTTCTAGACACTACAGTCTGGAACCGCGAGACCGCTACGGTCGCAGGTTCGAATCCTGCCTCGGGCATGGATGTGTGTGATGTCCTTAGGTTAGTTAGGTTTAAGTAGTTCTACGTTCTAGGGGACTGATGACCTCAGAAGTTAAGTCCCATAGTGCTGAGAGCCATTTGAACAGACAAAATCCCTGTGAGCATTGAGGCAATCATCACCCGTTTGGTAAAACACCGTGCACTGCTGTGCGAAGATGTCCGTAACTGCCCGCTGAACATACTCATCCGACAAGAATCGTCGATCCTTCAATGCCTTAAAAATAGGGGACCGAAGGCGTCATAATCGCATGGAAAGAGATGAGGGCTATAGGGTGGGTGCTCGATTTTTGTTGTCAGTAATTGATGAGGCTGGCCTCCCATATTGACCGGTGTATTGTGTCGAATCACGACCAGTGTGTAAATTGGTGCATCATTCCACCACGGTGGTTTTTGGTAGACATGCTACTCCATCACAATATTTATTCTTCGATGAATTTCTACACGTGCTTGTCCGTCGGCAGCCAAGAAAAGAATAAGAGCACGTCGGTCCTGTTTGAACGCATTTGGTGATAATGTCACCCAAGCTCACGTTTCCACATTTACCGCAGGCACTTCTGAACCACACGAATGCCACACTAATCCCTTGTCTGCATGTCGGTGTCTGCATACCCGCTCCGGAACGCACTACGTTGTTTGTAGGCTACAGCAACGCCCTGAAATGGATCCTTGTACGTGGGCGTATTTGCCATGTTCACATGACCTACTGTGTGGGGGAAGAGGGGAGGCCACAAAGCCATCCTCTAGTCTGGTATGCCTAAATATATAAGTTTGCTTCCCATTCAAGTTTCATTTAGGTAATTGGTCTGAAGGGAAGGCGATCCATTAATTAATATGTGACACCTACAAATTAATTTTCAGTAGTTGCAGGGGCAACAGTCTGGATGATTGACTGATCTGGCCTTGTAACATTAACCAAAACGGCCTTGCTGTGCTGGTACTGCGAACGGCTGAAAGCAAGGGGAAACTACAGCCGTAATTTTTCCCGAGGACATGCAGCTTTACTGTAGGATTAAATGATGATGGCGTCCTCTTGGGTCAAATATTCCGGAGGTAAAATAGTCCCCCATTCGGATCTCCGGGCGGGGACTACTCAAGAGGACGTCGTTATCAGGAGAAAGAAAACTGGCATTCTACGGATCGGAGCGTGGAATGTCAGATCCCTTAATCGGGCAGGTAGGTTAGAAAATTTAAAAAGGGAAATGGATAGGTTAAAGTTAGATATAGTGGGAATTAGTGAAGTTCGGTGGCAGGAGGAAGAAGACTTTTGGTCAGGTGATTACAGGGTTATAAATACAAAATCAAATAGGGGTAATGCAGGAGTAGGTTTAATAATGAATAAAAAAAATAGGAGTGCGGGTTAGCTACTACAAACAGCATAGTGAACGCATTATTGTGGCCAAGATAGACACAAAGCCCATGCCTACTACAGTAGTACAAGTTTATATGCCAACTAGCTCTGCAGATGATGAAGAAATTGATGAAATGTATGACGAGATAAAAGAAATTATTCAGGTAGTGAAGGGAGACGAAAATTTAATAGTCATGGGTGACTGGAATTCGTCAGTAGGAAAAGGGAGAGAAGGAAACATAGTAGGTGAATATGGATTGGGGGGAAGAAATGAAAGAGGAAGCCGCCTTGTAGAATTTTGCACAGAGCATAACTTAATCATAGCTAACACTTGGTTCAACAATCATAAATGAAGGTTGTATACCTGGAAGAATCCTGGAGATACTAATAGGTATCAGATAGATTATATAATGGTAAGACAGAGATTTAGGAACCAGGTTTTAAATTGTAAGACATTTCCAGGGGAAGATGTGGATTCTGACCACAATCTATTGGTTATGAACTGCAGATTGAAACTGAAGAAACTGCAAAAAGGTGGGAATTTAAGGAGATGGGACCTGGATATACTGAAAGAACCAGAGGTTGTAGAGAGTTTCAGGGAGACCATAAGGGAACAATTGACAGGAATGGGGGAAAGAAATACAGTAGAAGAAGAATGGGTAGCTCTGAGGGATGAAGTAGTGAAGGCAGCAGATGATCAACTAGGTAAAAAGACGAGGGCTAGTAGAAATCCTTGGGTAACAGAAGAAATATTGAATTTAATTGATGAAAGGAGAAAATATAAAAATGCAGTAAATGAAGCAGGCAAAAAGGAATACAAACGTCTCAAAAATGAGATCGACAGAAAGTGCAAAATGGCTAAGCAGGGATGGCTAGAGGACAAATGTAAGGATGTAGAGGCTTGTCTCACTAGGGGTAAGATAGATACTGCCTACAGGAAAATTAAAGGGACCTTTGGAGAGAAGAGAACCACTTGTATGAATATCAAGAGCTCAGATGGCAACACAGTTCTAAGCAAAGAAGGGAAGGCAGAAAGGTGGAAGGAGTATATAGAGGGTTTATACAAGGGCGATGTACTTGAGGACAGTATTATGGAAATGGAAGAGGATGTAGATGAAGATGAAATGGGAGATAAGATACTGCGTGAAGAGTTTGACGAGCACTGAAAGACCTGAGTCGAAACAGGGCCCCGGGAGTAGATAACATTCCATTAGAACTACTGATGGCCTTGGGAGAGCCAGTCATGACAAAACTCTACCATCTGGTGTGCAAGATGTATGAGACAGGCGAAATACCCACAGACTTCAAGAAGAATATAATAATTCCAATACCAAAGAAAGCAGGTGTTGACAGATGTGAAAATTACCGAACTATCAGTTTAATAAGTCACAGCTGCAAAATACTAACGCGAATTCTTTACAGACGAATGGAAAAACTGGTAGAGGCGGACCTCGGGGAAGATCAGTTTGGATTCCGTAGAAATGTTGGAACACGTGAGGCAATACTAACCTTACGACTTATCTTAGAAGAAAGATTAAGAAAAGGCAAACCTACGTTTCTAGCATTTGTAGAGCTAGAGAAAGCTTTTGACAACGTTAACTGGAATACTCTCTTTCAAATTCTGAAGGTGGCAGGGGTAAAATACAGGGAGCGAAAGGCTATTTACAATTTGTACAGAAACCAGATGGCAGTTATAAGAGTCGAGGGGCATGAAAGGGAAGCAGTGGTTGGGAAAGGAGTGAGACAGGGTTGTAGCCTCTCCCCGATGTTATTCAATCTGTATATTGAGCAAGCAGTAAAGGAAACAAAAGAAAAATTCGGAGTAGGTATTAAAACTCATGGAGAAGAAGTAAAAACTTTGAGGTTCGCCAATGACATTGTAATTCTGTCAGAGACAGCAAAGGACTTGGAAGAGCAGTTGAACGGAATGGACAGTGTCTTGAAAGGAGGATATAAGATGAACATCAACAAAAACAAAACGAGGATAATGGAATGTAGTCAAATTAAATCGGGTGATGCTGAGGGGATTAGATTAGGAAATGAGACACTTAAAGTAGTAAAGGAGTTTTGCTATTTAGGGAGTAAAATAACTGATGATGGTCGAAGTAGAGAGGATATAAAATGTAGACTGGCAATGGCAAGGAAATCGTTTCTGAAGAGGAGAAATTTGTTAACATAGAGTATAGATTTAAGTGTCAGGAAGTCGTTTCTGAAAGTATTTGTATGGAGTGTAGCCATGTATGGAAGTGAAACATGGACGATAACCAGTTTGGACAAGAAGAGAATAGAAGCTTTCGAAATGTGGTGCTACAGAAGAATGCTGAAGATAAGGTGGGTAGATCACGTAACTAATGTGGAGGTATTGAATAGGATTGGGGAGAAGAGAAGTTTGTGGCACAACTTGACTAGAAGAAGGGATCGGTTGGTAGGACATGTTTTGAGGCATCAAGGGATCACAAATTTAGCATTGGAGGGCAGCGTGGAGGGTAAAAATCGTAGAGGGAGACCAAGAGATGAATACACTAAGCAGATTCAGAAGGATGTAGGTTGCAGTAGGTACTGGGAGATGAAGAAGCTTGCACAGGATAGAGTAGCATGGAGAGCTGCATCAAACCAGTCTCAAAACTGAAGACCACAACAACAACAACCTACAAATTATGTCCCAAAGCATGCAGTTTTCAGCGTATTTTAGGCAAAACGTGACGAAGGAAATTGGAAACTGTTGAACACGGGGAAATGACATAAATACAATTGGTGGACCTTATTTTTCTGCCATAAGCCAGTAGCAGCATAGCTTGTTCCAGTATAGCTTGTTCTACTTTCTTTGTGATGTCTCAGTGGAGAGCGCGTGGAAAGAAGGGATAAGCACTTTGGTCCTTCGCAGTGAGAGATATTTTGCAGGCTGAAATCCCCCACACTGCAAATTGCACTACAACCTGACAACTTGCATTGATGGAAATGGTGCAAGGAAGTAACAAGGTCTCGTGAAACCGCGTTACAGCAATGTTCATGTTCACATGTCGTACTTACTTGTAGCTACGAATTTGAAATGAAATAAAGTGAAAAAAATTAAATAAATGCCACAGCAACAAGGTAAAGCAGTTCACTGTGTAATGTCCAGTGCAGTGCCACTTAGTGTCACCTCATGTAGACAGAAAAGCACCATTGCATATGTCATGAAAACTTCAAAATTCTGCCAAAGAATACCAAGCAGTATTGCTTCAAGAAAATTTTGACAAGGTATGTATTTCCTCCTTTTCCACCTACCATTATCCCCCCTACAATTTGCATCTGCATCCTGCATCTCCCCATCCTCCCCTTTTCTCTGTCCATCCCCTCTGTCCTATACACACTGTCCAGTTATACCACATTCTCTCTGTTCACCTCCCCCCCCCACCTTTCACCTCCTCCCCCCCCACCTCTTTCTCTCTTTCCGCTGTCCATCCATTCCTACCTTCTATCTGTTCATCACCTCCTCCCCTCTATGTCCACTTCCTCCTCCCCACTGTCTCCATCTTATCCTAATCACTTTCTCACAATCTATTCCCCCCACCCCATTTCCCATTTCTCGGCTCAGCGATGCCCATCTGCACATATATCCAATGCAATATACTGATACTACCTGCACAACACTCCTGTTTTGGAGAGCAGCTTACATGTGAGGGGTGGAAACCCTTTTTTACCTTTGGGAACTAGGAGATATTAACCAGCACAGTGATGATATACAGGAAGTAGTTTATGTATTATATGGTTGAAATCGGTCCAGTGCTTGAGGTGCCCATACTAGCCTTTTCATTGCTACTTTGCATGCATATGCATTCAACACTTATATTGCACAAACTTCCACCTCTGAGCTTTCTGTGTCCATCTTTTGCTCCCCCTGTCTACCTCTTCTCCCCATCTCCGTTTGTGTACCCCTCCCCTCTTTCTCTCTCTTCCTCTCCTCCTGATCCTTCTACTTTTCAGCCCACTCTGCCCCCTCTCTGACCATATCGACCTCTTCATATTCCTTTTCCATCTGCCCACTATGCCACTATACATTTCATCTAATCTTGCATCTTCCCCTCCTCTTCCCTCTCTCTGACCATCCACTCCTGTCCCTCTCTCTTGTAATCTCCTTCTCCTCCTCTCTCTGTCCCTCCCCTCGTTCCACAATATCTCTGTCTCTCTCCTCCTGCCCCTCCCTTCCTATCCATCCTCTCCTGAACACTCTCTTTATCCATCCTATCTCTTATTCAGCACAATATTCTCCCAGCCATGCACATCAGCAGTTTTAGCTCCTGCAAAACAGGTAAATAAAGCAGGCTGTTACCAATCCAAAACACACAGGTCGTGAAGGGCAACTGTTTCCTGCTCTGAACGGTAATATTCAGAAAGTTTACTGTTTGGGTGCCAAATTTGGTTTGGGTATGGGAAAAGATCTCAGACTGACAGTTTCATCTGTAGAACAATACACTGAGTATATATGTCGCCAATACTTCGTACAATCATTAATACACATCTCAGTTCTTCTACTACAGTGCTTTCATTTCCATTCACTTTTATTAGAATTTTCAGTAGATGCAATGTATGTTCCAGTTCTAAGCTAATTTTTTATGGAGTGAGTTGCTTGATCCCCCACCCAGATGGCGTGCGCCGGGTAAGAGAATGTAATTATTGCCTGTAAGTATTCAGAACCAGAAAGGACCAGGACAGTGGAGAGGATCCACCACCATACCTGAAGACGTACCTGGCACCAACGTGAGGTACAACGGGATTGGCGAGGAACGCGCCCAAGATGAGGTACACGGTCCGTTATTGTTTTGTACTGACAGAAGCAGTTTTTTTTTATTGTTACACCATTATGTAAAAAAAAGGAAGAAGGACACTCTGGTTAAAATCTAGGTTCAGCACAAATTTTCAACTTTTCTCATCGATTTCAATCAGTGCCCACTGGCGGCTAATGTCATTAATTCCGGTGTGCCTTTGACCAAGGGCTGAAGGACGAAAGAAGATCCCTGGCAGTTATAGTGGGCTTTAAGCTGCTGCTTCGCGACTCTCCTACGACCAGTCACATACCATGATTTTGTTTACGTTGCTATGGCAACATATCAGTGTTGCCGCAGTTGTAGGTGACTATGGTTTTCAGACGGTATTGATGGCAGACTTTTGCACTTCCCAGTTGAAAGCTGGAAACAGTATTGTCATTTGTCAGCGATATTCTCTCTCTGTAAGCGTATACCGAACGTATTGACAATTTTTCTTCAAGTAATACTTCTCGTGAATTTTTAGAGTTCCTCTGTTCGGTTCATCCTTCAAAATATTGTACCGTGATACTGTTGAATGTTGTTGTTGTGGTCTTCAGTCCTGAGACTGGTTTGATGCAGCTCTCCATGCTACTCTATCTTATGCAAGCTTCTTCATCTCCCAGTACTTACTACAACCTACATCCTTCTAAAACTGCTTAGTGTTGAATATATAGTGTTTAAGAAATAGTGTATATTAAAATATCATTGAACAGAACAGAGACTCAAATGTATTTGAAACCTGCACTGAACGCGATAGTAACTTCTTTAACTGGACATCTAAGTTATACTACACTGAATGAAGATCGTGGACGAACATGCCACTACAGTGTTGTCTTTCATTTTCTCTTTGCCGAAAATACGCACGGGACGAAATTATATTACATTCGTGTACGCACCCAGTTTTCAGGAACTCCTGCGGTGAAGTCCATTTGTGCGATTTTCTCACCCTGTACGTGTACGTGTACGTGTGCATGTGTGCGTGTGTGTGTGTGTGTGTGTGTGTGACGAGACGACTTACAGGCGTTTCAATTTTGTCTAAAAATTTTTTTGTTACATGCGCATTGTAAGAAGTTCTTCTTGAAACTGTTAAACATAAATCTGGCTTCTTCCTTTAGATTATTTCTTCAGCGACTATAGGTAACAAGGTACTGAAGCAAATAGATTAGCGACAGGGAATCCATTAAATTGCTAATCTGAAACCTAATTTGTATTACAAGGGTGGCGCGGCTGTGTTCTGTGACGTTCCGATACGCAACAGCATGCGTAGATTGCAGCACTCAAAGGCTGTCCGCTTTGTGGCTGTGTGATCGGACGACGACGCAACTACGTCAGCAGTTCTATCTGATGTAACACTGGCTGGATAAGGGAGCATAACGTCAAGTACTCAGTTCAGTTTACCACAATGACGATTTTAGATCTTCTGTGTTTATGAATCAGAGAAGTTGTAGTATGCTTTCATAACAATTTTCGCAGTTTGACTAGGTTCGAAGTTGAGGTGTACCCAGGGTGAAGCAGGCTTTTGCAAGTTTCTTCTTAATATCGCCTTCCATCCCTGTTGCTGATTTAATTTATTCGAGTTTATAACAAATAGGCAATAAACTGCAGCGAAAATGCTGCACTAATATTTAATACCTAGTGTTGGAGGAGCGCCAAGTTTTCAAAATGGGCAAAACGTAGAAAATGGGAACATATATTTATTTACAGAATGTGACACACTATTTTCAGAATTATAATATACTCTAGGTCGACGTTAGATATTTCAGATCTCTTACTCGTTAATTCTCTAATTAATAATAAATTTCCTACATGCAATGAACTGATTATAGCGTCGTTGAGGACTAAGTGCCCATTTTTTGATTTACTGAAGGCTGTCCTTTTTATTGGGTTTTCCAGCCAAAGGTTATCTAATTGGTTTTCTGATATTTCGTCAGTAAAAGGGACTGCGGAAGCAAAGATTCAGCCTCGGTTACGGTTCGGTGACAGAATATACGGCACACATACTCGAGCGAGAATCTCTGACGAGGCGAGTTACTGCTGCTAATGAAACGTCGGAAATATCCAACAACCGTCTGCTGAAGAACCTGTCAACATGGGCCAAATCAAAGGAATTCATAATCTTTCGCTTGTCTCAACCATTACACTTAATTAGCCTCTACAGCAGTGGTTATTACAGCCTAAGGAGTAAAATGTAATTTTAACATATGACACATTGTTGTTGGGGTTACTGCTTGTGAAACGTATGTATGAACATCATCTTTATCACGTACACTACCCATTACACACGTACTTTGTACTTTGTACCCTGCATCTATGACAGTAAAACTGAGACATATACGTCACATATGCTTAAGCATCTAATGAAAATACCTTCTCCCAGTTGTAGGCATTTCCTGCAATAGATCAGAAATTGCTTCGTTATTCACTTCGCAACAATAAGCGAACTAACTGACAGCACAACAGCAACTATGTAATGGCTACTGCATCGCTGTGGGGTCTACGCTGTATTATTGTTATTATTATTATTATTACCATTAGTGGCAGTGGCCACACTGAAAGCATTGGAGCCAGTTCAGAAGTAAGGAGTCCATCAGTCAAGTGATCTAAAAACACTAGGCCTAACTAAAGTGTACACATTTTAATTCGGTAAATTTTAAATGGAGGCGCAGGAGGAGGATGTAGCAAAATTGCATAGGGAGAGGTCTGGTGCAAAGGAACCATGCTTTCTAATAAATATTTACAACAACGTCGATAGTTAGCTTTCTTTTGCGAGAAGTTGTTTTGGGTAAAACTAGCAATGCACTGAGAATTGCTTTATCATTCTATAAAAAAGGTTATTCGAAATAAGTGTACCTATAGTCTCACTGACTTTGCCGTGCCTTTTTCGGTTGCGGTGAACCTCGAGTCTTCCACTGCGAAGACTGCACTTTGGTTTCAGGATCATATCCATATACCCACGATTCGTCACCTCTGATTGCCCTATTTAACAAATCTGGGTCATTTTTAATCTGATTAATCAGTTCTTGGCACACTTGAAGTCGGTATTGCCTCTGGTCACTTGACAACACTTTTGGAATGAATTTTGCAGACGCCCGACACATGTTCAGATATTCAGTTAAAATTGCTTGAATTGCATGGAAACTTATGTTCATCAGCCGTCTCCCTAATTACAAGTCTAGGATCAGAGCGCACTACGTAGCGAACTTTTACGACATTTTCATTCGTTTTTGAGGTGGGAGGACGGCCAGACCGTGGTTAATCTTCAAATGATTCACGTTATTTGCACTTTTGGAAACATTCCTGGAATTTTTTTTCCTGAAGTGTGTTAAGGACGCTCTCCATATTTGCCTGGATGTCTTCAATCGAGTCACATCGCTTCCCTTTCAGTGAAAATTTCAGTTTAGGAAACAGGTAGAAATCTGAAGGGCCCAAATCGGGGGAATATGGCGTTTGTGGAAGCACAGGAATTTTGAATTTGGTCAAAAATCCAACGATGGAGAAGGCACGATGAGCCGTAGCATTGTCAGGGTTTAGCACACATCTCCTGTCTTTCCACAATGCAGGCTTTTCTTCCGCACCTTTTCGCGCAAACGCTCAAGGACACATTTGTAGTATTCCTGGTTAATCGTCTGCCCTCAAGGAGTAAATTCATGATGCACAATACTGGTAGAATCGAAAAAAATAGGTCTATAGTTCTGCACATCTGTTCGACGTCCCTTCTTGAAAACGGGGATGACCTGTGTCCTTTTCCAATCCTATGGAACGCTACGCTCTTCTAGAGACCTACGGTACACCGCTGCAAGAAGGGGGGCAAGTTCCTTCGCGTACTCTGTGTAAAATCGAACTGGTATCCCATCAGGTCCATCGGCCTTTCCTCTTTTGAGCGATTTTAATTGTTTCTCCATCCCTCTGTCGTCTATTTCGATATCTACCATTTTGTCATCTGTACGACAATCTAGAGAAGGAACTAAAGTGCAGTCTTCCTCTGTGAAACAGCTTTGGAAAAAGACGTTTAGTATTTCGGCCTTTGGTCTGTCATCCTCTGTTTCAGTACCATTTTGGTCACAGAGTGTCTGGACATTTTGTTTTGATCCACCTACCGCTTTGGCATAAGACCAAAATTTCTTAGGATTTTCTGCCAAGTCAGTACATAGAACTTTACTTCCGAATTCATTGAACGCCTCTCGCATAGCCCTCCTCACACTACATTTCGCTTCGCGTAATTTTTGTTTGTCTGCAAGGCTTTGGCTATGTTTATGTTTGCTGTGAAGTTCCCTTTGCTTCCGCAGCAGTTTTCTAACTCGGTTGTTGTACCACAGTGGCACTTCTAAGACCGTCTTACAGTGCTCTGGCGGTATCCGTTCGAAGGCGCCGCAACGCTGAGACAGTCAGATATCGGTCTTCACGTGTGCTTGTAATGCGTCGGCGGCCTTCTCCAACTCGCTTTGTGTACTGACCTTCCTCTCTGTAGCGTGTCCACACCCTGTCGTTGATACATGGAGATTCACTGGCATATGCAGCAACACGACCGAAAGTCCGTCCCTTTCGGATCAGACAAACCACCTTTGCAACTAGCACTGTATTAAGATGTCTGACTGCATGTGCTTGGTTGAACAAAATATCCACAAATGACACAGCCATCTGTGTACCTCACGAAAACACTGGCACACTGTACTTACTTCCTTCTGAGGCGTCACATGACACTGTAATGCGTAACATGAAAGCAAAGGTCTCAAGCCGTGTATTAAGGCCATAGGTACCGCTTGTTTCAAAATACGAGGTGTGATTGGAAACTTTTAAGAATGGGCTTGTAATCGTCGGTAAAGCAGATGCCAGACTGAGATTCATTGGAAGAATCCTAAGTAAATGCAATCCGAAAACAAAGGAAGTACGTTACAGTACGCTTGTTCGCCCACTGCTTGAATACTGCTCAGCAGTGTGGGATCCGTACCAGATAGGGTTGATAGAAGAGATGGAGAAGATCTAACGGAGAGCAGCGCGCTTCGTTACAGGATCATTTAGTAATCTCGAAAACGTTACGGAGATGATAGATAGACTCCAGTGGAAGACTCTGCAGGAGAGACGCTCAGTAGCTCGGTACGGGCTTTTGTTAAAGTTTCGAGAACATACCTTCACCGAAGAGTCATGCAGTATATTGCTCCCTCCTACGTATATCTCGCGAAGAGACCATGAGGATAAAATCAGAGAGATCAGAGCCCACACAGAAGCATACCGACAATCCTTCTTTCCACGAACAATACGAGACTGGAATAGAAGGGAGAACCGATACAGGTACTCAGGGTACCCTGCGCCACACACCGTCAGGTGGCTTGCGGAGTATGGATGTAGATGTAGATGTAGATTACAGTCTGATCGGACACAACGGCTCTTTCCCATTCCTTTCGATCTTGCTTGGCACATACTCATCTAACGAATATTGTACGATGGTTTTGAACTTTGTCCACTGATCCTCAACACTATCTGTACTTGAGAAAAAACTTTTGTGTTGAGTCGTCAGGTACTCTGTAATCTGCTTTTTGTCAGTTTTGCTAAACAGAAAAATCTTCCTGCCTTAAAGCTGAAATCATTGATGCCGTAACCGCTTTATGATCGCTGATTCCCTGTTCTGCGTTAACTGTTTCAAATAGTTCGGGTCTGTTTGTCACCAGAAGGTCTAATACGTTATCGCCACGAGTCGGTTCTCTGTTTAACTGCTCAAGGTAGTTTTCAGATAAAGCACTTAAAAAAATTTCACTGGATTCTTTGTCCCTGCCACCCGTTATGAACGTTTGAGTCTCCCAGTCTATATCCGGCAAATTAAAATCTCCACCAAGAACTATAACATGGTGGGGAAATCTACTTGAAATGTTTTCCAAATTATCCTTCAGGTGCTCAGCCACAACAGCTGCTGAGCCAGGGGGCCTATAGAGACATCCAATTACCATGTCTGTGCCTGCTTTAACTGTGACCTTCACCCAAATTATTTCACATTTCGGATCTCCGTCAATGTCCTTCGATACTATTGCACTTCTTATTGCTTTAAACACGCCTCCCCCTTCACTGTCCAGCCTGTCTCTGCGGTATACATTCCAATCTGAGTTTAGAATTTCATTACTGTTTACGTCTGTTTTCAGCCAACTTTCTGTCCCTAGTACTATATGGGCGTTGTGACCGTTTATTAATGAGAGCAGTTCTGGGACCTTTCTATAGACGCTCCTGCAGTTTACTATTAGCACGTTAATATTGTTATTCCCTGTTGCATTTTGCCTACTCCTACCTTGCCACGTCTCAGGAGGCGTCTTGTCGGGCCTAGGGAGGGAATTCTCTAACCTAAAAAACCCCCATGTGCACTCCACACGTACTCCGCTACCCTTGTAGCCGCTTCCGGCGTGTAGTGCACGCCTGACCTATTCAGGGGGACCCTACATTTCTCCACCCGATAGCGGAGGTCGAGAAATTTGCACCCCAGATCTCTGCAGAATCGTCTGAGCCTCTGGTTTAAGCCTTCCACTCGGCTCCAAACCAGAGGACCGCGATCGGTTCTTGGAACGATACTACAAATAGTTAGCTCTGATTCCACCCCACGAGCGAGGCTTTCCGCCTTCACCATTTCCGCCAACCGCCTGTACGAACTGAGGATGACCGCTGAACCCAGACGGCAGGAGTCATCGGTGCCGACATGAGCAACAATTTGCAGTCGGGTGGTTACGAGAAAGGACCTTACGATCCAGACATGCTGTTAGAGTTCGCCGCTTGACACGACAATGCATTGTACCTCGCCTTCAGTTCCGCCGCTCCCATGTCATCTGCCAGTTCCGTCACTTATGAAATGTGTTGTCCTCAGACGAGTCCAGATATACTCTGACGCAAAGTGATGACCGTGTTTGTGTGCGGAGAATTGTGGTGAGCGGTCCCTGCCAAATGTTGTCCAGGAAATTGAAAGATTTCCAAGGTTCTGTGATGTTGTGAGGGGCTTCAGTGTTGACATCCATACGGATGTTGTCGTTTTCCAAAGTGATCTTACCGCCAAGCAGTACGTCAAACGTACGAACAGATCCTGTTGGTCTTCGTACATCCATATTGAAACTGGATGAAGGTGGGACACAGCTTGTATAATTTTTATTAAAAATGGAATTCCTCCAGCTGTACTTAAGATTTTTTATTTACTTCGCTACTAGTTTCAACGTTGCGTCAACGCCATCTTCAGGCCCATACACTTTGATGAAATCAGTTTTGTTGTAAGTAGGCTGTTTAGTATTTTTATGTTGGTAACTCCACGTATCGCTCTGTATTAAAATCACTGACTGTGCTTGTGTACTGTTGGGCTGTTAGATGTGAACAGCACGTAGCGTTGTGCAGTTGGAGGTGAGCCGCCAGCAGTGGTGGATGTGGGGAGAGAGATGCCGGACTTTTGAGAGATTACTATGTGAGCACGATCTGGACGTGTGTCCGTCAGAAAAAGGAAATTTGTTTAATTGGATGTCACAAAATTATATATATATATATATATATATATATATATATATATATATATATATATATATATATAATGACTTTTGAACGCTATTAAGGTAAATACATTGTTTGTTCTCTGTCAAAATCTTTCATTTGCTAACTATACCTATCAGTAGTTAGTGCCTTCAGTTGTTAGAATCTTTTATTTAGCTGGGAGTATTGGCCCATTTTTGTGAGATAAGTGATTCATGAAAGGTAAAGGTCATTGTTAGCCAGGGCCATTCTTTTATATGGACTATTGAAAGTCAGATTGCGTTGCACTAAAATATTGTGTTTCAGTTTAGTGATGATCAGAATAAGTAAAGAGAAAACTGTCTGAGTACGTTGGGTTTTGCTCAGCTTTTTGTAAATCAGATAACGTAACAGGTTTACCAGCACAGTAATTCACAATTTTTCAAAGGGGCGTTTCAGTGTGTGGCTCAGTCTAGAAGTCCGCGGTGAGACCAACACGTGCTCCACATGGATAGCGGGCAGTAACTAATGTGGCCTTAGTTACTGCCCGCTATCCATGTGGAGCGCGTGTTGGTCTCACCGCGGACTTCTAGACTGAGCCACAGACAACATATTTCACCGAAGTGTACGGGTCTGAAGATGGCGTTGACGCAACGTTGAAACTAGTAGTGAAGTAAATAAAAAATTTTAAGTACAGTTGGAGGAATTCCATCTTTAATTAAAAAATGATCCTGTTGGACCATGTGCTCGATCCTGCATACGGCGGTGGCCCTGAATTCCTTCTGATGTCCACGGCCTATGTGACAAGCGTCAGCAGGGATGTTTTGCGAAGCCTGGACATAGAAATAATGGAATGTTTGACTGTGAATCCCAACGTAAACCCCATCTGGTGTATGTGGAGCGTGCTTGTCAGACGTTTTCGTGGTCGTCCTGTTCCACCACAAAGCCTCCGAGAACTCTTACGGGGTCTCATTGAAGAGTAGGAACAAATAGCGTAGGAAGACCTCTGTAGACCTATACGGAGCATTCCGCGTAGATGTCAGGCGGTGATAAACAATAAAAGCTCCCAGCATGACAGGATAAATGATTGTTTCCGATTTGCTTGCTACACCTGTCGGAAGTTTCAGTACTTTTTATATAAACGATCGAGGACGTAATGATGTTTTGTAGTGTACTTAATTTGTGAAAGATAACGTATCCAGTCCTCTATTATTGCTTAATGGAGTATCGCAGAAGCCCAAAGTTACGTTCCTCTCATTCTTGTGAGCGGAGTATTATTTCCTAAGGGTGCACATACACTACTGACCATTAAAATTGCTACACCAAGAAGAAATGCAGATCATAAACAGGTATTCATTGGAGAAATATATTATATTACAGCTGACATGTGATTACATTTTCACCCTATTTGGATGCATAGATCCTGAGAAATCAGTACCCAGAACAACCACCTCTGGGCGTAATAACGGCGTTGATACACCTAGACATTGAGTCAAACAGATCTTGGATGGCGTATACAGTTACAGTTGCCCATGCAGCTTCAACACGATACCACAGTTCATCAAGAGTAGTGACTGGCGTATTGTGAGGAGCCAGTTGCTCGGCCACCATTGACCAGACGTTTTCAATTGGTGAGAGATCTGGAGAGTATGCTGACCAGGGCAGCAGTCGAACATTTTCTGTATCCAGAAAGGCACGTACAGGACCTACAACATGCGGTCGTGCATTATCCTGCTGAAATGTAGGGTTTCGCAGGGATCGAATAAAGGGTAGAGCCACGTGTCGTAACACATCTGAAATGTAACGTCCACTGTTCAACGTGCCGTCAATGCGAACAAGAGATGACCGAGACGTGTAACCAATGGCAACCCATACGATCACGCCGGGTGATACGCCAGTATGGCGATGACGAATATACGCTTCCAAAGTACGTTCACCGCGATGTCGCCAAGCACGGATGTGACCATCATGATGCTGTAAATAGAATCTGGATTCATCCGAAAAAATGACGTTTTGCCATTCGTGCACCCAAGTTCGCCGTCGAGTACACCATCGCAGGCGCTCCTGCCTGTGATGCAGCGTCAAGGGTAACCGCAGCCATGGTCTCCGAACTGATAGTCCATGCTGCTGCAAACGTCATCGAACTGTTCGTGCAGATGGTTGTTGTCTTGCAAACGTCCCCATCTGTTGACTCAGGGATCGAGACGTGGCTGCACGATCCGTTACAGCCATGCGGATAAGATGACTGTCATCTAGACTACTAGTGATACGAGGCCGTTGGGATCCAGCTCGGCGTTCCATATTACCCTCCTCAGCCCACCGATTCTATATTCTGGTAACGGTCATTGGATCTCGACCAACGCGAGCAGCAATGTCGCGATACGATAAACCGCAATCGCGATAGGCTACAATCCGACCTTCATCAAAGTCGGAAACGTGATGGTACGCGTTTCTCCTCCTTACACGAGGCATCACAACAACTTTTCACCAGGGAACGCCGGTCAACTGCTGTTTGTGTGTTAGAAATCGGTTGGAAACTTTCCTCATGTCAGCACGTTGTGGGTGCCGCCACTGGCGTGAACCTTGTGCGAATGCTCTGAAAAGCTAATCATTTGCATATCACAGCATCTTCTTCCTGTCGGTTAAATTTCGCGTCTGTGGCACGTCATCTTCGTGGTGTAGCAATTTTAATGGCCAGTAGTGTATGATGAACGCAGGTTACCTGCATAACGGAAGCCCGTGTGAGGCGAACAATATCTCCACGGCCAGCATACAGCAGCGGCCGTGCGACAGCTACAGCCACAGCGGATACGTTACACCTGCCTAGTCGGAATGAACGAAACGCTCTGCCCGCTTCCACGCGACAGGTTGCCAACTCCATACATCTACATCTACATCTACATGACACCTCTAAAAATCACACATTAAGTGCATGGCAGAGGGTCCATCGAACCCTCTTCGCAATAGTTCTGTTTTCTCGAATAGCGCACGGAAAAAACGGATACCTATATTTTTCCGTGCGAGCTGTGATTTCCCTTATTTTATTATGACAATCGTAATTTAATTTACTCTTAGAGTGAAATCAGTAGATTGACTATCTTTTATAGATTCTATTTTTAATAATGTAACTCATAAAAATCGTTCCCATGATTTATAAACAAATGCGGAAAATGTAAAATCGGAAAATGCTTCAGAGTATCGCGAACTTTCATAGACAGCGTGCATTTCGTGTTTCGAGACTGAAATAGTACTGAAATATGGAGTAGTAAAAGTGGTATCGACAGACTCATTTGACCAGAATGGTCCGTTACAGTCTGAAGATGTCTGTTATGAATGGCTTGCTGTGTTCTGTTTGCAAGTAACTCGTCAATGGAGTGACAAGCCGGTCTGTTATTCCGCATGCTAGCGCTTTATTCATTATTGCAGAACTGTATGGACCACCATCTGGAAGTCCAAAAAAGGGCGTGCCCTGTAGGCGCTTGCAACTACTTCCGGCAGCGAGATGGATTTTACACGACTGTTGTTTTTGAAACCCTTGTTGATTTCTACAATGGAGATTTTTCGGTATACACGAATATAAAGCACGATCCAAAATTCTACAATAGACCAACATCAGAGGTATAAGCCTCTAGTTTTGTGCGTTTGGTCGACGACCCTTCTCAGGAACTGGAATGATCAACGCTTTTCCAGTCACTAGGAAACGCTACGCTCCCCCAGCAACCAAAGGTAAGCTGCAGTTAAAAGAGGAGTAAGTTCTTCCGCACAGGCCATATAAATCTAAGGGGTATCCCATCAGGTCCAGTCGCCTTTATCGCTTTGAGCGATAGATATCTTAGGTGTTGCGAAACAACTCAAATGACTTAAGAAAGGCAAGTCTTCCGGTCCAGATGGAATACCAATCAGGTTCCCTTCAGAGTACGCAGACACAATAGCGCCTTTCTTAGCAATCATATACAACCACTCACTTGACGAAAGGTCTATTCCTAAGGACTGGAAAGTAGCACAGGTCACACCAATATTCAAGAAAGGCAATAGGAGTAACCCATTGAATTACAGACCCATATCACTGACCTCAATTTGCAGTAGGATTTTGGAGCATATAGTGTACTCGAACATTACGAATCACGTTGAAGAAAATGACTTATTGATACATAACCAATACGGATTCAGAAAATATCGTTCTTGTGCAACACAGCTACCTGTTTATTATCATGAAGTAATGAGTGCTGTCGACAAGAGATCTCAGATCCGGCTCCATATACCTAGATATCCAGAAGGGTTTTGATACCGTTCTTCACAACCGACTATTAATGCGTGCATATGGAGTATCGTCTCAGTTGTGTGACTGGATTCGTGATTTCCTCTCAGAGAGGTCGCAGTTCGTAGTGATAGACGGTAAATCATTGAGTAGAACAGAAGTGATATCTGGCGTTCCACAAGGTAGTGTCATAGGCCCTCTGCTGTTCGTGATTTACCCAAATGATCTAGGTGATAATCTGAGCAGCCCCCTTAGATTGTTTGCAGATGACGCTGTAATTTACCGTCTAGTAAAATCATCAGACGATCAATTCCAATCACAAAATGATCAAGAGAGAATTTCTGTATGGTGCGAAAAGTGGCAATTGGTACTAAAGGAAGGGGAATGGGAAACAAAGACAGCGATTTGTTGGCAGACCACTTAGAAGATGCGACAAACCTACTAAAGAAACAGCCTACATTACAATTGGCCGTCCTCTGCTGGAATATTGCTGCGCGGTGTGGGATCCTTACCAGGTAGGATTGACAGAGGACATCGAAAAAGTGCAAAGAAGGGCAGGCTGCTGCGTGTTATCGCGCAATAGGGGTGAGAGTGTCACTGATATGATACGCGAGTTGGGGTGGCAGTCACTGAAACAAAGGCGGTTTTCTTAGGGCGAGATCTATTTACGAAATTTCAATCACCAACATTCTCTTCCGAATGCGAAAATATTTTGATGACACCCACCTACGTAGAGGAAAATGAACATCATAACAAAATAAGAGAAATCAGAGCTCGAACGGAAAGAATTAAGGTGGTCCTTTTTCCCACGCGATGTTCGCGAGTGGAATGACAGAGAAGTAGTATGAAAATGATTCGATGAACCCTCTGCCAGGAACTTAAGTGTGAATTACGGAGTAACCATGTACACTACTGGCCATTAAAATTGCTACACCAAGAAGAAATGCAGATGATAAACGGGTATTCATCGGACAAATATATTATACTAGAACTGACATGTGATTACATTTTCACGCAATTTGGGTGCATAGATCCTGAGAAATCAGTACCCAGAACAACCACCTCTGGCCGTAATAACGGCCTTCTTACGCCTGGGCATTGAGTCAAACAGAGCTTGGATGGCGTGTACAGGTACAGCTGCTCATGCAGCTTCAACACGATACCACACTTCATCAAGAGTAGTGACTGGCGTATTGTGAGGAGCCAGTTGCTCGGCCACCATTGACCAGACGTTTTCAATTGGTGAGAGATCTGGAGAATGTGCTGGTCAGGGCAGCAGTCGAACATTTTCTGTATCCAGAAAGGCCCGTACAGGACCTGCAACATGCGGTCGTGCATTATCCTGCTGAAATGTAGGGTTTCGCAGGGATAGAATGAAGAGTAGGGCCACGGGTCGTAACACATCTGAAATGTAACGTCCACTGTTCAAAGTGCTGTCAATGCGAACAAGAGGTGACCGAGACGTGTAACCAATGGCACCCTATACCATCACGCCGGGTGATAGGCCAGTATGGCGATGACGAATACACGCTTCCAAGGTGCGTTCACGGCGATGTCGCCAATCACCGATGCGACCATCTTGATGCTGTAAACAGAACCTGGACTCGTCCGAAAAAATGACGTTTTGCCATTTGTGCACCCAGGTTCGTCGTTGAGTGCACCATCGCAGGCGCTCCTGTGTGTGATGTAGCGTCAAGGGTAACCGCAGCCACGGTCTCCGAGCTGATAGTCCATGCTGCTGCAAACGTCGTCGAACTGTTCGTGCAGATGGTTATAGTCTTGCAAACGTCCCCATCTGTTGACTCAGGGATCGAAACGTGGCTGCACGATCCATTACAGCCATGCGGATAAGATGCCTGTCATCTCGACTGCTAGTGTGTTACGAGGCCGTTGGGATCCAGCACGGCGTTCCGTGTTACCCTCCTGAACCCACCGATTACATATTTTGTTAACAGTCATTGGATCTCGACCAATGCGAGCAGCAGTGTCGCGATACGATGAACCGCAATCGCGATAGGCTACAATCCGACCTTTATCAAAGTCGGAAACGTGATGGTAGGCATTTCTCCTCCTTATACGAGGCATCACAACGACGTTTCACCAGGCAACGCCGGTCAACTGCTGTTTGTGTATGAGAAATCGGTTGGAAACTTTCCTCATGTCAGCACGTTGTAGGTGTCGCCACCGGCGCCAAACTTGTGTGAATGCTCTGAAAAGCTGATCATTTGCATATCACAGCATCTTCTCCCTGTCGTTTAAATTTCGTGTCTGTAGCACGTCATCTTCGTGGTGTAGCAATTTGAATGGCCTGTAGATGTAGATGTAGATGCAATTGACCTATACCGCGGCCTGTTATTTCGACTTACTGAAAGGTTCGTATACCGTCGTAATGTTGAGCCGCGACGCTTACGCGGGCGCGTGGGCGACTCCCTCGCAGTGGGCCACTCCGGCAGCACTTAGGGCTGTCGGCGATCTCGCATCATCGGTGATGGCGGCGTGCGCGTGGAGTGCACGCCAAACAGAGCGTCAAGTCACGTCCGTTCGCGTTACAGGGCGACTATTGCCGTCCGATAAGCGTCGCATCTGCGCTGTTGACGCACGCGCACTATTTAATAAGCGACGCTGCTGGCTGAAGACTAAAGAAGGCTTGCTGTTTGCTCAGCCCCTGATTAGCGATTTCACGCGTCACAATCACACTACGCTGATCGGCTTCTGCTGCGACCTTCCAGCATATTTGCGAAAGATACATCCGCCGTTACGCGGATGGTGCAGGTTTTGCCAAGCGAGATTTATTTGCCTGTACTGCTGGTATTTACTTATTGATTATTATTTCACAGTTTCACATCTACTACGTTTACATCTGCATACTTATTTCACAAGACAATGTACTGTGAATGGTGGAGGGTATATCGTACCAAGCGATCCGTTTCGTAAAGCATGGTTGCAAAATACTGACACGAATTATTTACAGTGTAATGGAAATCTGATCCAAGCCTAGTTCCGAAGAAATGTAGGAAAATGTGAGGCAGTACTGCTCCTACGTCTTAGTAGACGGGTTAACCCTAGATTATCAAATATTCATAAAATTTACAATTACAGTTGGTACATATTTGCGGTTCCAGCCAATCTCGTATTGTCAGGATGGGTGTAAAACAGTACACATTGTACTTATTTTGTACGTTATATACCATTGGAGACCTTATAACTGTAATTAACTAGTGTGTAAACTACAAATTGGGATTTCCTTTCAAAAATATAAGGAGTAGTAAAATTTAACAATGGTTTAGTGACAAAGTAACATTTGAAACTTCCTGGCAGATTTAAACTGTGTGCCAGACCGAGACTCGAACTCGGGACCGTTGCCTTTCGCGGGCAAGTGCTCGACGAACTGAGCTACCCAAGCACGACTCACGCCCCGTCCTCACAGCTTGCAGAACTAGCAAAGGTCCCAAGTTCGAGTCTCGGTCCGGCACACAGTTTTAATCTGCCAGGAAGTTTCATATCAGCGCACACTCCGCTGCAGAGTGAAAGTCTCATTCTGCAAAGTGACATTTTCCTCCCTTTATTGTCTAGAGTTAAAGAAAAGCAAACCAACGTTTATAGTATACGTAGATTTCGAGGAAGCTTTTCACAGTGTTTACTGGACTAATCATCCTAAAGCTAGCAGGGATACAATACAGGGAACTAAAGGTTACTTACATCTAGTACAGAAACAAGGCTGCAGTTATAAGAGTCTAGCGATATGAAAGGGAAGTAATCGTTGAGAAGAGAGCTACACAGAATTGCATCCCATTCCCCTTGTTATTTAATCTGGACACTGAGCAAGCAGTAACGGAAACCATGCAGAAATTTTATTAAGGGAAACTGTAGTGCAGAATTCAAAACTCTGAGGTTTAGTAGAGTATCTGAACGGAATGAACAGCGTTTTTTTTATTTCTTATTAAAAAGTGGTAATATGGGCATCAAGAAAAGTGAAATCAACAAAAGTGAAACAATGGTAATGGAAGATCTGTATGTACATCTATATTTAGATCTATATATGTATTTATATAAAGCTGAGCATATGTATGAGTGTGTAAGAACTCCCCCCTCCCCCAGGCCCCTGGACCACAAAGTGGGCCAAATTTGACACGTAACCTCCTTGACCCAAGAGGGCCAACATAGGGGACGCTTACGAAGCTATAAGCCACGGAAATGGAGGCACCCCAGCGCATCACAACAAGACTGCCTCGCCAGAAGAGAAAAGGTGACCACAGCATTTACGAAAAGACTATGTAACATCAGTATGACCTTACTGTAAAGTAAGACAGTCACGGTCGAAAAATAGTCAAAATGGCTTCAAATTCTTATGTACAGTAAGTTTTATAGGCTTACAGATCCGCTAGAGAACTGAAGCCATGGATTCGGTGAGGGCAGAGGTATAGGCTCCACATATAACGACGAAAATATAATTTCCTTTGATGAGTGGTGCAGATCTCTTTGCAAATACTGAACTGAGACATATCTTCATCAATCTTAGTCATACTAGCGCCAGTCAGTTACTTTCACCTATCGGAGATGGGCAAATGCCGGTGAGAAATAGGGGACTTGGAACTGTAGATCAGTGTTTCAGCAGATATCGGTACAAAGTGGTGGAAACTACAAAAGATGCATGGCTCAGCGTGTGATGGTAGTTTATGGACGGATGTTTCCTGCTACATGCAAAAATGCAATATTTCAGATTGTTTGTTGTGCTGCAGACGATAATGAAAATCAAAGTAGCGACATTTTATTTACCTGCACAACTTACACAAGGTGCTAAATGACAATAGTTGTTCAAGGTAGCTTCGATGGAGGCATGGCAGGCATCATCGAACTTAGCATGAGATCACTTACATGTTGGCCAGGCTTCCATATCCAGCTGTTTTAAGTAACTTCATGATAATGCCGTTTATTTGACTGTACAAACAGAGATTCGTAGGTTCTCGCGTTCCCGTGGTAGAGGCAGATCATATTTCCACGATGGGAAAAAAGAAACGGCCAACAGATGGTGCTTTCTTCGGTGAAATGCAGGGTGTTGCTTTTCAAGCTGTCAGTGTGGCGGGTGGGAGGTACGCCGCTATGTTACAGAATCGCATCAATAGCCTGGCTGATAAACTCCTGCTGGAAGGTGCGACTTTTGTGCAGGATGGCGCCCCACCCCATGGTGCTACACAAGTGAAAGATCTCTAGCGCACGTCGTTTGGTAAGGATCGCGTACTGGACCTCCATTTCTGTCATTTCCTTAGTGTGTGTGTTTATTGGTTGTGGGGTTACACGAAGTCGTAATTCTACCGCTATCGTCCGATCTCATTAGGGATGTTACAAGCCAACATCCGACGGCATTTTTTCACCAAACCTAATGATATGCTGTACAGTGCTGTTCACAACATCGTCCCTTGACTACAAATATTGTTGATGAGTGACGCTCGGTATGTTGAGCATTTGTTATAAAGACAATTGCTGTTGATGAAAATCAGTTGCTTTGCTATTCTTTTCGTATCACATGAAGCGTCATTGGTTTGTCATTTTGTGCACATTTCTTGGTTTCAATACAACCTCACGTCATTTCAAACACTTGCGTCAATTTGTACCTCTCTATTTACATTCTTTTCTTTTTGAGGTACAGAATTTTCAAATTGTAACAGACTTCTCGGTCACTCTGTAGATGTACATCTGTGGTGCTCTGTACTGGGGTGCCTAAGCATTGAAAAGCCGATAAATTAGACATAGAATAATTTTGTGGTCATGTTACATGTCTGGCCGCAGCAATCCTACTTGAGCATTTATTACAGCACATTACATTAAAAGTTGAAATACACCATATGCTTAATATATTTCTCGATAGAAATTGTTTGTAATAGATACTAATATTTGATATAGATTAATATTTCAAAATACAAGAAAAAAGATTAATTCATATTACTACAAAACTATCACCCACCATTTAAACCAAGTACTGCTACTATGACTACCAACACTACGGTTACTGTTTCTTTGCCGGCCATAGTGGCCGAGCGGTTCTAGGCGCTACAGTCTGGAAACGCGCGACCGCTACGGTCGCAGGTTGGAATCCTGCCTCGGGCATGGATGTGTGTGATGTCCTTAGGTTAGTTAGGTTTAAGTAGTTCTAAGTTCTAGGGGACTGATGACCTCAGAAGTTAAGTCCCATAGTGCTCAGAGCCCTTTTTTTGGTTTAGTTTTGTCATTCGGATCACCACATCTTTGGAGAACTTATATGATTATTGAGCGTTATTTTCAGCTACTGGATCTGCCCTGGAACTTCACCGATCTATTCGCGATTGTGAACATGATTATTACGTAATTAAACTCTCCTTCTTTGTATGGGACTGGCCCACACTGCTGCTGAGGTCACTCCATGTGATGCTTTAGAAAAGTCTCATAAAATGAAGACTCGTATTCTACAGTACCCAAGAAATCCAGCAAGCGTGCTGGTGTCCTTTTCAGTACCCAAGAAATCCAGCAAACGTGCTGGATTACTTGGGTACTGAAGAGGACACCAGCAATGTTTCCACTGTAGAATACGTGTCTTCAGTTTATAACTCTGAGACTTTTCTAAGACATAGAACCCACATGGAGGGACCTCAGCAGCAGTGTGGGCCAGTCCCACACAAAGAAGCAGAGTTATATTACGTAATAATCGTGTTCACAATCGCGAATTCACACTGTACTTGTAACCACAATGTCAATGATAGTAATCATGGGCATATTGCTTTGTTAATTAAAAAGTTAATAAAACCACTCAAGTAATTTACACATGAAAATCAATATTTCCCAGCCATTGGAAATGAGCAATGGGTCGTCTAACTAGAGGACAATTCAATGCTGACAACAGCTTAATTTCCATGTTCACCGATCAGTTAATTTAGAAAAGCTACAATATGACGAAAATTAGTAGAAGTTTGGAGCCGTCACGTTTAGATTTCGGCTGCAGAAACGCCACTGTGTAGCAACGCTAGTTTCTGCCACGTCCGTTGATCAGACGTCAGGACAAGATGGCCAACTTGAATGCCATGAGGACAAGCCGGCCCTCTGGGCAGCAGCATTAGGAACGTACTCATTGCAACCCTCAGTTAAGTTGGCTATAGGAACCTTTTTCTCTGGGAGCGGGCACAATGCGATGCTACACCCAAGTTTATAAAACCATGGAGAAATGCTCTCTGAGACTCATTACATTGCAGACTAGAGTCGGTCTACCATTTCGTTGCAGTTCTCAGTCAATATCTCACTATAAGAGTGTGGAAGTTGCCAACATCTTTTTGTACATATATTGGCTTTGATCACCTTGGAAGCAGCCGTGTGCACAGTCAATATATTTTAGTTACTATACAATGTTCGTGGCCACTACAATCGTTTTTATTATGTGCTTGCACTCCGAGCAGCTGGCATCGCGATTTCATGGACACTGCGGTGGTGAAGCTTTATCGTGCTGTCCCTGTCTTTGTGTTTGACATTCGCTTCTGAGAGTTCATCTAAATCCTCTACCTCAAATTTATTTTGTTTAAATGAACAATATATTGATTTATTTGAAATTTGCCATCAGTTACTGTTTTGAGTTATCTCCCTGTCCCCTTCATTCTTTTCGTTATTTATTCTGGTACTCGAAACTCCTGTAGTAGGAAGACAAGTCTCACATCTCCACAGCCAGCACACAGAAGATTGGCAGGAGAGATTACTTTTATCTGCTAACAGGGGAACAGTAGCAGTGTGGCACTGGGCATTCTGGCAGAGTGTGATGACACAGCATCAGTCAGCACTTTTTTATCTGTGGTGTCATATTATAGCTGAGACAACTGGGTGTCTCATATTATCAGCAATTTCTTATCTCCAAGATCATTCTGAGAATTATGACATCCGGCAGTTTGCCAAGGCCAAGGAGGGGAGTGGGGAAGGGATTGCTCCCCATTTCGTCGAGCACCCCTGCAGTAATGCATACCCAATGGCATGCAATATGCATGCTTATTGTCAGCATGAAGTACCTCCAACCCAGGCTCCACTGCTCAGCAGATTGTGTGTGCTGGGTGATGGCGTGCTAGCTCAGCTCCCCACCTTCGAGCAGTATTTTTCATAATAATGTGATAGTGTGTGCCTCCTCATTTGTTGTCCAGCATGAAGTGATGCCATCAGCAGTAGCGATCAGCTGGAAAGAAGAAGTTTATCAGTATGTACTATGTCAATCCATCTCTAATTATTATTATTATTATCTGTACACTGTAGACTTCATTACACTTATTTTCCTATTATTGTTTCTGACTACGTTCCAGTGAGAGATGAGGACATGCAACATGTCTAAGTCTGAGCCTGTAACTACAAAATCGGTGCAGGCTAAATTTACTGAAGGAATGTCCATGTACGTAACCTCACATATACGCTCGAATACAATTCAGGCTGAATTCAATGCATATAAAGACAACTATTTGTATACTTCTATGAAGCTGGATGACTGTGTGTTAATAAAAAAGTTCTATAAACTAAAACTGTTATTATTTGCCGTAGCTGAGTGGTCAGCGCGACAGAATGTCAATCCTAAGGGCCTGGGTTCGATTCCTGGCTGGGTCGGAGACTTTTTCCGCTCAGGAACTGGGTGTTGTATTCTAATCATCATCATTTTATCCTCATCGATGTGCAAGTCGCCGAAGTGGCGTCAAATCTGAAGACTTACACCCGGCGAACGGCCTACCCGACGGGAGGCCCTAGTAACACGACATTTGCATTTATTTATTCACAATAGAGAGATCAAATAATAATAACACAGATATAGCAAATTAGCTCACGCTTTATTACCAAAAACAATACATTTTTTTCAAAAAAAGATTGCATAAAAGCAGAATGCTTTTACCAGGGTTGACCGAAAAGCAATGCCTCCACCTTCTTAACCCTTCAATAGTTGGCAGCATTGGTATGCCGTAGGTACTGGCTTGTTCCGTAGGCTCTTCTCTACAGCTTCATTTGGCGGTAAGCCTTAGCATTGAACGGTTGGGTTGTTACTGTTTAAAGTATGGATCCCTGCGCAGACGGTCGGTCAACATGATTTAAGCAACGTGCAGTCATTGAATTCTTGACAGCAGAAGGTGTTACCCCAAAGGAGATTCATCAGAGAATGAAAGCAGTTTATGGAGATTGTGTTGATGTGAGTACTGTACGTCGTTGGGCGAGTAAGTTTAAACATGTTGAGGCGGGAACATCTGACCTGCGTGGTAAACAGAGAGTTGGACGCCCTGTGACAGCAGCCACGAGTTTCACAAGCAAAATGTTGACAGATTGATTCAGGACGATCTTCGTATCACACAGAGAGAAACTACAAGCACAATCGGCATTTCACAAGAACTTGTGGGTCACATTATTTGCTTCGCTTGGCTATCGGAAGATCTGTGCCCTATGGGTACTCCGGATGCTGACTCCTGAAATGAAAGTGCACAGACTTGAAATTTGTCAGGAACTCCTCTCGCGTTACAAGAATGAAGGTGACGCGTTTCTCCATTCAATCATGGGACGTACGGGCGGACCTAGTGAGGCTAGTACGCCCGTACGGGATAACGCCAAAAAATGAAATTTTGAAAATGCAAAAACTTATGATGCCAATCGATCCATATACACTATAATAACATGTGTACCAAATATTACTATGCTTGATTAATTAATAACAACAATATTACACTTTGAAGATTTCAGAAACTAAGTCCCATAGGGAACTCAATGTATAAGAACTTTAACTTTCGTCACTTAATTGAAACGCGAAAATTCTAAGTCCAGAAGGTCAAAAAATGAAGTTCCTCAAAACTGAAAAATAACTATATCTGTTGATGATGAAGACGTTGAGAGAACTGTGACACTGTGGTTGCGGAAACAGTGTCGACTTCTTCCGTGACAGCTTCAGAAAATGAGTTTTATTTATTTATTGTTCCGTGGGACCAAATTAAGGAGAAGTCTCCATGGTCATGGAACGAGTCAATACATGAAATTATAACACGATAGTAGAAACAGATAAAATGAAATACGAGAAACGTATTCAGGCGACAATTCGTAAGTTTAAATAAAGAAAATCAACAATGTAACACTGGAATTAGATTAATTTTTCAGCTCTTCCAGGAGCTCCTCGACAGAATAGAAGGAGTGAGCCATGAGGAAACTCTTCAGTTTAGACTTAAAAGCGTCTGGGCTACTGCTAAGATATTTGAGTTCTTGTGGTAGCTTATTGAAAATGGATGCAGCAGAATACTGCACTCCTTTCTGCACAAGAGTCAAGGAAGTGCATTCCACATGCAGATTTGATTTCTGCCTAGTATTAACTGAGTGAAAGCTGCTAACTCTTGGGAATAAGCTAATATTGCTAACAACAAACGACATTAAAGAAAATATATACTGTGAGGGCAATGTCAGAATTCCCAGACTATTGAATAGGGGTCGACAAGAGGTTCTCCACACCACATACAGCTCGAACAGCCCGTTTTTGAGCCAAAAATACCCTTTTTGAATCAGAAGAATTACCCCAAAAAATAATACCATATGACATAAGCGTATGAAAATATGCGAAGTAGACTACTTTTCGTGTTGAACTGTCACTTGTTTCAGACACTAATGGTAAATAATGCAGCATTTAGTTTTTGAACAAGATCCTGAACATGGGCTTTCCACAACAGCTTACTATCTATCCGAATGCCTAGGAACTTGAACTGTTCCGTCTCGCTTATAATATGCCCATTATGTCTGATCAAAATATCGGTTCTTGTTGAATTGTGAGTTAGAAACTGTAAAAACTGAGTCTTACTGTGATTTAGCATCAAATTATTTTCCACAAGCCATGAACTTATTTCATGACTACATTATTTGATAATGTTTCAATATTACACGCAAGATCCTTCACTACCAAGCTGGTGTCATTAGCAAACAGAAATATTTTTGAATCACCTGTAATACTAGAAGGCATATCATTCATATAAATAAGAAACAGCAGTGTCCCCAGCAACGACCCTTAGGGAACACCCCACTTAACAGTGCCCCATTGGGACTAAACATCACTACCACTCTCAACAATTCGGAGAATTACCTTCTGCTTTCTGTTCCTAAAGTAAGAGGCGAACCAACTGTAAGCTACTCCCCTTACTCCATAATGGTCCAACTTCTGCAGTAATATTTTGTGGTCAACACAGTACAGAAAGGGCAACAGCCTCAACGGTGCGGGACAAAGTCAGGACATGCGGGGACCAAGCAGCAATCGGTATTGTAATTGTCAACTGTCGAAGCTGCGTTGGTAAAGTACCGGAACTTCAAGCGCTGATAGAAAGCACCGAAGCTGAAATCGTTATAGGTACAGAAAGCTGGTTGAAGCCAGAGATAAATTCTGCCGAAATTTTTACAAAGGTACAGACGGTGTTTAGAAAGGATAGATTGCATGCAACCGGTGGTGGAGTGTTCGTCGCTGTTAGTAGTAGTTTATCCTGTAGTGAAGTAGAAGTGGATAGTTCCTGTGAATTATTATGGGTGGAGGTTACACTCAACAACCGAGCTAGGTTAATAATTGGCTCCTTTTACCGACCTCCCGACTCAGCAGCATTAGTGGCAGAACAACTGAGAGAAAATTTGGAATACATTTCACATAAATTTTCTCAGCATGTTATAGTCTTAGGTGGAGATTTCAATTTACCAGATATAGACTGGGACACTCAGATGTTTAGGACGGGTGGTAGGGACAGAGCATCGAGTGACATTATACTGAGTGCACTATCCGAAAATTACCTCGAGCAATTAAACAGAGAACCGACTCGTGGAGATAACATCTTGGACCTACTGATAACAAACAGACCCGAACTTTTCGACTCTGTATGTGCAGAACAGGGAATCAGTGATCATAAGGCCGTTGCAGCATCCCTGAATATGGAAGTTAATAGGAATATAAAAAAAAGGAAGAAAGGTTTATCTGTTTAGCAAGAGTAATAGAAGGCAGATTTCAGACTACCTAACAGATCAAAACGAATATTTCTGTTCCGACACTGACAATGTTGAGTGTTTATGGAAAAAGTTCAAGGCAATCGTAAAATGCGTTTTAGACAGTTACGTGCCGAGTAAAACTGTGAGGGACGGGAAAAACCCACCGTGGTACAACAACAAAGTTAGGAAACTACTGCAAAAGCAAAGAGAGCTTCACTCCAAGTTTAAACGCAGCCAAAACCTCTCAGACAAACAGAAGATAAACGATGTCAAAGTTAGCGTAAGGAGGGCTACGCGTGAAGCTTTCAGTGAATTCGAAAGTAAAATTCTATGTACCGACTTGACAGAAAATCCTAGGAAGTTCTGGTCTTACGTTAAATCAGTAAGTGGCTCGAAACAGCATATCCAGACACTCCGGGATGATGATGGCATTGAAACAGAGGATGACACGCATAAAGCTGAAATACTAAACACCTTTTTCCAAAGCTGTTTCACAGAGGAAGACCGCACTGCAGTTCCTTCTCTAAATCCTCGCACAAACGAAAAAATGGCTGACATCGAAATAAGTGTCCAAGGAATAGAAAAGCAACTGGAATCACTCAACAGAGGAAAGTCCACTGGACCTGACGGGATACCAATTCGATTCTACACAGAGTACGCCAAAGAACTTGCCCCCCTTCTAACAGCCGTGTACTACAAGTCTCTAGAGGAACGGAGGGTTCCAAATGATTGGAAAAGAGCACAGGTAGTCCCAGTCTTCAAGAAGGGTCGTCGAGCAGATGCGCAAAACTATAGACCTATATCTCTGACGTCGATCTGTTGTAGAATTTTAGAACATGTTTTTTGCTCGAGTATCATGTCGTTTTTGGAAACCCAGAATCTACTATGTAGGAATCAACATGGATTCCGGAAACAGCGATCGTGTGAGACCCAACTTGCTTTATTTGTTCATGAGACCCAGAAAATATTAGATACAGGCTTCCAGGTAGATGCTATTTTTCTTGACTTCCGGAAGGCGTTCGATACAGTTCCGCACTGTCGCCTGATAAACAAAGTAAGAGCCTACGGAATATCAGACAAGCTGTGTGGCTGGATTGAAGAGTTTTTAGCAAACAGAACACAGCATGTTGTTATCAATGGAGAGGCGTCTACAGACGTTAAAGTAACCTCTTGTGTGCCACAGGGGAGTGTTATGGGACCATTGCTTTCCACAATATATATAAATGACCTAGTAGATAGTGTCGGAAGTTCCATGCGGCTTTTCGCGGATGATGCTGTAGTATACAGAGAAGTTGCAGAATTAGAAAATTGTAGCGAAATGCAGGAAGATCTGCAGCGGATAGGCACTTGGTGCAGGGAGTGGCAACTGTCCCTTAACATAGACAAATGTAATGTACTGCGAATACATAGAAAGAAGGATCCTTTATTGTATGATTATATGATAGCGGAACAAACACTGGTAGCGGTTACTTCTGTAAAATATCTGGGAGTATGCGTGCGGAACGATTTGAAGTGGAATGATCATATAAAATTAATTGTTGGTAAGGCGGGTGCCAGGTTGAGATTCATTGGGAGAGTGCTTAGAAAATGTATTCCTTCAACAAAGGAGGTGGCTTACAAAACACTCGTTCGACCTATACTTGAGTATTGCTCATCAGTGTGGGATCCGTACCAGATCGGGTTGACGGAGGAGGTAGACAAGATCCAAAGAAGAGCGGCGCGTTTCGTCACAGGGTTATTTGGTAACCGTGATAGCGTTACGGAGATGTTTAATAAACTCAAGTGGCAGACTCTGCAAGAGAGGCGCTCTGCATCGCGGTGTAGCTTTCTCCCCAGGTTTCGAGAGGGTGCGTGTCTGGATGAGGTATCGAATACATTGCTTCCCCCTACTTATACCTCCCGAGGAGATCACGAATGTAAAATTAGAGAGATTAGAGCGCGCACGGAGGCTTTCAGACAGTCGTTCTTCCCGCGAACCATACGCGACTGGAAAAGGAAAGGGAGGTAATGACAGTGGCACGTAAAGTGCCCTCCGCCACACACCGTTGGGTGGCTTGCGGAGTATAAATGTAGATGTAGATGTAGAAGCCTTCGTTAAACCAAAGAAAACACCTAGCGTTCGCAACCTTTTATTTAATCCGTCCAAAACCTCACAGAGGAAAGAGAATATAGCATTTTCAGTTGTTAAACCAATTCTAAAACAAAATTGTACATTTGACAGCAAATTATGTGAATTTAAATCCTCCAGGAACCTTGTATATACAACCTTCTCGATAACTTTAGCAAACACCGATGGCACAGAAATAGGTCTATGATTGTCAACATTATCCCTATCTCCCTTTTCATAAAGTGGCTTCACTACCGAGTACTTTAATCGGTCAGGAAACCTACCACTCCTAAAGGAAAAGTTACAGATATGACTAAGTACTGGGCTAACATACATAGAACAATACTTCAGTATTCTGCTAGATACCCCGTCATATCCATGAGAGTTCTTGGTCTTCAGTGATTTAATTATTAACTCAATCTCCCTCATTGTCAGTATCATGGAGGAGCATTTCAGGTAACAGTCGTGGAACACTTTTCTACAAGCGCTATATGATTCCCTGTTGGGACTAGGTTTCTATTTAGTTCACCTGCTATATTCAGAAAGTGATTATTAAATACTGTACATATATGCGACTTATCAGTAACACGGACATTCCCACTACGCACTGATTCTATATCCTCGACCTGTCTCTGCAGACCAGCCACTTCCTTTACGACTGACCATATGGTTTTAATTTTATCCTGAGACTTAGCTATTCTATCTGGATACCACATACTTTTTGCCTTCATAATAACTTTTTTAAGCACCTTACAATACTGTTTGTAATGGGCTACTGCATTTAGATTTTGAATGTTTCTAACGTTTGGTATAATTGCCACTTTATTCTACAGGATATTCTTATCCCTCTAGTCAGCCACCCAGGCTGCCTGTTTGTGCTAGTACCCCGTTTTGAACGTTCTAACGGAAAGCAACTTTCAAAGAGCACGAGAAAAGTCTTGAGGGAAGCATTATATTTTTTGTCTACTGTATCAGTACTATAAACATCTTGCCACTCTTGTTCCCTGATAAGGTTTACAAAGGTCTCTACAGCAACTGGATCAGCTTTCCTAAAAAGTTGATAACTATATTTAACATGAGTTGCAGTACAAAAATCTTTTACAGTTAAAACTTGTGCATCATGATCTGAAAGGCCATTCACTTTCTTGCTAACCATTCACTTTTTTGCTAACAGAATGCCCTTCTAGTAATGAGGAATGAACAAAAATGTTGTCTATGGTTGTTCTACTGTTCCCTTGCACTCTCGTTGGAAAGAATACGGTTTGCATTAGATTATATGAATTAAGGAGGTCTACCATCATCCTTTTCCTTGCACAATCCCTTATACAATTAATATTGAAGTCACCACATATAACTAACTTTTTGTTCATAGTTGGCCGAAATATATCCAATTGGCTGGTGATTATGTGGAAAAGTAAATATTGCTAATTAAAGATCACATCCCAAGGAATATTTCTGCGTTTGTTTTATTAAAATATTCCCACAAAAACCCAATTAACGAAAGTGAAGGCATTCCTTTTCATTCAACCCTCGTATTTACATAACAGCAACTGATCAATTACACAATATGTGTTACACTAAGAGAGGAGGAGAACGATCTTTTTATTTGAGATAATTACATTGTATAGCGACTAGCAGCAACAACTGAAGAAACACACCCAAACACACAAAATATATGTGCAACATTTTTACAAGTGTACATAGTGTGCAGTCATATAGATGGCACATATAATAATATACAATTCAAATGTGCGCACACACACACACACACACACACACACACACACACACACACACACACACACAATTTACTCAAGTGAATAGTCTGAGAACGGGAGGTTTCTGAACTCATCTGTACAGACGAAGCCTTTGTTTTCATGATGCAAAAGACTGACTTTCGTTGAGTACAATATGCAGGTCATGGCCCTCTGACCAAAAGACTACTTACTGCATCATATGAGGTGACTTATCATGCTTATAGTCTTCAATCATGAGCACCTGTGAGACAGCACGATGCACGCCCTTAGCCTGACTCTGGGTAGCATCTGCATCTACACGGTATGCGTACATCTTCGATCTTAGCCCTAAAAAGTCCACAAACTGTGAGAAATTCACCTTGTCCTTCATCAGGCCGCTAACCTTGTCGACCTGAGGTGTTACACTGTAAGGATTATCAGCCTATATCCAGACATGTCGAATTTCTTGCGATCGCACCTAAATACTTTATATGTGTAGATAAAACTGTATCTATATGAAGTAAGGTGACATCAGCGAAGTTTAGTTTAGCACACTTGTAGTGCAATCGGTGCATATGCAGTTTGGAGAGGTGCAGAACACACATACCGAAATAGATAGGCTTCATTAACTTCGCTGAAACGTTATCCATCTCCACAGCGACTAGACATTCATTAAATATTGTAGCTCAACTAAAATTTGGCCTGGTGACACAATCTCTTACATCATAACACCCGTCCAAATAGTAAACTACATTAATTTCATGACAGTTTCTAACATTCACCATCTTTTTGTTGAAAACTGAATTATTCATCGATTTATAAAAATGTTTTTCAAAATCACACGTCGTAAGAGCCCTCTGTCCGGTGCTTAAATCAATGAAGTCCTGCAACGAGGGACGCAGGTCGAAGGAATTGCAGTGGGTGATTCTAAGAAGTTGCTTCCCCAATTAGAGACACTTCTGGAGGTTGTACAGTGTAGAATGTATCTCTGCTCATTGCTCAGCGTTGGTATCAGATTCCAGGCGGAACTACTTCGCGGGAGTAGATGCTCTGGCCACTGTGGCAAGTCACTAGGCTCGTCATGAAATTCGGTGGGATAATCCAGGTTTGCCTCCACGACATATCCCCTACCAGCATCAGCAGGCACACCACAGATCTTATTCTTCAGTCCAACGATTTCATCTTCAGACAGCTATCAGAACCCTTCAAATGGCAGTGTTTGTTGCGTGGCTTGTCGTCGAGGATGTTTACATCCAATTAAAGGATGTAGCTAAAATCGTCAGATGGCCTGTACTTCTCCTCCCTCAGTCACAGGTTACTCGCCTTGGTGAAGCTGTGGACACACTGACAAAGTCCCCAGGGAATTCTGGCTCGAGAAAACACAACATACCAGCATCTTTTTTAAAAACTCCATCCCACGATAGCCCAAGCTCAAAGTGAAAGAAGGCAGGATACAGAGTGTATGTGCCCAGGTACACACTCCAGAATTTTTCAGAAATGTCAGCGAGCAAGTGGACATCTGTCTCCAGGTACAATTTAGCATATACCTCTAAATCAGAGATGTGGAACTCCTGTCAGACATTCACTGCATACCTATGTTCCACATCAGTTGTGGCAGTGCCTGTGAGTTTGCTGGTGAACGCAATTATATTGAGCAACATAGTTTTCTTGGAGCCTCTCCATCGAATCCAGGTATTCATATAGGATGACGCTCATCTTCGTTACAAACAGAAACTTCGTACTGTCTGGAAATGCAGCTTGAGTGATATGCATATACTGCTGATGCATCATCTCAGCAAGTTTCTGAAGTGGTGCATGCAAAAATCGCGAGGAATTCAGGAAGTGCAGATATGTTCTTGGCTTGATTCGCTTGAAAAAAGACATGTATTTCTCTACATTGTCAAGTATGATACTGACCTTATCATTCTCCAATCCAAAAGCATTCAAGTACTCTACAAGAAAGTGAGCAACACACTAAAATGTGGTAGAAAACAGGTATGTGCCATGTCAGTTTATATTTCAAGTTGCATGCATTGTGAGCTGCACCTGGGAACTTCCCCATTAGATGAGTGTGATCTCAACGTCTAAATATAACACTGAACTGCTTTCTGCATACGGCGTCATTTTCCTGCGAGTTGGTCACAGGAATGTTTTTGTCATAAAGCCCATCAATATCCCTTGCAAATGTTTCGAGCTCAGAGGAAACAATCTCGCATTATTATCCCTGAAATATGAGTCACAATTGTAACAACTGGAATCAGTTGCTGGTGTTAGTCACCCAGTCAGGCAGCAGCAGCTGGTCAAGACAGGTACAGCGACAGGGAAGTAACTTATTCTGTGACTTTTACGAGTTCCTAATGAGGAACGAATTTTATCATATCATCTGTGTGCTTTAAAAGTTTCTGCATTGCACAGTTCTCGCATTTTCGTTTGCATCGGAAAGTAAACCGATTTTGTGACATATTACAAGTTCCTAATCAGGGGCAAATTATTTAATTTCACCTGGGTACTCTGGTAGTTAGGTTTTTGAACCTATGTGTATCAATCTAATTTATTAGACACAGTTCCTGTGTTTCCATCAGTGTCCACAGTAGAATTCCACAGCATGTTTCGATAGTCCATTTATCTGGGTAGTTTAGTTTTCCACGGTCTTTAGTATGGATAGGGACCGTGATTGTTGTGTGCAGATGCGAGCTGAGTTGGTGACACTTCGATCTCAGCTCCAGGCTGTGATGGTTTCGGTTACACAACTTGAGGCTGCAGTGGATGGGCACCACTGTTGTGGGTCGGCCGTGGGGATCCAACGGACGTCCGGCATGTGTGAGTCCTCCAATCAGTCCTCACCGGTGGCCAGCCCAGTTGCTGCTCGCACTGAGGTTGACCTCTCACTTGTGGTCGCGTGGGAGGTCGCCCCAGGGCATAGCAGGCGGCGATAGACTTCCCAGGGGGTCACAAGTAAGGCCTCTCCTGTTAGTCCTACAAACAGGTTTCAGGTGCTGTCTGTGGCTGACACTGTCGCTGAGCCAGATGCCGTTGCCTGTCCTGTTTCACAAGGAAACCTCTCAGCCTGCGAGATCCAGACAATCACAGAGGGTGGGATTATTGATAGTTGGGAGCTCCAACGTTATGCAGTATGAGGCTCATTAGGGACGTGGCTGCCAAGTAGATTAAGAAAGCCAATGTGCATTCCATCTGCATACCGGGTGGAGTCATTCCGGCCATGGAACGGGCCCTCCTGGATACCATGAAGAGTGCAACCAACTGCAGGTGGTGGCTCACGTCGGTACCAATTATGTGTAACTTTGGATCAGAAGAGATTCTGTCTGGTCTCGAGCGGCTAGCAGAAGTGGTAAAGGCTACCAGTCTTGCTTGTGAGCAGAGCTGACCATTTGCAGCATAGTCGACAGGACCGATTGCAGACTTCTGGTATGGAGCCGAGTGGAGGGTCTGAATCAGAGATGCAGACGGTTCTGCGACTGTGTAGGCTGTAGATTCCTTGACTTGCACCAAAGGGTGGTTGGGTTTCAGGTTCCTCTTAATAGGTCAGGAGTCCACTATTCGGAGAGGTGGCTACATGGGTAGCAGGGGCTGAGTGGCGTGGACTGGGCGGTTTTTTAGGTTAGAGGGTATCTGGAAAACACAAAGGGTGCATGCCGAACACAGGAAGAACGTAGGGCCGGCCCTTGGGGCCGTGCGGTTCTAGGCGCTTCAGACTGGAACCGCGTGACCGCTACGGTCGCAGGTTCGAATCCTGTCTCGGGCATGGATGTGTGTGATGTCCTTAGGTTAGTTAGTAGTTGCACCATTTTTTTTTTGAAGAACGTAGGTACAGGAACCGTCAGTGAGCCGTGCTGCAGCTCGCGTTGGTGCTGTTTGTAGGTTTCCGCCCTCTGTTGAAGGCCAGACGGTATCGTTAAGTTGGCATGGTTGCGGTTGTTCGTCTTCTTCTCGTGTTGATTAGCGCCACTCGGTTTCGCAAGCGTCTCCTGTCCGTCAGTGGCAGCAGCGGCAGTTATCGGTATGTAGTTAATGTTGCCCCATCATTTGGGCTGCGGCGTTATTTTTCCGGGTCGTGTACTGCTATGTTTATGGCGACTTACCTTTAATATTTCAATACCCGTAAGTTGTGAATTGCAGCGAGTTCTTAAACAGTTCTTAATTTATTGCCATTCTTGGCGTCTAAGGCCTTCAGCCGTGATTGTGGTCACTTGCCTTAAAATTCTAATTTGGTATTTGTATTTACGCAGTAAACCTTTAAAACCTTATTTACTGCCTTCCTGGTGTCTGATGCCTTCGGCTGTATTTGTGGTTACTTGCCTTTAATATTTCAATACCTGTAACTTGTAAGTTGCAGCGAGTTTTAAACTATTCTTAATTTATTGCCATTCCTGGCGTGTAAGGCCTTGTGCCCAGATCCCAGTGGCTTGCTTTTAAAACATTGTCTGCTGTATCTGTATTTAATAGTGATTTGCTAAATTGTAACTCATTAAAAACACTATTATTTACACAGTTGTTTATTCCTCCATTGATAACGTGTGGTATTTTTATTTATTGTTGAGTCTGAAACCACTGGTTTAAAATAAATTGTGTGTAACTGTAAAAGAGAACCAATAATAACTGATTACGGCCCCATCCACAATCGTAACCGAATCCTGCCTTTCCTTGACTACCATATTTCAAGCGGTATAGCAGTTGTAAATTGTCGTAGCTTCGTTGGGAAAGTACCAGAGTTCCAAGCAGTAGTAGAAAGCACTGATGCCCAAATTGTTATAGGCACTGAAAGCTGGCTAAAGCCAGAGATAAGTACAGCCGAAATTTTTGAGAAGAACCTAATGGTGTTCCGAAAGGATAGGCTAAACACGGTCGGCGGTGGCGTGTTTGTTGCTGTTAGAAGTTCAAATGGTTCAAATAGCTCTGAGCACTATGCGACTTAACTTCTGAGGTCATCAGTCGCCTAGAACTTAGAACTGATTAAACCTAACTAACCTAAGGACATCACACACATCCATGCCCGAGGCAGGATTCGAACCTGCGACCGTAGCGGTCGCTCGGCTCCAGACTGTAGCGCCTAGAACCGCACGACCACTCCGGCCGGCGCTTTTAGAAGTAGTTTAGCTAGTCGCGAAATTGAAGTAGATCGTTCCTGTGAGTTAGTATGGGTAGAGGTCATTGTTGGCAACCGGAATAAAATAATAATTGGATCCTTTTACCGACTTCCAAATTCAGATGATACAGTTGCTGAAAGGTTCAAAGAAAACTTGGGTTTGATTTCAAACACGTACCCGACTCACACGTTAATAGTTAGTGGTGACTTTAATTTACCCTCGATATCTTTGCGGAAATGCATGTTCAATTCCGGAGGTACGCATAAAATATCTTCCGAAATTGTGCTAAACGCATTCTCTGAAAATTTTTTTGAGCAGTTAGTTCATGAGCCCTCGCGAATAGTAAACTGTTGTGAAAACACCCTTGACCTCTTAGCAACAAATAATTCTGAGTTGATAGCGAGCATCAAAACCGATTCAGGGATTAGTGGACACAGGGTTGTCGTAGCAAGATTGAATATTGTAATCCCAAAATACTCAAAAAATAAGCGAAAAATATACCTATTCAAACAAGCTGATAAAAATTCACTTGACGCCTTCCTGAGAGACAATCTCCACTCATTCCAAATTAATAATACAAATTCAGACCAGATGTGGCTTGAATTTAGAGAAATAGTATCGGTAGCAATTGAGAGATTTATACCAAATAAATTAACAAACGACGCAGCAATCTCCCGCGTCTGGGCGGGCATGCGCGAGCCGCCAAGATAAAAGAATTCAACTATAGTTAGCACTCAAAGTCAGCATATAAAACAAAGCGACATCTTGAGGTGGGTGCTCTCAAAGTTTAAGAATTTGTTATGCTCAGAATTTGTTATCCTCAGTGGATGTTTCCACACGTATCGGTTTCCAGCTTGACCTATCAATCAGATGTATTTCTAGAACTCTCTCATAGCAAAGGAATTGAGGCATCTATGGTGAAAGTGACTCGCTCCAGCATGTTTCAACATTTGTTTGGAAAGTAGGCGTGACATGATTTTGATCAACATATAGCGTTATTTCTCGCCTTTGGAAAGTAGCAATAAATGCAGGTGTGTAGGACGTTGACCGCTACTTTGGAAAAATAGAGGGGTCCAGCTTCTTTATGCTTTACATCTCCTGGCTTTTTTTCTTTTCTCATCTACATCCAGACTATAAATGTGAGCCGAATAGTTAGGTTTCTGCCTCTCGCATTTTGGCAGGCCTGGGATCGTGGCACGGAATGAGATACATTTAAGTTATAATGCCCACAGATGTTAGTTGTTTCATACATGTTTGTAAAACATGTATCTTTACATCGCAAGCCAGTAGAGACCACGCAATATTTCTCCTCATCATCTAGATCCTGGATACTGATACACGCCTTTTAGCGGCAGTATCTGGAGGAAGAGGGATTAAACTGGATCTGCCTCCCTCATTGACTGGATCAAAAACATGTGAGTTCACATCAAGATGGAGTACACAGCTGACCGCCTTACCAGACTCTCTTGTCTTGATATCAGAAAAACGCTTCAGTATGTCACTCTTGTTAAAAGTTCCACACCACTCTGCCACTGACATGTCCTGCGATATCACCCTTTCCCCACAATTTGATGATGCTTTTCTCTGCAGCATCATTACTATCTTCTTTAAAGGGATGCATCAACTTGCTGTAGAGAAGCCTTCTCCTCATCTGACGTTGGGATACCACTGGGTGTTGATGATTTTAGGGAGCTCCCTTTCCGATGCTGCTTGACATACATGAAGGAAGGTAACGGGCTCCCGATATCCATTATTGACGTTATCAATGCGGGACTGTAGGATCCTGTCCCTGAAAGCACCAGCAACAACAGAGAAGCCTTATGTGGTTGCATGTTGGTGAACAAGACGGGCTGTGGGGCAAGTCGGCTGTACTGTCCTGCTACTGCTAGGTGCAGGCAGTAACCAGATAGCCCTGGACATGGTGCCACAGCTCTCGATGATTGTGGTGTTGTACGATGGCCTCCAGACACATTACGCAAAGGCGGTAATACCAGGTCATTGCGTGATTCTGAAACACAAGGATAACAAAATTGTAGAAATTCTACATCATTCCCTGATAATTTATATGGGCTGCACATGCAAGTGAATCGACATGCTTGGAGATGGCAGGACGTTATCACCAGCGTAACCTGAGACAGGTTTTGTCTGGATGGCTCTTCTAGGTAGCCGGACGCTGTGGCCGAGCGGTTCTAGGCGTTACAGTCCGGAACCGCTCTGCTGCTACGGTCGCAGGTTAGAATCCTGCCTGGGGCATGGATGTGTGTGATGTCCGTAGATTGGTTAGGTTTACGTAGTTCTAAGTCTGGGGGACTGCTGACCTCAGATGTTAAGTCCCATACTGCTTAGAGCCATTTGAATCACCTTCTAGGTAGCAACCAAGGTCAAGAACTCGAGAACTGTTGTGTCTACTTCAGACTGCTCTTCATATTTTTCTTCAAAATGAGCGGAGGAAGGGCAGGTTAAACACTTATCTGAAGACTGTACTCGAGGAAATGTAAAACAGGAAATGAACAAATAAATACAAAGCTTTTTTTTAAAAAAAGAAACGATTTATGTATTGGTAAGCCAATTCCATAACAGTTTTACATATTCTGAACCGTTCATAAATCCATGTCTTCCGTATCTCTTCTTCAGCTACTTTAGGGGAGGACATCTTTGTTATCTGATTCTGGTTACAAGTTTTTCATCATCTCGGTTCCGAGAATTTCCCAACCTGTACAGAAAATTGGAATTGAGATCAACATAAACATCATTTCCGCCCTTTTCATTTCTCATGAAAACCACACATTGCATGTTGTACCACCATACAGCGAGACCTTCAGAGGTGGTGATCCTGATTTCTGTACACACCGGTCCCTCTAATACCCAGTAGCAAGTCCTCTTGCATTGATGCATGCCTGTATTAGCCGTGACATAATATCCACAAGTTCTTCAAGTCACTGGTGGTCCAGATTGTCTCACTCCTCGACGGCGATTCGGCGTAGATCCCTCAGAGTGGTTGACGGGTCACGTCATCCATAGACAGCCCTTTTCAATCTATCCCAGGCATGTTCGATAGGGCTCATGTCTGGAGAACATGCTGACCACTGTCGTCGAGCGATGTTGTTAACCTGAAGGAAGTTATCCACAAGATGTGCACAATGGGGGAACGAATTATCGTCCATGAAGACGAATGCCTCGCCAATATGCTGCCGATATGGTTGCTCTATAGGTCGCAGGATGGCATTCACGTATCGTACAGCCGTTACGGCTCCACCCATGACCCATCTTACTTACTTGCAGCACTAGAGCAATAAACTGAGGCCTATCTAGCGGAACAGAAGTCTTAATTATCCATGCTTGGTGGGATGACTGTGGAAGGATTCGATACTCAAACGATACCTATGAATTGAATGTTGGTGGCAACTGGACACGGGAATGCTTTACATAAAAGTTTCAAATTTTCTTCATCTAATAGAGATAATTGAGGACCTTTCCATATCAATTTATCCAGCATAAATCTATGCTCTCTTCTCCCTCATGTAGAATGCACGAGTTATTATCAGTACCACTTCGAACTAGAATCAGTTCCTGACAAGCAACAAAATTACTGTCTTCAAAGAAGCTCAGAAACGTTTTGAGTGGAATGCACACAATAAAGGACTTATTCTTTAATCTGTGAACCATCCAGCCTTTTGTAAGGCATTCAGGTCCCATGTCGAAGCAGAGACGCATGCTTCGAGCATCAATATATCAATATTTCTGGTGTGGTCAGTTTCAGGCTGATTAATTTCGTATTTGATTTCTTGAAACGGAAAGTGGATGCATTACACGTAAGGTGTGAAGTTTCTGATGTTGCCGAAGCATTCTTAGGTGTAAATACCTCTTTTAAATATAGGAAGCTCTTGCCTGGAAGTGTCAGTCCATCTTTTTGTTGAATAATAATGCATATCACACCGTTATTATTAACTGTTGCTTAGGCAAACGGTTGTGGAAAATATATTCCTGCCTATTATACGCTTGTCATATTGTACTGGAGTTCTTAAATCAAGTGACCTCACTGCGAGGTTTCAGTCCTATGGATCGGTAATTTTCACGTGTTCTGCTTCCGCTGCGAAGTCGGCTTCTGATGACTGGATATGCCATATTTGTACTAAATACTCATAATGCTGCTTCAGGTGAAGATGTACTATAATTTACTCGCCACAAAAATCGGCTAGATCATCGATCTAACGTATGATATTCAGCTTGATATGGTGTAATGTCTGAACAGTCACTGAGAGATATCCAGAATGAGATTTTCACTCTACAGCGGAGTGTGCATGATATGAAACTTCCTGGCAGATTAAAACTGTGTGCCCGACCGAGACTCGAACTCGGGACCTTTGCCTTTCGCGGGCAAGTGCTCTACCATATGAGCTACCGAAGCACGACTCACGCCTTTCCTCACACCTCAAAGCTGTGAGGACCGGGCGTGAGTCGTGCTTCGGTAGCTCAGATGGTAGAGCACTTGCCCGCGAAAGGCAAAGGTCCCGAGTTCGAGTCTCGGTCGGGCACACAGTTTTAATCTGCCAGGAAGTTTCAGTGAGAGATATATTGGATTACTGAAAAATTCTGCAATATTATAATATGGGCCCACTTTAGTAAAATGTATATGTAGTATGAACTAATCTGCTGTTAAAGTATAAATTCGTTGCCATAATAAACTTTACTGGCTGGCAGTATTTCTACTGGCTGATCCAACTCATAAATTTTATGAGATTTATGTTACAGCACTTGTGCCATCGAGGAACCTAATAGCAATCCTACGAAGCTTTGTGACCAAAAAACATTGTCACTTGTTGAACCTTTCTGACTAAAGTCCATTGTCTGTCCTGTTGTTTTTATCTCTGTTTTATACATATTAATGTTTGCATGTAACTCAAATCCTTTTACAGATCGTTTTATGCACACATTTAACCAGGACAACTTTAATTTCAGACTGTCCTTTTCGAAAGCGATAGTAAGGTTTACATTATCCTGCACAAACCGATTGTTTGGATTCTTGAGCACATCTGGCTCAACTGCCCAATACTCAAAGTATGTGTGTTATTGGGAAGTAATGGTCTATTCTTCTTGTTCTTCCAGTTTCCGGCATCATCACTGCAGGGCCAGTCGATTACTACAAGAAGCATGTGATGGGGATGTTTCGCCCACACAGTCATGGTGGTAAAAGTTTACATTAGGATGCACGGATTTTTACAGGGAAATAAGTAACACACGTTTGGCTTTTAAATTTTATAAACCCTTACATCTAGCTGGATATATAGACATACTTAAATTAGATAATAGTTCTCTGCCCACATCTAGTAATGTTGAATCACATTCTTTCACCTCCATCAATACACAGAACGCATCCTAAAGTTGAGCTAGGGTTTCTGCCGATGGGCAGAGTACCTGGTGAGCTAGCTTCAACAGATTACTCCACAATTTTTCATAGAATGAGCAGACATATGGCTGTTACCTTTGTTAACACTCTAGCCCATGCTGTGTTCCATAGCTGGCATTCATTAAACATTTAAAAGTCTGCTCCTTTAGATGCATGCATACTCTGGTCTGTTCCAGGGAAGCCCCCTACTAAGATTGTATGTTCATTCAGTATCACTAATGGAGATTAAACATTTATGTGTAACAAGGCTGACATCTCGACTGACACACTGCGTATCGGTACCAATCATCCACAGATAATATTACTTTGATGTCACTAAATCGAGGGTTTTTCAAATAGAATCACTGGTTAGAACTTCCGATTCAACATGATACCAACACTGATACGCTTACACCCACTAGTGTTCAAACAGTAGTTTTGATTGAACAGCTATATTACCATGCTTGGTGGCTGTTGCTCGAATGACCCCACATCACCTTCAAGGAAACGTGCATATCTGGTTTTTTTGTTCTATTCATCACCATAGGCATTTAATTTACACTGCCTTTTTCTTTGCTCAACACAAGCATCTTGTGTTATGCATGTAATATTGTCAAATTGTTAAAAAAACATTAATTTGTTCATACATATTGGTCATAATATCATGGCATTCTCTGTTGAGTGAGGGTGTACAGGTGCTCTGAATTCTGGGTACTCAGCACATGCACACAGGCACATTAGATTACAGATACACGGTGGTGAGCATGCATATTGATCGGAATATAGATAAGTGTGTTGCATATTAATATGAGCGACAACCCACTCTCGCTCCCACAAAAAGCACGAACGTAGTGACACGTGTAGACAAGTGCTCCATGTGCGCCTCTCACATCTATGAAAAGCACCAACACAACAACTACATTAATTCTGTGTTTCATGCTGACAAAATCATGTCATTGACTGCTATGAGGTGGCATTTGGGGTGGGCAGTATTTCATGCTGACAACATGCATACAAATTGCCTGCCACTGACTATGCATTAGATGATGATGATGATGATGATGTTGGTTTGTGGGGTGCTCAACATCATGGTCATCAGCGCCCATACATGTTCCCAATATTTCCAATTCCAATCTCACCACTTCCCTAATGATGAGATTATGAGAACAACACAAAAACCCAGTTCTCGGGCGAAGAAAATCCGAAACCCGGCCGGGAATCGAACCCAGAACACTATGATCCAGAGGTAGCAATGCTAGCCACTAGACGACGAGCTGCAGATCGTATGTATTGGAGAAGGAGCGCTTGGGGATGTGGGGGTCTTGGATATAAGGAAGTTCTGATGATAATATGACATACACGATGAACTACTCCTTGGCCTTCCTGGATACTGCAGGACAAACCTCCAAAGCGTACCATGTCGACTTGTTCCACAGTGCTAATGTGAGAGCTAGCATCCTTAAAGTTGGTCGTCATTGACCTGCTATATCTTTCTAGAGCGCACAGTCGTACAAAGTGTCCTAAGCAGTTCCCAAACTGACATTGGTGCCAGTATACTTTATCTGTCTTTTGAGTTAGTACTGATACATAGTATATGGTATATGAACAGTTAGGTTGCGAATCAGGTCGCACGCCTGTCCACAAAACATGTCAATCTCTTCCTAATGCTAGTCAGAAATTTCTTGTTTATTTAGCCACAGTTGTACAATGTAATATTGTATTTCTTTTTGTTTACCGATCTCAGTTCCAGTCCCATTATGTAATATGTTTAGCTTTTGTCGCCTTCCTATTACCAATATGGATCGTCAGATACCTTTTACCTGGAACATGAGAATAAAGAAAAGAGTTTTAGGACGCATACTGAGACACATTGACATCATCTCCCTCTACAGGATGTGTTAAGAATGGGACTCACAGTATTGGTACAGTATAGCCTGTCATGCTCTGTGAGTTGAACAGAGATGTATGTAAGTTGATTTGATGGTTTGTGTTTTGTTAGATACGTAAATTATACTGATATTTTTGGTGCATGGCAATTTAAATAACCCCCACAAAGAGGTCAGCAGTTATTGTTGGAGTTGTGTTACGTTATTAGTGTGGTACTGTACCTAAAGTCTTGTTTGTACAGCTCTCCACGCTAACCTGTGTGAAAGCCTCTCCGTCTCCAAATGAATACTTCAGCCTTCATCAGTTTCAACCATGTTATTTTATTTGAAGTGATCCAACAAAAGCTCAGTACTCCCTGTTAGTCGAATAACAATAACTACCTTATTAGCAATAACATGAAAGAGACACTTCTCCTTAAACCACAAGGGCTGCAGGTAATTCAGTCACAGAAACACAACAAGACTCTTGTATGAATTGGAAAGCCATCAACCTGTAGGACTGCTGTATAATCACCGGCAAGTCTGAAATTAGAGGTTTATAGTGGAACACTATCACTGCGAATCCAACAGAAGGAATGGTATGTCTAGATGGGTTACTGGGCGGATGTGCCGAATTCACAATCACAGAAAGAGTCTAAGGACTCTGGATAACAGATCGTGGCGTTGAGGTTGTGGCTTAGAGGTCAAGGTCACTGAACATTGTGGCGTTAGACTGCTGACAGCTCGTGAGGGCTCTGAAAGTCATGGTGTCCAGGATGGTGCATCAGCTTCAAATGGCACAGCTGTGGCTGTGCGGCATTCTAAATACAGTAGTGGTGGAAGGATACGGCATAGATGACTTGCAGCCACATAACATTGCGGACTGAAGTAGGTGTGTGGTAGCTGCTCCTCGTGATACCGACATGGTCTCCGCCTGTTAGCAGAGTGGTGGCCTCTGGTCATAGCGGAAGCTGCCGGAGGTTCCCACAACGACAAGCCGTTTCTGCCTCTTGACTGTGGCGCCTGCAGGGATATGTATCGCCACGTATCCCACAGGTCTATTATGCTCGTGCACTATACATCCCGACACAGCAATATCCATCCCTTGATCTCTCTATACTATTTAACTCACCACACTTCCCTCAGTTACCGAATTCTTTGATGCTTCAGGATGTGCACCTTCAACCTCGTTATTCTACTAGTCAACTTGTGCAATAAATTTCATTTGTGCCCAATTCGATCCATTACCACCTCATTACTTACCAGTCTATCAATCTAATCATTACCATTCTTCTGTAACATCACATTTCAAAACCTTCAATTCCCTTACTGTCTAAGCTACTTTACGTCCTTCAAGGATATAGTCCAGACAAACACCTTCACAAAAGACTTTCTAACATCTATATGCTTTCAACATTAAGAAATTACTCTTTTTCAGAAATGCTTTTCTCGGTCTAGCGTCTGTATTATATACTCTTCCTGCTTCGGCCATCGTGAGTTATTCTGGTGTCCAAACACCAAAATTCATGTACTACTTTTAGTGCTTCATTTTCTAATCCCGTAAGAATCACCTGATTTAATTCGACTATATTCCATCACCTCTGGTAATTTTCCTCTTACAAGCTCTCTCTCCATTCATTCAATTGCTCTGATAGAATTACAATGTCAATGTCAAACCTCTGTAGTTTTCACGTTTGTTAGCATATTTTAAAATTGAAGTTACTTTATTCTTCTCGAAATATGAGGGTTTTTCGCCTCTATTTTATACAGAGAGATTCTGTGATGATGTTACAAACTTTCAGGGATGACGGAGAAGCGAAAATGCATCAATTGGAAGCAATGGAATGCGATCTGGAATCGACTTAATCGAAAGTTATAAGCGAAAATCCACTGATACTTGTGAGAATGGAATTTTCCTTTTACAAGCTCTCTCTCCATTCATTCAATTGCTCTGATAGAATTACAATGTCAATGTCAAACCTCTGTAGTTTTCACGTTTGTCAGCATATTTTAAAATTGAAGTTACTTTATTCTTCTCGAAATATGAGGGTTTTTCGCCTGTATTTTATACAGAGAGATTCTGTGATGATGTTACAAACTTTCAGGGATGACGGAGAAGCGAAAATGCATCAATTGGAAGCAATGGAACGCGATCTGGAATCGACTTAACCGAAAGTTATAAGCGAAAATCCACTGATACTTGTGAGAATGGAATACTTATACCGGACCGGCACTGTTGTTGCTAATATTTTAGGGTGGAAAACTTTTAGAGGTGCTAGTATTGACAAAAACAAGTCCAGTGAGCACGGGCTCTGAAGTGCATACCTTAAAAGCTATCAGCACTCGTTCATATTCACTAATGTGAATACATCTCTTCTATTAAACAAGTCTTCGTAGCTCTTAAGATATGCGTTTTAGAGCCCGTGTTTACTCGATTGTTTTCTTGTTTTGGTCTATACTATCGCCTCAAAAAATATGGAAACAAAAGAGCCTGCAATAGAAGAGATGCGGTTCACAGCACAGAAGATGAGTAAGTGGTCATAGTTCGTAAGGTGTGCATTTTAGGCTCATGATTACTTAGGATTTTTTCTTGGTTTGGTCCATACTATCAACTCTGAAAGTTTTCTACCCTACAATCTTAGCGACAACTATACTGTATTCCACATTCAGAGGAATCAGAACGATAGTCTCTTATAACTTTCGACTCTTCTGTTTACAGTCAAGGGTCTCTTGCCTCAAACTGATACATTTACTCTTTTCCATCATCTTTTTGTCGTGGTGGGCTCTCCCAAGTATCTCAATCCTTCTGAGGAAGTTAGTCCAACTGTGAGGCCTTGTCTCGATGTAAGTCTTACAGTGCTCTCATAAATTCAACTAACAGTATCGTATCTCCAATCTCATCTGTATCTACTTCCTTTCCCAGTTCTATAAAGTTGCCTTCAAGTTCGTTTGCCATGTATGACCATTCTTTATATTCCTTTCAGCTTTTCCTTCTTTGTTGAATACTGACTTGCCATGTGAGTCCTTCATACTCATACAGCTGCTTTTCTTTTCTCCACATGTCTCTAATTTTCCTACAGACAGCATCTCTCTTTTCGTTAGTCATGCACGCTTCAACAGTCATAAATTTTTCCTGTAGTCATTTCTGCTTAGCTTTTTAGGACTTATAGGCAATATCAATTTTTGGATGTCTGTATTCCCTCTCGCCTGCTTCATTTACCGAATTTTTATATTTTCAGGTTCTAGAAATAAATTCAGTATCTCATGAATTACCCCATGGTTTCTACAAGGCTTGTGTTTCCCCGTATTAGATTGTCTGATGCCTTCACTATTTCATCTCTCAAAGCTATCTATTCGTCTTCTATTGCATTCCTTACCTCTGTCTCGGACAATCAATGCCTGATGCTCCCTCTGAAACTTTCACGATACTCTATTTCATTCAGTTTATTCAGGTTTGATCTCCTTAATTTCTTGTCTTTTTTAAATTTCTTCAGTTTCAATCTACACATCATAACGATTTCATTACGGTCAGGATCCACACCTACCACTGGAAATTCCTAGAATTAAAAATCCAGTTTTGGAATTTCTATTTTACCAATACATAATCAGTGTGAAACTTCCCGTGTCCTCAAGTATCTTCCATGTAAACAAATTTCTTAGGGGATTCTTATTCCAAGCGTTAGCCATGATTAAATTGTGGTCTGTACAGAATTCTATTAGTCGGCTCCCTATTTAATTCTTTTCCACAGTCCAAGTACTCCTACTATTTTTCTTTGCCGTCATTTTCCTGCTACAGAATTCCAGTTACATATAACAATTAAGTTTTCGTCTCCCTCAACTATCTGAATAATTTTCTTTTTGTAATCGTACATCCTTCCACTCTCTTCATCATCTTCGGAGCTAGTTAGCGTATAAACTTATACTACTCCTGTGGGTGTTGGCTTCTTATCTATGTTGTGTTATGAAGTTTAATACTCTCCGACGAAGTAGTTTCAGACACAAAATGGCGACATTTTAGATATTCACGAAGATGGGAATAATGGAGGTCGTGACGTTCATAATCAAAGTTTATTTTGATTCACGATACGAAACTCTGGAGCTCAAAAGCAAAATTTTGGTATGAGGATCTTTCGGTGGTTATAAAGTGCTAGTAACTGAAATCGATCTTAATTTACGACTTTTATAACAACTGAGTGCCCGCTTGAGTGTAAAGTGATTGGGGAATTGGGAGTGTGATATTTTCGTGGAACGCAGTTTGTTTCCGGTTGCAAGCAAATGGACTCGAGTGATAAATTCTCGTAGGCAGCCACTTACCGGCAGCAACACGGCAGCCAAGTGGCGGCCAAATTCGGTGTTAACAGCGTTAAGGTGGCCGTTGTTGGGTAAACTAGCTCGCCGCGCCAAAATTCAATTCCCAGCGGCAGGCAGCAATTAAACTTGAGCGTTCCGGCGCACGCCAGAGAGGACCAATATGCGCTGCTCGGCGCGGTGCACGTCGCCAGCCCACACCGTCGTGGCGCAGCACATGTGGAGGTGAGCAGCTGGAAACGTACGAAAACTGGTTCTAATGTAATTCTACTGGTCGCCATATTGACGAGCTTCCGTACCATACCGTATCGACAGTGGTATTGCCCTTATCGTTATCTTGTAGGGAGAGTCATCTACAGATGAAGGCTACCCGATATTATCAACCAGATCATCAGAGAAGGTAGAATACCTTCAGCCTGCCAGCGGAGCATCACTGTGCTAATCTTCAAAATGAAACGAAGCTCTGCTCAGTGCTCTAATTACCGCTCGATAAGATTACTGAGCCATGACCCGCCAGTCTAGCTGAGAGCGCTAACGGGCTGCTTCCTGCACTCGGGTAGGCGCGCCAGCCCCGGATCTAATCCGCCCGGTGGATTAACGACGAGGGCCGGTGTGCCGGCCAGCCTGGATGTGGTTTTTAGGTGGTTTTCTACATCTTGCTAGGTGAATACCGGGATGGTCCCCACGTTCCGCCTCAGTTACACCCGTCGCAGACATTTGCAACACGTCCGTCCGCACTATTTCACGATTTACACTAGACGCAGACAGTTGGGGTACACTGATGCCGTCCTGGGGGGGGGGGGGTACGGTGTGGCGGCAGGAAGGGCATCCGGCCATCCCTAAAAAAACTAACATTGCCAAATCCGTTGTAACCACGCCGACCCTGCGATGGCTGCGAGACTATGGCGTAAGCGAAAGAAAGAAAGAAAGATTACTGAGCCATGCGATAAAGATCCTTGTACTTATTCTAAACAAAAGGATTCACGAGATATCTCAATTTACAAGGACCCAAGCCGGATTTGTAAAAAAATTGTGGCAGAACTGACGCAATCTTAGAATGCGCAGCTGCTGCTTGAAAAATACCACGGAAAGAACAATCGACTGCACCTTGCTTTTCTAGACCCGGAAAAAGCTTTCGATTGGGTATGATCTAATCTGGTTAGCACTTCGAGACCTTATTAAATGGGTACGGCTTCTGTTATGTAGAACCGAGGAGGTATGTCGAAGCTAACGCAGTGTCAAATGACTTTCGGATCACAGTAGGAGTCCACCAGGCCTGCACATGCCACTACCATGGACACTTCTCCATGATGATTATGTCGTGTTGGCTGCGGAGAACAAGTCTGACCTCCAACTCCCAAAATAAGAGTGGAACGAGCGACTCGCTGAACAAAAAGAAAACGGACTACATGACATCAGACCCGCGAGAGGTCGAGACCATAAACGTTGACGGAGAAGATCTACCTAGAGTAGCAAATGTTATCTCGGTTCTAGAGTCTCTAGCGATGGACAGCTTACAGACGAGGTCAACGAAGGACGCAGGCAGCCTGGATGACGTGGCGAACGACAGCAGGCGTCACCTGCGATCGTCGGATTAAGGACCATCTGAAGTCAAAGATCTACTGGAGTGTCTTCCGCCCGTTACTTACTAAGGCATCGACTGTTGGCTGGTTACAAAAGAGGCAGAACGACGACTGTCACGGAGACTGAGATGCTTATACGGACAGGTGGTATCGCACGACTGGGTCACGTTTCGAACAACACTGTCAGGAAATGTTTCGTGGTCGCACCGATCCAGAAGAAAATTCGAGGAACGTGCGGTGCGCAACGGACGATACCACTGCAAGGGCAGTGTACACAGTGGAAGTAATGGGAAAGAGATCTAAGGGATGACCGAGACAGCGATGGGTCAACACTTTGCACAACGAGGTGAAGACTGTAAATCTTCATCCAGACGCGGTCCAAGATCGAACAAAAAGGAGACAGCGAATCCACTCAGCGGACGCTACCACGAGGCGGGACAAATGCTAAAGAAACAGAAGAAGAGACATCGACTTATGATGTAGCAACTCTATGCTTGCTCTGGGGATGTGTGTTGGGTCCTTTACAACATGTTTGGACTTGGCAGACAATATTATTTATTTATTTATTTATGCATTTATTTTACCTGGCAAGATTAGGGCCTTCAGGCCCTCTCTTACACCTAACCAGGCATACTCAGATTGAACGAATTTCAGTTTCTACAGAAGATTAAGGACATATAACGTGTTATACAGTATTAATGTTAAAGAAAGAAATTAGAGATTATAACAGTAGTACAATGATAATTATAACAATCAAAAATAATTATAACAATCAAGAATAATAATAATAATAATAATAATAATAATAATAATAATAATCGTGGAGGCCCAGGAAAAGAATAGGCCTCCGGTATGTTCTGCCAGTCGTAAAAGGCGACGAAAAGAACAAACCACTAATAGGGCTAACCCCCCTTTAGTGTGATTAGTTGGTTCAGGACAGAACTAAAGAAGCCTCGGACAAGCGCCGTCATGGTCGGGGACGACGCTTGAACCCTATGCCCGCCCACAATGGTAACGACACTGCTAGCCAACTGGAAAATGATTTAAATCCAAATAGAGGTGTTTTGCAGGATATGCTTCCTGCAACCACCCTAGAAGGAAAACAAAGACAGAGGATGAGATGGTCAGATGAAGTTAATCGACACCTCATGTTCTGTTATTACCAAGCAACAAACCTAGGAACCAACACAACTGGATACAGATCACAAGTATACACAACATTTATTACCAGATACCCAGAATTAAAATTTTTAACAGAACAACGACTAGCTGATCAGATCCGTGTAATAATCAAAAATAACAGGATACCCCAGTCAGAATTAGAAAACATCAAACAACAAGTACAACAAATACTGGAACAAAATAATGTGCAATCAGAAGAAGAAGAAAATACAGTAATGGACTCAAACATCCCAGAGCAAACAAACAAAGAACAACACACATCAATTAAACAATCAGAGGAAAACGAAATCTTAAGACAGCCACCAGAACAAGCACAAATAGAACACGAAGTGACACACATGTTAGATATAGAAGAAAAATCTCAGCTGACAAGAGTCGAGGGACATGAAAGGGAAGCAGCGGTTGGGAAGGGAGTAAGACAGGGTTGTAGCCTCTCCCCGATGTTATTCAATCTGTATATTGAGCAAGCAGTAAAGGAAACAAAAGAAAAATTCGGAGTAGGTATTAAAATCCATGGAGAAGAAATAAAAATTTTGAGGTTCGCCGATGACATTGTAATTCTGTCAGAGACAGCAAAGGACTTGGAAGAGCAGTTGAACGGAATGGATGGTGTCTTGAAGGGAGGATATAAGATGAACATCAACAAAAGCAAAACGAGGATAATGGAATGTAGCCGAATTAAGTCGGGTGATGTTGAGGGTATTAGGTTAGGAAATGAGACACTTAAAGTAGTAAAGGAGTTTTGCTATTTGGGGAGCAAAATAACTGATGATGGTCGAAGTAGAGAGGATATAAAATGTAGACTGGCAATGGCAAGGAAAGCGTTTCTGAAGAAGAGAAATTTGTTGACATCGAGCATAGATTTAAGTGTCAGGAAGTCATTTCTGAAAGTATTTGTATGGAGTGTAGCCATGTATGGAAGTGAAACATGGACGGTAAATAGTTTGGACAAGAAGAGAATAGAAGCTTTCGAAATGTGGTGCTACAGAAGAATGCTCAAGATTAGATGGGTAGATCACGTAACTAATGAGGAGGTATTGAATAGGATTGGGGAGAAGAGAAGTTTGTGGCACAACTTGACCAGAAGAAGGGATCGGTTGGTAGGACATGTTCTGAGGCATCAAGGGATCACCAATTTAGTATTGGAGGGCAGCGTGGAGGGTAAAAATCGTAGGGGGAGACCAAGAGATGAATACACCAAGCAGATTCAGAAGGATGTAGGTTGCAGTAGGTACTGGGAGATGAAGAAGCTTGCACAGGATAGAGTAGCATGGAGAGCTGCATCAAACCAGTCTCAGGACTGAAGACCACAACAACAACAACAACATATAGAATACAAAGACACAAATACAGACATAAGAACATTCTTGCATAGACCACCAAATAACCCACAAGTCGAAACAACAATAAAAACTATCAACACAATCATACACAACAAAATAAATGAAAACACAACTATGGAAGAGTTACAACTACTGGTTTATATAGGAGCACTCACTACACTAAATATACACACTAGACAGAGATCAGAACCAACCAACACACAGAAGAAACCCACAAAACCAGCATGGCAACACAGGCTACAGATCAGAATAGAAAAACTGAGAAAAGACATCGGACAGCTAACACAATTTATAAGAAATGAAATCTCGGAAAAAAAACGAAAAAGGTTAGGTAAAATCTCACAACAAGAAGCGACAGAGCAATTAGACGAAAAGAAGCAGAAATTACAAGCATTAGCCAAACGACTCAGAAGATACAAAAAAAGTGAAAATAGAAGGAAACAAAACCAAACATTCAACACAAACCAAAAGAAATTTTACCAGACAATAGATAACACACACATTAAAATAAACAATCCACCAAACATAACAGACATGGAACACTTCTGGAGCAACATATGGTCTAACCCGGTACAACATAACAGGCATGCACGGTGGATACAAGCAGAAATAGACACATACAAGATGATACCACAAATGCCTGAAGTGATAATTTTGCAACATGAAGTCACCCAAGCAATTAATTCTACTCACAATTGGAAAGCCGCTGGAAATGATAAAATAGCAAATTTCTGGTTAAAGAAGTTCACCTCAACACATTCACATCTAACTAAATTATTTAACAGTTACATTGCAGACCCATACACATTCCCTGATACACTTACACATGGAATAACTTATCTGAAACCTAAAGATCAAGCAGACACAGCGAACCCAGCAAAATATCGCCCCATAACATGCCTACCAACAATATACAAAATGTTAACTTCAATCATTAAACAGAAATTAATGACACATACAACACAGAACAAAATTATAAATGAAGAACAAAAAGGCTGTTGCAAAGGAGCACGAGGATGTAAAGAGCAACTGATAATAGATGCAGAGGTGACATATCAAGCTAAAACTAAACAAAGGTCGCTACACTACGCATACATTGATTACCAAAAAGCTTTTGATAGTGTACCCCACTCATGGTTACTACAAATATTGGAAATATACAAAGTAGATCCTAAATTGATACAGTTCCTAAACATAGTAACGAAAAATTGGAAAACCACACTTAATATCCAAACAAATTCAAATAATATCACATCACAGCCAATACAGATTAAGCGTGGAATATACCAACGAGACTCATTAAGTCCTTTCTGGTTCTGCCTTGCTCTGAACCCACTATCCAACATGCTAAATAATACAAATTATGGATACAATATTACTGGAACATACCCACACAAAATCACACATTTGCTATACATGGATGATCTAAAACTACTGGCAGCAACAAATCAACAACTCAACCAATTACTAAAGATAACAGAAGTATTCAGCAATGATATAAGTATGGCTTTTGGAACAGACAAATGTAAGAAAAATAGCATAGTCAAGGGAAAACACACTAAACAAGAAGATTACAAATTGGATAACCACAGCGACTGCATAGAAGCGATGGAAAAAACGGATGCCTATAAATATCTAGGATACAGACAAAAAATAGGAATAGATAATACAAATATTAAAGAAGAACTAAAAGAAAAATATAGACAAAGGCTAACAAAAATACTGAAAACAGAATTGACAGCAAGAAACAAGACCAAAGCTATAAATACTTATGCCATACCAATATTGACCTACTCATTTGGAGTAGTGAAATGGAGTAACACAGACCTAGAAGCACTCAATACATTTACACGATCACAATGCCATAAATATAGAATACATCACATACATTCAGCAACAGAAAGATTCACATTAAGCAGAAAGGAAGGAGGAAGGGGATTTATCGATATAAAAAACCGACATTATGGACAGGTAGACAATTTAAGAAAATTCTTTATAGAACGAGCAGAAACTAGCAAAATACACAAAGCAATCACTCATATAAATACATCGGCTACACCACTACAATTTCATAACCACCTCTACAACCCTTTAGACCACATAACATCAACAGATACGAAGAAAGTAAATTGGAAAAAGAAAACACTTCATGGCAAGCACCCGTATCATCTAACATAGCCACACATCGATCAAGACGCATCCAACACATGGCTAAGAAAAGGCAATATATACAGTGAGACAGAAGGATTCATGATTGCAATACAGGATCAAACAATAAACACCAGGTATTACAGCAAGCATATTATTAAAGATCCCAATACCACAACAGATAAATGCAGACTTTGTAAACAACAAATAGAAACAGTAGATCACATCACAAGCGGATGTACAATACTAGCAAATACAGAATACCCCAGAAGACATGACAATGTCGCAAAAATAATACATCGACAGCTTGCCTTACAACATAAACTTTTAAAACAACAAGTTCCTACATACAAGTATGCACCACAAAATGTACTGGAGAATGATGAATACAAATTATACTGGAACAGAACCATTATAACAGATAAAACAACGCCACATAACAAACCTGACATCATACTCACCAATAAAAAGAAGAAATTAACACAACTAATCGAAATATCCATACCCAATACAACAAATATACAAAAGGAAACAGGAGAAAAAATTGAAAAATACATCCAACTGGCTGAGGAAGTCAAGGACATGTGGCATCAGGATAAAGTTGACATCATACCAATTATAATATCAACTACAGGAGTCATACCACACAATATCCACCAGTACATCAATGCAATACAGCTACATCCAAACACATATATACAACTACAGAAATCCGTAATTATTGATACATGTTCAATTACCCGAAAGTTCCTAAATGCAATATAACACATACCGTACAGTTAATAGGAAGTGACGCTTGATCAAGGTCCGTGTCACTTTCCATTCTCAACCAGACTTAACGTCTGAGAAAGTAAAGAAATAATAATAATAGTAATGACTATGTATATGAAAATAAACATATTTTTCTTTTATGAATGTCAGTCCTATTGCTAGTTGGGAATTTTCTCGTTATGTTCTTGCAGCTTGTGAGTTATTCACAACGAGCAGAGACATAAGACGATAGAATGGGGTGAAAGAGATATAGAAGAGGTAGATAGGTTAGAGGAAGAGAAATAGAATGGTAAAATTCGAAGCTATGATGGAGAGGAGAAAGAAAGAGATGATAGGGGCATAACAATGGTGGCTCTACCGTCCCAAATATCTAAGTTTTGAGTTCCCTCTTGAACGTTGAGTGTTTCTGGATAAGACGCAGATCACAGGGGAGCGCGTTCCATAGTCGGATGGCTGAGATGGAGAATGACACGGAGAAAGATTTTGTATTATGTAAAGGTACAGCCAACATGCTAGACGTATCCGATCTGGTATTGCGGTTGTGGAATGATGATAGGTGTTTAATGTGGGAAGATAAGTATTGGGGGCACCAGTGGCTGAGAAATCGATGAAGTAAGCACATCGTGTGGAGATCGCGTGCCTTACGTGGGCGTATCCAACCTAGCTGGGAGTATGAAGGACTGATATGATCATACAACCGTATATTGCACACGTTTCTACCGCAAGCATTCATCACTAGCTCGAGGCATCTCGAATTTTCACTATTTGTGCCGTGTTGAACTACATCACAGTAGTAAAGATTAGGCAAGACTAGTGTTTGGACTATTAATAACACTTGATGGAATTGTCTACAGTCAAGTACTATAAGAAAAGCTCTACAAATGTTTAGGCAGCTCTTGATAACATTTCAAAGTGCTACAAGGATTGGCAACTTACTTTAAATGTACTGAAATTTAAAACTCTGCACTGCATGAATCGCAGAAATTTGGTATCGTATGACTACAATAACAATAAGTTTTAAATGGAATCCGGCAAGTAAGTAGAGATACCAGGGTGTAACTATTTGTGAGAATATGGAATGACATGGTCGCATAGGCTCAGTCTTAAGAGAACCAGGAGGCAGACTTCTAGTCATTTGTAGGACACTGGGAAAATGAACTTAATCTACAAAAGATACAGCTGACGGACCATTCGTGCGAGCCATCCTACGATATTGTGTGCGACACATTTCAAATAGGACTGATAAGGGCTATTGCACGTAGACAAGAAGCGCAGCATGAATGCTCAGAGCTTTGTCTGACACGCTGAACCGCGTCACTGAATTCAGGTTTCTATGAGATACCGCAATTGGCGTACACTTTAAGGTAGACGTGTACTATTCCGGGAGAGCCAAGTTTTAAGATTCAAAATTAAGTAAGGAATCTAGCAGCTCACTACATATTGTTCCCACAGGGACCGCAAAACAAGATTAGGGTAATTGCAGGGCACTTAGAGGCGTTACAGCGGTCTTCCTTCTAGCAATCCATAATCTAATGGATCAGAAAGAGAACCGTAATAAGTTTTCTTATTGGAAGTGTGCCTGCGATGAATTTGACAATGATTTTCGGAGTATCGATGCAGATGTAAATATTCCTTTGCTTAATCATTCGAACAAATTAGTCAATAACATTTCAGCCCTTCTAAAGTTACCCAACTCGAATGTCGGTGACCTGATGGGCCGGCCACGGTGGTCTCGCGGTTCTAGGCGCGCAGTCCGGAACCGTGCGACTGCTACGGTCGCAGGTTCGAATCCTGCCTCGGGCATGGATGTGTGTGATGTCCTTAGGTTAGTTAGGTTTAAGTAGTTCTAAGTTCTAGGGGACTGATAACCAGAGCAGTTGAGTCCCATAGTGCTCAGAGCCATTTGAACCATTTGACTTGATGGTGAGGTAGAATCGCGAAGGATCAACAGGGACCAGGTGGACCTCAAGTACTGACTGACAGGGATGGTCGAGCACTGAGGACGGTGGACGTGAAAAGTCACACGAAATCATCGGAAGGGATCACTCTTGATTTACAGAAGTGATACCAGCAGTTCAACCAACACATGGCTGTTCGTAAGCGGGTAAAACGAATGGAGCTCATAAGTCACATATTTCTGTAGTCAATGCTAAACGACCCTTGAGCTGCTATAAAAAGCGATGGCCACTGGACGCGAGTGATTTGGAGTGGTGATTCACGGTGTACGCCGTGGAGGAGATGGTTTTATAGTATGGGGATTTTTCCTCGTGGTTAGGGTATGGTCAGGTATTGGGCTTAAGACAACGGTAAGTTCTAAAGGATAACAACACATTGTACAAGACTGTGTACTGCTTGCAGTAGAAGAACGTAAGAGAATGTAGACTTTCCAGGCACGTACTGCTGAAGAAATCTTCTCCTGCTTCCTTCCGGGTGGCTGCGTTGAAATTCCGCGACATTTCGATGGATGTCACTATAATCATCGATGAGTACAGTGTGTTATTGCTGGTACCCTCCCCATACTTGTTCAACTGAGTTGTTACTCTGTCTATGATGATTACACTGCTGACGACATAATAATTTATAATTTAATATCTAATCATGGTTTACAAAATTGTTAAGGCTTTCCTGGCCACTTGGTGATAAACGGCCTATTGGCTTCTGTCTCGGGTTCTTCGGCCAACGTCCATCTAATGATTTTACTGCCGTTTCTTCAGCACGAGTGGCTGTCTTTGTCAAAGCTTCAACCTCCATGGCCGGTGGTGAACTGGAGCCGAGCTCGCGGCCGCAGACTGTATGTACCTGGCGCGCCAACGTCCGAGGGCTTCTCCGCGGTCACTTCCGGTGCGGTGCGCGTCGTATCTATGACAGAATGGAACGAGCTTTTCTTCGTGAGCGAATTCACACAACACGGAGAAACTTGGCAAGAGCGTATAAAGAAGTTTTGGCCGTTTTCTATCAACTAAGTAGCAGAATGCATCGAGACGACTGGGACAAGATGGACAGCATTCACTCACAGTAGCATGGAGAACGAACTCGAGCGCTGCACCGAGCGACAAAAGGAAAAGTTTGAAAGATGCCGGAAGCAGACCGACAAGGCGATTTCCGAGATGTCACACACTGTGTTCAACCTCACTGAACGATAATTGACCGAAGAGGAAGTGTCTGTTCTTCAACAAGGAGGAATTTTGCTATCATCCCGAGAGGGATATCATTGCCAACACCGAAGCGGCCATTCGGGGCCAGGTCCAAGCAATTAAGAATCTCAACGCCGACAAGAGTATAGTGGTACTGCCTGCTGATAAGGGGAATGCGACCGTCGTAATGAAGACCGAAGATCATGAGCAAAGGATCCGAGACTTATTAGATCCGACGACGTACCGAAAACTAAGCACAAATCCGACGCAGCATATCACACGGAATACGAATCGATTAATTAAGGCGTCTTCTCTTCCGTTGGACATACAGAGAAACCTGCGCAACACTGAAGCCCTACCACCTCGGCTGTATGGATTACCCGAGATCCATAAGAACAATGTTCCACTAAGACCAATTTTTAGCGCTCCTGGCTCACCGACGTATAAACTGGAAAAACACTTGGCCTCTCTGCTCCAGCCACATGTGGTGAAGACTGACACAAACATAAATGATTCAGGACATTTCACTGAGAAGTTGAAGAGACTAAAAATTGCACCAAACGACGTCCTGGTCAGCTTTGATATTGTTTCTTTGTTTACGAAAGTGCCACTCAGTGACTCTCTGGAGCACATCGGCTCCATTTTCCCGCAAGACATCACAAAGCTCTGTCATGCATGTCTGACCACATTTCACTTGGAATGGCGATTTCTACGATAAGCTGGAAGGCGTCGCCATGGATAGTCCTCTTAGTCCAGCGGTGGCCAACTTCTTCATGGAACAGTTCGAAGCACAGGCACTGGACTTGGCGACTTGCAAACGTAAGGTGTGGTACAGGTACGTCGATGATACTTTCGTTGTGTAGAGCCATGGTGAATATCAGCTCGGTGACTTCCTAAGACACTTGAACAGCCCCCAAGCCAACCTACAATTTACCATAGAAGTCGAAAAGGACAAAAAACTGCCATTTCTAGATGTGTTGGTCACAAGGGATGACGAAAACCTGGGACAAAGCGTGTATCGAAAACTGACACACACCGATACCTGCACAAACTATCAAACCACCACCCGAGCCAGAAAAGAGGCATGATTAATACGCTCGTAACGCGAACAGGACGAATATGTGAGTCGCAGCACCACAGACGCGAAATGCAAGACGTGGAAAGTGTCCTGAGGAGCAATGGGTACTCCACAAATGATGTTAGAAGTGTAACAGAGCCAAACACTCTGCGAAGTAAGGAATCAGAAAAGGAAATGTCGGGTACGGCCTTTCTGCCATACATTCCCAGAGTGACGGACAGAATTGGCCGTATATTGCGCGACGATTTTCAAACCGACAAGGAAGATCGGCAAAGGAGAAAAGGGACTCACTTGCAATGTCGGGAATATACCGTATACCATGCACATGCGGAGAAGTTTATGTCGGAATGACTAGACGATCAATCAACACCAGGATCAAAGAACATAAGCGACATTGGAAGTTGGGGCAGGTGGAGAAATCGGCCCTAGCAGAGCACGCTCTGAGTGAGACCGACCACGTAATAAAATTCGCCGACACGGAAGTTCTGGTTGTAGAGAAGCACTATCACATGCGCTTGTTCAGAGAAGCTGTAGAAATACAAAAACCCGCTAATAGGTTAAACAAGAAAGAGGAAAGCCTTAAGGTAAACGGACCCTGGCTACCCGCACTGCAGCCAACGACCGTCGCAGGTAGCAAGAGGAGAACCGCACCGGAAATGACCGCGGAGAAGTCCTCGGACGTTGGCGCGCCAGGTACATACAGTCTGCGGCCGCGAGCTCGGCTCCAGTTCACCACCGGCCATGGAGGTTGAAGCTTTGACAAAGACAGCCACTCGTGCTGAAGAAACGGCAGTAAAATCATTAGATGAACGTCGGCCGAAGAACCCGAGACAGAAGCCAACAGGCAGTTAATCATGGTTTTCTAGTGATTAGACGATTCGAATTTTGCATACTTTGTGGAATAACTACGTTTTATTCATCGTGTTTTTGTATTTGTAGACGATCACTTTCGCTTATGTGCCTTTGATCTCACGCAGTATCACAGTGCGGCATGTCAGTTGTTATTTGAACAGTATAGGAATTAACACTGATTTGAATCCCGCTCTTGCTGACTGGGATCTGAGATTCCAATGTCACTGCGACAGATCCCTCGGTTTAACGACTACTTACTGGTTTTATATAAAATATGTTAGTTTACGTACATGTAAACCGCCACGACTGGCGTATAATTTGCTTCATTACTAGTTTCGTGTTTCAGACTAGAGAATCTTGAGATAGTCACGGTCTCTGAAGGCACTACGTCACACGTGGAAAATTCCGCTCGCCACCATCGACATGACGAGCAAGGCAATGCATATCAGGAGCTAATTTCGCCTGAAAGGCGAAACTAGCAATAAAGCAAATTGTACGCCAACTACGGTGGTTTATCTGTACGTCAATTCCTAACGGTCACTGTGTACCGTGCAGGCGTTACGTAAGTAAAATACTCTAATGACAGAGAAAAAAGGCTCGTGTGTATGGGACTGCCGCCATAAGGGAGGTTATGCAAAAATTGCCTTTTAAGTGAAACGTTAGTGAAGAAATTAACAGGGGCCATCACAATACCTGAAATTTACTGAGACTGGTGAACTACTCTCAGCTTTGCGGATTCGACGATTTCAGCAAACGATACTCTTGCTAGTGGAATCAACACTACGCAAAGAATGGAAAAGAAATTGCCGACTATTGACATGCTTAAAACGTGCTTTTCCTCAACAATGCAGTCACGAAATGACTTTTTCTTACATTTTGTGGATAAATGTGTTCAACGTCATGTGAAAAGTCAAATATCCACGAATTTTGAATTATAAATATCGCCTTACTTAGATACTATTTCAGAAGACGACATTTGGCTTTTTTCGGTTAAGTATAACAAACGTTGATAAATTGCTATCCGCCTTATACTATACGCATTGGTTTCTCATTTTCGTGCACACAGGATACATCGTACTATTCCACCTACTACGATCGACCAGCGTGATCACAGAATTTATTGTGTCATTTCTTCTCTTCTTTTCACGTTCCTTGTGATTCTTATGTGTCTCTGCAAATAATAATCAAAACAAGAATGGCCCACCACACTCAGCCCATCTGCAAGGGAAATCTTTATTACAGCTACATCTGACCCATGCGGAATGAGTCATCAGTTTCGACCAAGGTTTTTGAGAAGTTTCTTTTGGTTACCGGGCAAATGCCGAAACTGGCAATCCCCACCTAAATATTCCCTGTTAGTAACGCCTTTGCTAAAGATGTACCTGAAAAGAACTGGGAGCTCTAAAACGGACCAATCAACTCACTCGAATAGGAAGAGAAACATACAAAAAAGAAGTGTTGCAAAGAAGCAAACAGAAAACTACTTATAATTTTCAAAATCGAAAGAGTTTTATAGTTGAAATGGTAGGTATGTTTATTGAAAACCGCTTGTGGAAAATATTTAGCCATTTAGCTTAGCTACAGCATTAGAAAGGAATTGTTAAGTATACCATTATTCTTTGAGTACTTCGTCCTTTTTTTATTTTTAAGCTCAATTCAGTGAAACAATCAGTGCCAGAAAAATGTACTTTTTCCTTTTTAGAACCGACCCAGCATACCAAAATGTCCTCTCTAGATATAATATCAGTTTTGAGAGCTGTGTTCAACGACTATAAATTCGGTCTATCACTCCTTTTCAAACTCTACAGCTGACATAGCTTCCACCACTTTCCGGGTAGTAAATTGTTCATCAGCCAGTCCGCCATTAATCGTTTGCATAAAATAAATCATATCCTAGAACGCTCAGGCGTAGTTATAGATTTTACATCAGCACACATAATTATAGGTCGAACAAACACTTTGAATATGCAGAAAAAAGTTCAGTGAGCGCGTGAACTTGTTTCTGATACATTATGAAATTCTAAAAGTGATTTTTTTACATATTTTTATTAATACGAAGGAAAGAAACGCTTTATAGTGTTATTGTCCAGTATTAATAGTATTTGTACGGGCTATATTAGAGCTCAGACTTTTGAAATGCCCCACTCGGATTGACAAGTTAACAATATTCGTAACCTCTTTTACTGCTAGATCAATGCCCTTAGACGTTGGCGCACCAGGTACATACGACGGTTGGAACTTTAATAGTGGCAACTATTTATTTACAGCTCGTACAAAATAGTTACGTCTTTCAAAGTTTTACTGACCTTCAGGGTAGTCACCAGCATTGTGTATAACTCGTTGCCGGCGATGTGGAAGTCGTAGGATACTCTTAGCGGTGCCAGTTGTGTTGACAGTTCGAGCGGCGCGGTCTATTGCCCGACGAATTTGTAGCAGTTCTGAAGTGAATGTCGTGAAGTGTTTCCTTCAGTTTAGAAATCGAGTTGAACTCACGAGGGCTTAAGAGTGCAGTAGGTGGTATAGCACTTAGCAGCCCCATCAGTCAAACAAACGAGTAACCGCTTGCACTGTACATGCTTGAGTGTTATCCTGCAAAATGATGGTCAGGTCCTGCAGAAAGTGTCATCACTTCTGTCTGGTTGTAGCTTGTTTTCCAAAAATGAACAGCATGTTGGACGATAGCCGCCCGCCGTCTGACACTGAACACCATTTTAGGAAACAACAGTCTCAGAGGAAACGCAAGAGACAATGCCGCACCCCTTCTGGTGACTTCGTCCATCGGATACGTGCACAGGACCCTACTGATGATGGGCTGTCCTCTGACGCCCTAGCACCAGACGACGAGACGTCTCTCCCCGCTTCCGTCTCCAGTCAGCATCCACTTACGAGCCCCGGCTTTCCCCTGCTTGCATGTGATACAGCTGGCTGACTATCTGTGGGCGTATCTCTGATAGTATTCCGCTGAACCGGACCCGTGAGACGTTTGTCTGCTGGGCGGAAGCCGTCGATGCTACGGATGGACGTTCTGGAGACATACAGAGCCATGCAATCCCTTTGGTGGAGTCAACTCTCTCCTCGTCACAGCGATGTGATCTTCCACTGGGGCCTAACAGTGAACTCCCTGTGCTTCTCCCGTGCTCGTGGCGATAACAACTTTTGAAAGTCATTGCATAACCACAGTCAACGCCAGTACCCCTCAAGCACACCACGAACTGGCTTTACTCCATGAAATGCTGCACGCTGCAGACGTTGACGTTTCACTCCTTTGGGAGAAGCATGCTGCTATCTTCTGCGTTCCCCATGGCTTTAGGGCGCACGTCTCCCTCGCTTTCCCTATTGGTATCTCCCTGATATCAGAGGTATGGCTCTCACGTTTCGAGTATAGACTGGGACGTCTGTGGATTCACTCGAGGAAGTGTAGACAGACAGTCTTGTGAAATATTTTTGAACACCTTTTCCGAAGTTAGTTCGGCAGCTGTCACACGCAATGGAAGTATTTTGGACCTTGTAGGTACAAATAGGCCGGACCTTATCGATGGTGTCAGTATTGCGATGGGGATTAGCATCATAGCGACTATGGTTATGAAAGTTAATAAATCAGTCAAGAGGGCTAGGAGAGTTATACTGCTTATAATCTCACTTAGACAATGAACTGCAATCGTTTAGTTAGAGAATTATGGACATAGAGGAATTATAAGCAAAGTTTAAACAGATTGTAAATCCTGCTCTGGACAAGTATATGCTTAATAAGTTAATTAAGCACGGAAAAGATCCACCGTGGTTTAATAACGAAATTTGGAAAACGCTGAAGAAACAAACGCTGTTGCAGTCACGGTTCAAAAGAGGACGCGCGAATGACGACAGGCAAAGATTAGTAGAGGCTCGTGCGTCTGTGATAAGATCTATGCGCGAAGCATGCAACAACTACCACAATCATACCTTGTCTAAAGATATGGCGGAGAACCCGGAAAAATTCTGGTCCTGTGTAAAATCGCTAAGCGGGTCTATGGCTTTCATCTAGTCACTTGCTGACTACTCTGATATGTCAGTAGAAGATAACAAAAGGAAGGATGAAGTTTTAAATTCCAGGTTTTAGAAACCATTCACGCAGGATAATCGTACAAACGTACCGTCGTTTGACCATCGCACAGAATCGCGATGGATGACGTAGTAGTAACCATCCCTGTCGTAGAGAAACAATTGAAAGAGTTGAAGATAAATAAGTCGCCAGGCCCGAATGGAAACCCAATTCGGATTTACAAAGAGAAATCTTACTGAGTTTGCATTTATCGCGAGCCTCTTGACAAGGGCAAAGTGCCAAGGGACTGGGAAAAAGCACAGGTGACTTCTGTATATCAGAAGGGTAAAAGAACGGACCCTCAGAATTACAGGCCAATATCCTTAACATCGGTTTGATGCAGAATTCTAGAGCATATTCTGAGTTCGAGTGTAGTAAATTTCCTAGAGACCGAAAAGCGCATGTTATTGTGAAGGTGGTTCGATGAAGCCTCGGGCAGGGACTTAAATGTGATTTGCAGAGTATCCATGTAGATGTAGAAGGCACGAGCATACGAAATAAGCTTCATGATATGTGACTGGTTCGAAGATTTCTTGCGTAATAGAATGCGGTATGTTGTCTTCGACGGCGTTTCTTCATCGGAGACAGGAGTAACATTAGGTGTGCCCCAGGGAAGTGTGATAGGACCTTTGCTATTTTCAGTATACATAAATGATCTTGCAGACAGGCCGGGAAGCAGTATGCGGTTTTTCGCTGATGGAAGGTGTCGAAGATAAATGACTGTAGGTTTACACAAGATGACCTAGACAAAATTTATAGTTGGTGTGATGAATGGCAGCTAGCTCTTAATGTTGAAAAATATAAGTGTAGTTCATCTAGTGCGACCTGTTCTTGAGCACTGCTCGAGTATTTGGGATCCGCACCAGGTCGGATTGAATTCAGAGGTGAGCTCCTAGGTTTGTTACAGGTAGGTTCAATCAGCATGCAAGTGTTACCGATACGCTTCGGGAGCTCAAATGGGAATCCCTGGAGAGAAGAAGCCATTCATTTCGAGGAACACTGCTCAGAAAGTTTAGAGAACCGGCATTTTCAGCTAACTGCAGAACGTTCCAACCGCCGCCAACGTACATTCGGCGTAGGGACCACGAATATAAGATACGAGAAACTAGGAATCACGCGGAGGAATGTAGATAGTCGTTTTCCCTCGCTCTGCCTGCGAGTGGAACAGGAAAGGAAACGACAAGTAGTTTTACAGAGTATTACAGGGTACCCTCCGCCAAGCACGGTATTATGGCTTGCGGAGTATGTATGTAGGTGTAGATGTGTCTTTGTTTTTAAAAGAAAAAATAAATAAATAAATCATTTGCGTTCTTTGTACCTTTACTGCCCGTTCCATGTGTGCTTTTTTTTTGGAGGGGGGGGGGGGCGTGAGGGAACGGGAGATGGTGGTCAGGCCTCGGATTGTGACCCTGCTCACTTTGCCCCCAGGGCGCCAGAAAGGTACCGTTGGAAAAAAGAAATGAGACTAGGTAGTGCAGTGGGAAACGCATATGCAGACGAGGCGATGATGGAGTTGCGTTCTTGCCAAACTTTTTTTTTTCTGTTAAAGAATTAAATTGCATCCAACTTACACCTCAACAATGCGGTATCTTGTGTATTTCTTTCTGTTACTCTGAACCTTACTTAACTTCGTTTCGTCCATGACACAAATAAAGCCAACAGAAAATAATAGTGGATACAGTAGCGTCGTCTGTATCCAGTAAGGAACAAAAGACGTAATACTTGGTCTACACTAGTTTGCGCATTATGCTGCGTACAGAAACTCCGTTTTGTACGTTTGAAGTGCTGAATTCACGTGTCGCAAACAGCCGGCGTATATGTATAGTCGCAGAATGTGAATCTACACTACTGGCCATTAAAATTGCTACACCACGACGATGTGCTACAGACGTGAAATTTAACCGACAGGAAGAAGATGCTGTGATATGCAAATGATTAGCTTTTCAGAGCATTCACACAAGGTTGGCGCCGGTGGCGACACCTACAACGTGCTGACATGAGGCAAGTTTCCAACCGATTTCTCATACACAAACAGCAGTTGACCGGCGTTGCCTGGTGAAACGTTGTAACGAGAAGAAATGCGTACCATCACGTTTCCCACTTTGATAAATGTCGGATTGTAGCCTATCGCGATTGCGGTTTATCGTATCGCGACATTGCAGGTCGCGTTGGTCGAGATCCAATGACTGTTAGCAGAATATGGAATCGGTGGGTTCACTAGGGTAATACGGAACGCCGTGCTGGATCCCAACGGCCTCATATCACTAGCAGTCGAGATGACAGGCATCTTATCCGCATGGCTGTAACGGATCATGCAGCCACGTCTCAATCCCTGAGTCAACAGATGGGGACGTTTGCAAGACAACAACCATCTGCACGAACAGTTCGATGACGTTTGCAGCAGCATGGACTATCAGTTCGGAGACCATGGCTGCGGTTATCCTTGACGCTGCATCACAGACAGGAGCGCCTGCGATGGTGTACTCGATGGCGAACTTGGGTGCACGAATGGCAAAATGTCTTTTTTTCGGATGAATCCAGGTTCTGTTTACAGCATGATGATGGTCGCATCCGTGTTTGGCGACATCGCGGTGAACGCACAATGGAAGCGTGTATTCGTCATCGTCATACTGGAGTAGCACCCGGCGTGATGTTATGGGGTGCCATTGGTTACACGTCTCGGTCACCTCTTGTTCGCATTGACGGCACTTTGAACAGTGGACGTTACATTTCAGATGTGTTACGACCCGTGGCTCTACCCTTCATTCGATCCCTGCGAAACCCTACATTTCAGCAGAATAATGCACGACCGCATGTTGCATGTCCTGTACGGGCTTTTCTGGATACAGAAAATGTTCGACTGCTTCCCTGGCCAGCAGATTCTCCAGCTCTCTCACCAATTGAAAACGTCAGGTCAATGGTGGCCGAGCTACTGGCTCGTCACAATACGCCAGTCACTACTCTTGATGAACTGTGGTGTCGTGTTGAAGGTGCATGGGCAGCTGTACCTGTACACGCCATCCAAGCTCTGTTTGACGCAATGCCCAGGCGTATCAAGGCCTTTATTAGGGCCAGAGGTGGTTGTTCTGGGTACTGATTTCTCAGGATCTGTGCACCCAAATTGCGTGAAAATGTAATCACATATCAGTTCTAGTATAATATATTTGTCCAATGAATACCCGTTTATCATCTGCCTTTCTTCTTGGTGTAGCAATTTTAATGGCCAGTAGTGTATTTCGAAATGAAAATATGTCTCAGTTGTTTGTCGTGTTCCACTTCCATCAGGACTATTTCACTAGGAATCTGTGGAAGGTGCATTGGAAACTTTCTATTTCGTTGTTAATATTTGTTGTGTATTTGTTTTCTGACATGTTCTACGCCCTGGAATCTGTCGCCACTAGGGATACATTGGAACGAAAAGTACATCTAATCACCTAATCCAATAACAAGTCAGCCATCCCCATTGCTGCCTACTTTTGGTGCCACTTTTTATGAGTCGCTTATATTAAATTTCTGTTTTCTTGTGTCGTTCACTATAGTCTCTATCTTAAGCTTCTATTTTTCTCTTATAAACCTTAACCTGAATTGTTGGGTGTAACTAATTATCATAGTTTTATGCTTGTGCTTCTGTGCTTTGATGCGAGTGTATTTTGTTTAATTCAGACAGCTACATGACAAAAAAAGTTATTCTTAATAAATTGTAGCTCCTTGGTATAACTCTCTGGAAAATAACAAAAAAAAAAAATAATTCATAATCCTGTAGAGGTCAACGTTTCTTACGTTCATATGTCCAAATTAACAGTCTATTCATTTATTATTCGGTAAGTTACAGAGAAAATCGCCTAATCTAAATCGTACGTCATGTAAAAGACATCTTTAAAAAGCGAAGAGATGGGACAGACAGATATATGTATAATAGATATAGCTGCGAAGAAAATGTGGTTAACAGAAGAAACCTGGCAGTTGTTCGACAAAAGGAAAATTTTCAGACAGAGGAAGGACTATCGAAATACGAATGACTTAGAAATGAAACAATAGGAAATTCTACAGAACTAAAGCCAAACTGCTGTAGGAAAAATTCAAAGAAATCTGAAAGGAAACGACCGTCAAAATGACAGATTACTTTATGGAAAAGTCAACACAGCTTTTGGAGAATTTGTGAAGAAAGGCGTCAACATTAGACCGTGTAAACTGAAATGGATGCGCCTGATCGAACAATGCGTATCTCTGTCCACCTCCGGCGGCTGCACAGCGAGTTCCATTATCAAGTGAACATCCATTACACTCCTCCACGGTTCTCTTGTTGGCAGAGGGAACGCGTCATGCAGTTTATGACGAGCTCTTATCCTGTATTCGATATGTACCAATGTTAGACTACCATGACTCTTCATCCACACGATGTTATTCCTTACTTCAAGTGTCTGGTAGCTGTGAGGTGCGCTCAGCAGTGGTACAAGTGTGGGACGGTGGTTTCTGTATCCAAGAGCGACGACTTGGTTCTGGATGGTATAGATGCTACCGGTTATTGTTGTCCAGCACTGATGCCGAGTGAATAAATGGATTGTGGCATGTCTCTTCACTGTTTCACTTCACGGTATTTTATGATTAGGTCTGACTTACACACACCTCTTGGCTGCGCGGGATTAGCCGAGCGGTCTAGAGCGCTGCAGTCACGGACTGTGCGGCTGGTCCCGGCGGAGGTTCGAGTCCTCCCTCGGATATGGGTGTGTGTGTTTGTCCTTGGGATAATTTAGGTTAAGTAGTGTGTAAGCTTAGGGACTGATGACCTTAGCAGTTAAGTCCCATAAGATTTCACACATATCTGAACAACACACACCACTTGAAACTGGCGGCGGCAGGTTTCCTCGAATCTAAATATCTGCTATAGAAATGAGCTACATCTACACTCCGTTAACCATTGTGCAATGCTTGGCAGAGTATACTTCCCATTGCAGGGAATTGTCCTGAAGTTCTGGTACGCACCGAAATCCCCACACCGCAGTACCATAACATGCCGCTAGAAGACTCCAAACAAAGTGGTGTAGCCCATTAATAAAATAGAGCACCATGTGGTTACCCTTTTTCTGGATCTGGAAGGAAGGAAGGACTATTAGTATTCAACATCCTGTCGACACCGACGTGATGAGAGGAAGAGCATCAGCTCGAAGTAGGAAAGAACGGGGAAGGAAATCGGAAGCGCCCTTTTCAAAGAAACCATCACTAAACATCCGCGTATCGACTGCGCGCGGCTGCCGCGTGTAACAGTTCGTGAGCTGCAAATCTGTGCATTTTAGCACGTGGGAGCCGCGTTCTGTCGATACGAGGGTGTTCATTGGTAATCGCTCGATATTCAGTGCGTGCGAGAACATCATCAGTATGACAAGTCCAGCGGCTGCGTTCACACTCGTGTATAACATCGAGAACAGTAGGAAACCGAAACGCAAATTACGTTGGTGGATGACATAACTGTTTCACCAAAGAATGGAGTATGGTATGAAACTTACTGGAGATACGAATTTCGAAGTGGTGGGAGATGCAATTAAAAATGTTATTCGATTGTAATTACTTGATTTAGAACGATTAAAAGCGACGATTGAGCAAAAAATAGGAAATTAGAGACCCAGTTTCTAGAAGTGATTAGCGTGAGGCAGAGGCTTTTCACTCTTTTGTATAAAGCCAATGAAGGTGACAAAACACCTCCTTTGTTCTTAGAACCAGGGTTTCAATCTACAAAACAAACTACAGTTTGGTAGTTTTGGTATAATACCTAAATGACGTATTAAACGGTAGGATTACAGGTACTATTGGCAGCATTGGTAGAAACCTAACTGAATGAGTGAGACAGTAACTGGAAGCTGACGAGATGTCCAAGTTTTTGTTCTTTGTTCGTCTGTTTTGCACATAATTAGAACCGCGCTTCGTTCAGTGTCAGACAGCTTTGCATTTCGTATCCTCACAAAATATAAATTGCATTCTATAAGTAATAAAAATTAGTTTGTCGCGTAACTTCTGTGCTTTTATGCAACCAAAGCAATTACTTTTAATGGGAGGACAGTCTGCACGGACAAATATAAAAAATCTATATAATTACTGTTATTTTGTATTCAATAACACGTTCTTCATCATGATCATAGGAAAGAGTTTCCTGTTTTGCTGATAAGTATGAAAGGTGCTTATCAATAACAGAAACACGTTTTACATAATCTCGATAAAGTATTGAAGCAATGTTTGATATGTTTTCGTTCTTTCTTATTTTTAAATTTTGCTCTTTTTTCAGGAAATTGCCTTTTCTGAAATCATTTCATTTTTTATTTTTACTACAATATCCCTCCGTTTCACGTTACAAATCAACTATTACCGAATAAAACCTGAATTAAAAAACAACAGTCAATTTTACTGTATATTTACTGTTTATTTTCGAGTACCAGACAGGAGAATAACTACGTTGAACAAAAATGTTCCGTCGATTACGTAGTCTTTTGTATACCGTCGCTGTTTTTATAGATGGTTCACCGCTTCTGGTTTCTAGGGGAATCTCGTAAGACACTGATCGAAAACGCAAACAAAGCGATTGAAATGAGGTAACTCCCAATAGGTATGCAACACACTTAACGTGCAGGTAACACGGTTAAGATCTTAACTTGCCCTTGCTACCAGGAAAATTACCGTAGTCTGCGCTTACTTATGGTAGTCTACAGTACCCTACGTAGTTTTACAACAGACATAGAACTCTGTATGGGCAAGAAACATCTCACTGTTCATTTTTGCTGTGCGGGAACAGAGGAGTAGTGCAAGAGCAGAGCATTCTAAAATCTCTTTGCCGTGCGACAATAGACGGCTTCACTTGGGATCGCTGAGCGTAAAGTTCGAAGGCTGCAGACGCGGGCTGCAACTTGATATTGATTGCGCTAGGCAAAAATTCCTACGCTGCTCCGGTCCGCTGCCATGATTAGTGCATACGCGGCTTAAGCGATTTAAGGAAATCACGGAAAACCTAAACTGGTCGGCCAGTTGGGGATTTGAAGCGTCGTCCTCCACAAAGCAAACCACTACACCATCTCGCTCGGTGAATTTGAGAGGGACCAATACAACAACAATCCATGCCGAGATGATGGAACCGCACAAAAAGAGAAGGTTCAAATGGCTCTGAGCGCTGTGGGACTTAACATCTGCCGGCCGCGGTGGTCTCGTGGGTCTAGGCGCTCAGTCCGGAACCGCGCGACTGCTACGGTCGCAGGTTCGAAACCTGCCTCGGGCATGGATGTGTGTGATGTCCTTAGGTTAGTTAGGTTTAAGTAGTTCTAAGTTCTAGGGGACTGATGACCACAGATGTTAAGTCATATAGTGCTCAGAGCCATTTGAACCATTTTGAACTTAACATCTGAGGTCATCAGTCCCCTAGAACTTAGAACTACTTAAACCTAACCTAAGGACATCACACACATCCATGCCCGAGGCAGGATTCGAACCTGCGACCGTAGCGGTCGCGCGGTTCCAGACTGAAGCGCCTAGAATCGCTCGGCCACACCGGCCGGCGCGCAACAACAAAGCAGTACCAAATGACACAGTGGTTAGATGATATAGATGCTTCTTGTGTGGTGAAACAAACCTGAGAGACAGCCGGCTGGCGTGGCCGAGTGCTTCTAGGCGCTACAGTCTGGAACCGCGCGACCGCTACGGTCGCAGGTTCGAATACTGCCTCGGGCATGGATGTGTGTGATGTCCTTAGGTTGGTTAGGTTTAAGTAGTTCTAAGTTCTAGGGGACTGATGACCTCAGAAGTTAAGTCCCACAGTGCTCAGAATCATATGAAACCTGAGTGACAAAGGACACAGTGACAGACCAGCTCTCTGTGAAGAATGGAGACTCACAAGAGAAGTGCTGGCTAAAATGGTGATAGTCAGTCATGGAACAGTTTTCCACGTGATCCACGATATTGCGAACAAAAATAAAAAAAATATATCTAGAACGGGCAGTTTACGTAACGAACAAATTTTCTTCAGTCTCACGTCTCAGTGGTGTTCTTTTGCGAATATTCTCCCGGAGGGAATCGTTTTCCTTAGATCGGGAACACAAACAACGCGCGGTTCAGCTCCGATGATGGGCTGTAGTCGTTGCCGCCATGCTGGTGCCATCCGCCAAGGTAAACATCGTGTCGTCCTAACTGATTCAGCCTGTAGGTGATGGAATGCACGTTTCTCTTCCATTCTAGTTTCAGTTTTAAATACTAATCATAATTTTATTGTATCTTTGGTACGCACTGTTGGCATAAGGTTGCCTGGGAATGGAAGGATCAGTCAGAATAAGGATTGAACATTATTCGTTTCAAGATTTTTATTAACATTCTTCAGGAAAAGTGGCATTGCCAGTTATGTCACCAGGACCTTGGCATACTAAGAAAAAATAATCCAATTAGATGAAACAATTTAACAACAATTACTTATAACCGAATAACAATATTATGTGACAAGTATAACATGATAGGAAAAGAGTCTTCAAAATAACAGAGAAGTAAGTTTTAAGTAGAACAAGCAAAAACTGAAGTCGTCAAATTAAACACTGTCAGCGTAGGCAAAACAGTTGTGTTGTTGTTGTTGTTGTGGTCTTCAGTCCTGAGACTGGTTTGATGCAGCTCTCCATGCTAATCTATCCTGTGCAAGCTCCTTCATCTCCCAGTACCTAATGCAACCTACGTCCTTGTGAAACTGCTTAGTGCATTCATCTCTTGGTCTCCCTCTACGATTTTTACCCTCCACACTGCCCTCCAATGCTAAATTAGTGATCCCTTGATGCCTCAGAACATGTCCTACCAACCGATCCCTTCTTCTAGTCACGTTGTGCTTCTCTTCTCCCCAATCCTATTCAATACCTACTCATTAGTTACGTGATCTACCGACCTAATCTTCAACATTCTTCTGTAACACCACATTTCAAAAGCTTCTATTCTCTTCTTGTCCAAACTATTTATTGTCCATATTTCACTTCCATACATGGCTACACTCCATACAAATATTTTCAGAAACGACTTCCTGACACTTAAATCTATACTAGATGTTAACAAATTTCTCTTCTTCAGAAACGCTCTCCTTGCCATTGCCAGTCTACATTTTATATCCTCTCTACTTCGACCATCATCAGTTATTTTGCTGCCCTAATAGCAAAACTCCTTTACTACTTTAAGTGTCTCATTTCCTAATCTAATTCCCTCAGCATCACCCGACTTAATTCGACTACATTCCATTATCCTCGTTTTGCTTTTGTTGATGTTCATCTTATATCCTCCTTTCAAGACACTGTCCATTCCGTTCAACTGCACTTCCAAGTCCTTTGCTGTCTCTGACAGAATTACAATGTCATCGGCGAACCTCAAAGTTTTTACTTCTTCTCCCTGGATTTTAATACCTACTCCAAAAAACAGTTGTGATAAGTCGCTAAAGGATTAAAAGGTAACTGGCTAAGGCAACCACTCTGAGTTGCACCTGACAGTGCAGAAGTTCAGCGGTCAACGGAGATTCAGCTTCAAATCACGCCACGTGGTGGAGGCCGTAAATACTTAACCGTCGCACGACATGAAAACCATGGGTAGAAGGGAGATGCGAACAGTTCGCTGGTGAACCTCACCTATGTTCAAGACAAAGTTGGCTTGGATGTATAACCTACCAAAATACATGCAATAAGATTTGTCCCGTAAGATGCATAGGCTTGTGGGCTCCAAATCACTAAAGAAAGTGACTTGGTCATTTAGTGCACAACATACTGGCCAAAAAAGTATTGGACGTCTTGAATAATTACAAATTAACATAAAAAACTTACGTAACCCAATAAGCCCAAAACCCCTATAATTTAAAACACAGTTAAAGAATAACTCTATAAAAATTACCAAACTGAAGCTACTGTGTTTTCATAGGATAGACTCGCTCCTCAAATCGCTTGGCCAGACATAGGAACAGGGAACAAAAACAACAACAGGACCGGCCGCGGTGTCCGTGCAGTTCTGGCGCTGCAGTCCGGAACCGCGGGACTGCTATGGTCGCAGGTTCGAATCCTGCCTTGGGCATGGGTGTGTGTGATGTCCTTAGGTTAGTTAGGTTTAAGTAGTTCTAAGTTCTAGGGGACTTATGACCTAATATGTTGAGTCCCATAGTGCTCAGAGCCATTTGAACAACAACAGGAGACTAAACCGAGACCGATACAGAAGCAGCAAGACACAAACATGAGCAGGAACGAAAACAGTCAGAATCATTACACTAAGAGCAGGAAGCAAGATCAGTCTTTACGAATGCTGCGTTCTCTCAGCACCGAAGCAATGAACTAAAAGTAGCTCTCCGAGCATCCAAAGCTGCTGTGGGATGACAAACAAGGAAAACATCTCTTGTGTCTAGAAGATGCTCACCCAGACAAATTTGGAACTCACCTGCGTGGCAGAACAAGCAGTGAGTCCGCTGCCCCAGAGAACTGCGCTGTGTGCGCATCTTCACTCACCACCCTTGCCGGAAAACGGCCTCAACGTCACTCGTAGCAAATGTGCCACGCCCCCTTCACGCCTAAGATTGTGTTCCAGGAAACGTGGCGCAAGCTATCAATCGCCCAACGCTTCAATCTTTTTAACTAATTTGTATTAACACAACGATTATGATATTGTTGTGCCACGTATAGAGAGCAACAGTTGCTAATATGCTTGACCACACTCCTGACATCATAATTTACTACATTAATAACTTTTGGAGGCTGCAAACAGCACGTAAAACTAACATGTTTTCTGAAACTACGATGGCTTTTGCGTATACTTTTAGCTCTGTTTTACGTTGATTACCTGAGACCAGAATTAGCGTGACTTTTATTTGTTTTAAGAGATCTAAAGATTTTCAGAATATAAGCTCAACTGGAAATGATTATAAAGACAAATGTAATAATAGACTGCAATAAAAACATTACAAATAAAATTCAGTTGCCGAAGATTTATCTTCGCTCGACATCATGTAAAGCTTTAATAAAGAGTTTGCTGCAGCTGCTGGAACTCCTTACGAGTTGCTACAGCCTCCGTTTCGGCCATTCGTAGCCTCACCTCTTCGACCGCCGTTCGAACCCAAAACACCTGGGTCGGGATCAACCATGCCATCTTGGCTGACAACAGAACGGCTCCCCATCCCTCCAGTAGCAGTCTTTAGAGTCCTGGATATTACATCTCCATTTCGTATAGCGAAAATTATCTCTACAGAAAAAAGACCATGAACAATGTGGTACACTAGAAGTAATCTTGAGATTCATTAGGAAATTTACAATTGTTCATTACGAATTTTACAATTGTTACAGTGCTGAGGATTTGAAAATGAGGCTCTAGCCTCGAAATAGCGGCGAAACAGATAGATAAATACGTCAACAGTAGTTTTTGTGCCGTGCATTGTGGCACAGTTGTACTTTCTGCCACCGGTGGCGAGTTTTCTGGTGGCTTGTAGTAGCACGCTCCACGAGAGGCCGCCTCCTATGTGTGGGTACCGATGCTAGCGTCCTTTAGCTGATCTCTGGAGGCGTGGTGGAGAGAGCGTCAGTTCACTGACGGCCAGCAAGTAAGAGAATACAGAAAAGAGCGCCGTGGAACCGAGCAGTTTGATAATGTAGCAGTCTCAACGGCCAACGTGGTAAGTGGCCAGCTGTTTGTGGACCTCTTTCAGCTGGGTGGTGGGTGGTGTCCTTCACCGGTGTCCAGAAGAAGATGGCAGCTCACCGCCAGGGAAAGGAGTAGCGGTGAAGTCACTTGCCGCAAAACACTGCATATCACAAAGTGATGAGTGCTTTTGCAAGCCACAGCTGTTAGTGACAGTCAGTTTTTTGCAGGGTAGCTTACAGTGAGGTGGCGTAGTGAGATAGGTGAAGTTGCCTTGTGTCTGTTGCGTGCTATTGGAGCATAGCGAGGTCACAGGGAGTTTCGTCAAGTGAATTTCAGAATTGCACAGTCGTACCATCGTGTGCAGAAGCATTATATTGTGTTACGAAAATTCTGTACACAGAGATTGTGTATAGTACTGCATTGTCTTGTCTTCATTGCAGTTAATGCTGTGTAGTTATATTGTCTTTTGGGATTAGTCTGGCAGCACAAGATAGATGTTGACACAACCCTTCTCTTATGTTACTAATTCAGTGTGTTTCTGTATGCCTGTTTAGTTAGTTGGTTGCGTGTTCCATCGGCCAATCGCACGGTACGACGGAAGCCTTTATGATGTGGAACGTGTCAAGTGCACAAGAAATGCACGAATGATACAAGATTTTTTAATATATATATATATATATATATATATATATATATATATATATATATATATATATATATATATATGTTACAAAAAGGTACGGCCAAACTTTCAGGAAACATTCCTCACACACAAAGAAAGAAAGTATGTTATGTGGACATGTGTCCGCCGGCCGCTGGTGGCCGAGCGATTCTGGCGCTACAGTCTGGAACCGCGCGACCGCTACGGTCGCAGATTCGAATCCTGCCTCGGGCATGGATGTGTGTGTTGTCCTTAGGTTAGTTAGGTTTAAGTAGTTCTAAGTTCTAGGGGACTTATGACCTCAGCAGTCGAGTCCCATAGTGCTCAGAGCCATTTGAACCATTTTGACATGTGTCCGGAAACGCTTACTTTCCATGTTAGAGCTGATTTTATTACTTCTCTTCAAATCACATTAATCATGGAATGGAAACACATAGCAACAGAACGTACCAGCGTGACTTCAAACACTTCGTTACAGGAAATGTTCAAAATGTCCTCCGATAGCGAGGATACATGCATCCACCCTCCGTCGCATGGAATCCCTGATGCGCTGATGCAGCCCTGGAGAATGGCGTATTGTATCACAGCCGTCCACAATACGAGCACGAAGAGTCTCTACATTTGGTACCGGGGTTGCGTAGACAAGAGCTTTTAAATGCCCCCATAAATGAAAGCCAAGAGGGTTGAGTTCAGGAGAGCGTGGAGGCCATGGAATTGGTCCGCCTCTACCAATCCATCGGTCACCGAATCTGTTGTTGAGAAGCGTACGAACACTTCGACTGAATCGTGCATCAACCACATGTTGTGTCGTACTTGTAAAGGCACATGTTCTAGCAGAACGGGTAGAGTATCCCGTGTGAAATCATGATAACGTGCTCCATTGAGCGTAGGTGGAAGAAGATGGGGCCCAATCAAGACATCACCAACAATGTCTGCCCAAACGTTCACAGAAAATCTGTGTTGATGACGTGATTGCACAATTGCGTGCGGATCCTCGTCAGCCCACACATGTTAATTGTGAAAATTTACAATTTGATCACGTTGGAATGAAACCTCATCCGTAAACATTTGCACTGAAATGAGGATTGACACATTGATTGATGAACCATTCGCAGAAGTGTACCCGTGGAGGCCAATCAGCTGCTGATAGTGCCTGCACACGCTGTACATGGTACGGAAACAACTGGTTCTCCCGTAGCACTCTCCATACAGTGACGTGGTCAACGTTACTTTGTACAGCAGCAACTTCTCTGACGCTAACATTAGGGTTATCGTCAACTGCACGAAGAATTGTCCTCGTCGTTCTAGCTCTTCCCCAGTCGCGAGTCATAGGCTGGAATGTTCCGTGCTCCCTAAGACGCCGATCAATTGCTTCGAACGTCTTCCTGTCGGGACACCTTCGTTCTGGAAATCTATCTCGATACAAACGTACCGCGCCACGGCTATTGCCCCATGCTAATTCATACATCAAATGGGCATCTGCCAAATCCGCATTTGTAAACATTGCACTGACTGCAAAACCACGTTCGTGATGAACACTAACCTGTTGATGCTACGTACTGATGTGCTTGATGCTAGTACTGTAGAGCAATGAGTCGCATGTCAACACAAGCACCGAAGTAAATATTACCTTTCTTCAATTGGGCCAACTGACGGTGAATCGAGGAAGTACAGTACATACTGACGAAACTAAAATGAGCTCTAACATGGAAATTAAGCGTTTCCGGACACATGTCTACATAACATATTTTCTTTCTTTGTGTTTGAGGAATGTTTCCTGAAAGTTTGGCTGTACCTTTTTGTAACACCCTGTATATATATTTTACAGTATTGACGATTAATGTTTCTATTATTTACCCCATTACCTTAAATGGCACAACATGCATATACTGTATTAATTGATTTATTCATTCTTACTCAAGAATTCATCTATAGTATACAAGGAGTTGTCAAGGAGATATAATTTCAGTTTATTTTTGAATCTATTACTGCTGTCTGTGAGACAATTTATATCATCTGGTAATTTACCAAAATCTTTTATACCAGCGTATTTTACCCCTATCTGTGCCAAAGATAGTTTGAGTAAAGGTGTAAGTCTTCCTTTTTTGTGGTATTATAATCATGACTGTCACTGTTGTTTTTAAACTAGTCCATGTGGTCGAGAACAAATTTCATTAGTGAGTAAATATACTGTGAGGCTGTTGTAAGAATTCCCAATCTTTTAAAACTATGCCTACAAGACATGCAACTATGAACCCCACACATTATTCTAACCACTTTCTTTTGAGCAGTGAATGCTTTTTGTCTAGGTGTTGAGTTATCCCAAAATATTGTTCTGTGTGACATCAGAGTGTGAAAGTATGCAAAGTATGTTAGCTTAATAATTTCTATATCCTCAAAATTGGCAATTATTCTGATTGCAAAAGTTGTTCATGTGTGTGTGTGTGTGTGTGTGTATGTGTTAGAATAAGGTTTCTTTTACATATGTTACTTTTAAGTAAGAATGATTATCTCTCTATGTGAGTGGAATATTGCTTATTACTGTTATTAACAACGTTGTTTTCAAAGCGTTACTCCTGCCGTCAAGCTCAAAGATTTTGATCGTGTAATGCACTCCATGTTATCATGTCATTATTAATTAAAGGATATTTAATATAAGCCCATGCTTGCACAAGTTCAGACAGTCTACTACACCAAAATCCGGCACTCCACTGTTGTAGATTTTTTTCTGAAATGCAGGTGTACAAAACTTTTATGCTCGTGAACAACATTTTTAATATTACAAGCAATGTCGGTGGTTTCAGATATTTAATTCTTGTTGCTCCTCTTGAACAGTATCTAGATAGTTCCCACGTAGCACTGATGCTCTTCTTTCTATCCTAGTGGCGTCCTTGTATTATCTCACCTGAGCTGACAGTGATGTATTGTAGCTTCTTAAATTTGGACACTGTCTTGGAGAGTACTGTTCCAGTTCACATTGCGACACATTTTCAGATACTTTGTTTGGTACCCCACATGATCCTCTATCACTAAATATGAGTCCATATAATTTCTCAATTTTTCACTGTTCTCTACAAATTGTAGGTGGCTCAAATGTCTCTGAGAACTATGGGACTTAACATCTGTCACCAGTCCCCTAGAACTACTTAAACCTAACTAACCTAAGGACATCACACACATCCATGCCCGAGGCAGGATTCGAACCTGCGACCGTGTAAGGTGTCAGGCAAATCCAACACTTTCCATGAAAACCCTGACATGATAGCAAATCCGGCAGTATGTCACATAGCTCCAAATAAATCCTGACATTAAACTAACCAAAGTAATACGATCAACGAGTGAGCAAATGGAATACCACAGACTAACACAATAACACCTAAATGCATGTCATACCTTCCCACCGTGAAACAGACACAGTTCAGAGGGAAGAAACGAGAACAGAAGCCGAGAGCAGAAGCGTGTTAAGCTAGAAGGCCCTACGATAAGGAACGGACACTCGAATCGCCGGCTGACCGCCAAAACCACCCCCCAGCCCATGTTAAAAGATAGAGCCCTCCAGACGAACAGTATAGATCTTACAATAACACTAAAAGGGCCACACCAGCTGCAAGTTTTAGCGTGAGACTTTTTCGCGTCTCTGTTACGTTGCAAACGTTAAAAACATTGCCCCACCACGAAAAGTATAACGTTACTCATTGGATGGACAAAATTTTTGTAGGCGGAGCTTAAGGTTAACATTGAGACCCTGATTGGTCAGTTGAAAACACAGCCAGATAGCTTTTTTCGAACCAACTTCGGTAAATTCCAGTAAGGAGAATTTAGGGGAGAGTTGCTTCCGAGACGGCGAGATGTGTGGAGCTGTGCCGCCCGCCGCCCCCTGACGCTGCCTAAACACCGACAAGGTAATGAACACACGTGATGCCGCATTTTTGAGCGCATAAGGCTTCACTCAGAACTGCAGAAGTCCCATCTGTTACATCCCCTTTTTACGTAATACTAGTGTCGATCGTCAATTAAAGTTCATGGTATTCACATTTGCTAATAGAAGTTAAAATCTGAAACGCGATGATTTTTCTATTATATAATTATTGAGAAGCCACATCAGCCACTGTAATTTATGACAAGTTAAATAAGTAATTAAAGATAATTGAGGGTCACTGTAGACCATTTTGATAGTTTTCTCTTTTATGAAACTTAATGTAAACCTAGATTACAGATGTGATATGGCACAGGTCATCCTTCGATCCATTGTAGAACTTGGAAACACATTCAGGGAATAATCGTTCACATTTTTGTTGAATACGGTTGGTTTTTATCATCCTGTATTAAAATATTTCCCTTTATCAATAGGGCAATTTATAAACAATGTTTTATAAGTAGAATAAAATTTCCAATGGTAAACTTAACTGCTTTTTCGGCGTTATTTTACCAGCTAACTAAAAATAGGAAAGCCTTGAACCCCTTCCACTAAATTTAGTTAGTATTAAGATTCTTTTACAGGGAGTGCAGTGGAGCTGACGTTGAAATCATTAAGTATTTGATTATATCATCGCTAGTCTCACTGAACTCTTCTGAACTCTACGTGTCATGTGTGGTCTGGCGTCTCCTTATCAGCAACAGGTCCCAGGTTCAAACTAATCAATTCCCTAAAAACATGCTCAGAGCGTCGTTGCACAAAAGTGGTAGGGAGACATGACTTAGAACAAACAGAAACCACACAGAATGTTAGAGAATGGCGACCCTGCCAGGATGGTGAAATACCATGATTGAAGGTAGACCACAGCTGCTGGCCTGCAGATATAAATCAGTGTGTGATGGTTTTCGGTACACACTGTGACCAATTGATCCATCTGCTTTCCTCTGGACTAGTACATCCAGAAATGGCAGCTGGCCATTCTTCTCCAGTTCCATGGTGAACTTGATATTAGGGTGGCATGAGTTAAGATGTTCAAGAAACTCATTGAGCCTGTCCATCCCATGTGGCCAGATCACGAAGGTGTCATCCACATACCTAAAGAAGCATGTGGGTTTAAATGTGGCTGTCTCCAATGCCCTCTCCTCAAACCTCTCCATAAACATGTTGGCAACCACAGGGGACAGTGGACTGCCCATAGCTACACCTTCAGTTTGCTCGTAATATTGGTTTCTGTACAGGAAATACGTAGATTTCAGTGTATGACTGAACAGGTCCAACAGAGCACCGTCAAATTTCTCTGCAATCAGTTCTAGTGAGTCCTTCAGTGGGACCCTGGTGAACAGCGATACCACATCAAAACTAACCATGATGCAGTTGCTTGAGGCGTTGCAGGAAATCTGAGTTGAGGCTGTGGTGAATACATTGGCCAGACGACAAGAACTGTGGGGATCAGGTGCAAAGAACATCAAAGGCATGCTAGATTAAGACAGGTGACTAAGTCAGCCATTGCTGAACACTGTCTAGAACTAGATCATGCCATGAAGTATGAGGATACCGAGATTCTAGCACAAACACCCAGATTTTGGGACAGTGTTATAAGAGAATCGATAGAAATTAATATGGCTGACGATCTTATGAACCGTGACACAGGGTACCAGCTAAGCAGAGCCTGGGATCCGGCTCTGGAATTGTTAAACGAGCAACGGGGCCAGCTGCAACACTACACAAACAGAAGAACCAGAGACATGGAGATGGAAAACGAGCCCCTGACGGACTGCCAGGCGCACCAGACCGAAGATGGAACACCCAGAAGTGGGACTGGTGGGTGCGGACCGCAGAGGGAACATCCAGAGCCGCAGCGGACGAAAACCGGAGCGGCAACGCTCCAACAAGTCGTGGTGAGCGGGCGCGGATCGCAGGGGGAACGCTTGGTACCCCAGACCGTAGATGAAACCCCTAGGAGCGGGTTTGGTGGGCGCGGGCGGCAGAGGGAACACCTAGAACCGCAGCGGACGGAAAACGGAGCAGCAACGCTCCAGCAGGTCGCAGGGAATGGGCGCGGACCACAGAGGAAGCGCCTGCAGCCGTTGGTGGAGGGGGAAGGCCATAGGCATAAATACTGGACCAGGTCCACTCGAAGAGCAGTCTCAGGTCGCACCTGATGAAGGTTACGAGATACGTGACCGAAATATCGTGGAAGTACGACGCTGATATCCGGCTGAACACCCGACAACCCAAGATGTCAAACTTTAAGATCTTTGTTTTTGAAGTTGTGGTATTATGTGGCTGTTTAACTTTGGGTTGGAAGTGTATAGTGTTACTAGCTTTTTGAGATATGGTTAAACAAGAACGATTGTTTATGATTGGTTATTCACCGTGCCTACTATTTATGTTTTAGGTTGCGGATGCAAAATATGGTTCTTATCCGCGTTTATGTAATTCAATTACAGTGAAAATTTGTATATTTTATCAATAAGAGAGCAAATTTCTGAATTGAAGTTTATAATAAAGTCTGTTTGAGTCAAATTAAATTTGTAAAACAATCACAAACTTGTCCATCGCCAGTGATCCCGGGCTTTCTATTTTCTTTAAATAACTGTGGTGAGATTGTAATTGTGATTTTCTAAAGAATTGAGTAGTACTACGGTTCACAAGACTAGGAAGACCTCATGTACCGATGGACACAGACTGTTGAGTATTGCGGAAGATGGCTGTACAAAATCTCATGAAATCAGTGCAAGCAATCACTCGTGCGTTCCAGAATGCTATGGGCAGTCCAGCTAATACACTGACTGTGTGCAGGGAGTTAAAAATGACGGGGTACAATGATCGAACATATCGTCATAAACCACGCATTTATTTAACCAATGCTATACGCTTAACGTCGTGTAAACAGTGACACCAGTGGACAGTGGATGACAGAGAACGAGTGATTTTGAGCGATGAATCACGCTATACCCTGAGGCAACCCCTTGGAAATGTTTGGGTTTGGGGAATCCATGGACAACGTTACCTGCCATCACGTGTAGTGCCAACAGTGAAACATGGAGGAGATGGTGTGACGGTGTGGAAGCGTCTTTCGTGCTTAAGATGTGGTCTCCTTATTGAACCCAAGAAAAAGATAAATGAAGAAAGAAACGGACACATTTTACAGCAGTGTGTACTGCGTACAGTAGAATAACAGTTTGCATGAGGATGACAGTGCGCCCTATCATGAAGCGAAGACCTGTGGACAATAACATTCCTGAAATGAACTGCTCTACCCAAAGTCCCCACCTGAATCCTACAGAACACTCTTGGACTGAGAACGTCGATTATACTCCAGCCCCAGCGTCCAACATGACTACTTTCTCTGGTTTCTGCTCTTGAGGAAGAATGGGCCACCATTTCCCCAAAGACGTTCAGACACAACAACAAAAGTGTCCCCAAGTGAGTAAAAACCATCATTAAGGCGAAGGGTGGCCTCAATCCATTTAATGTCTACTATAATATGTGTTCAGGTCCTTTTGATGAGCTAGTGTATGCTTTGGTAAAATGAACATTTTTGTGACGGCTCCCTAACCCAAGATCCTCGGCGGAACTTTTGGGGCAGCCACCTCAAATTGTATAAAGCGTGGGTAGTGACCAGGATGTAGCTATGTCTGTTGGCCGAAAAATAATTAATGACAAGAATTGCGCCAGCTAGAATGAAGAGATAACATATCTTTATTTCTGACGAAACGTGCACCAGCAATACAAGTCCAAGTAATATCCAAGAGTAATCCGTGTACTGAGCCTAGTCGAATACAATAGCGAATATCACACCGCAAGGGCTCCGCTATAAACGCCACGAATGGTTAGCAATAGACAATAGACTGTCCGTCTCGGGGCCGGCGCTCCTCCTTATATGCAAAAGGCAGAGGGCGCTGCGGACCCGAGCTCAGCCATGGCGCGACCTCTTCCTCGGCGGTAACGCCCTGAGACGCCGACGGCCGCGACAGGAACTGTGGCCAGCGATGTCACGGTCAGGGCGCGCGTGTGCGAGTTGGTTGGTTGGTTGGGTCCGTGGATACTACAAACATACTGCGGGCTGATACCCACTTCAAATAGTAAATTTCATTTAGAATTAGATTAGTTTGTGATTGTAGTAAGATAATTAGTTTTCATTGCTAGAATATATTTCGTTACGTAATTTATATCCTCTTATTCTCTTACTGCAATGTAAAGAGGAGCAGAAGCGATTCGGAGCATTTTAAATTTGGTGCTACAGACGAAATTTGAAAATTAGATGGACTATAAGGCGAGGAATGAGGAGGATTGGCGCAGAATCGGATCGGAAAGGAACATGTGGAAAACACTGACGAGGAGAAGGGACAGTGTGATAGGACATCTGTTAAGACATCGGGGAGTGACTTCCATGGTATTAGAAGGAGCTGTAGAGAGCAAAAACTGTAGAGGAAGATAGAGATTGGAATACATCCAGCAAGTAATTGAGGACGTAGGTTACAAGTGCTACTCTGAGATGAAGAGGTTGGCGCAGGAGAGGACATCGTGGTGGCTGCATCAAACCAACCGAAAAAAAATGGAATACAAGGGGCGTTCAATATGTAATGCAACACTATTTTTTTTGAAAGCGGGTTCGTTTTATTCAGTTTTCCAATGCACCATGTTATTCCTCACTCTTTTGGCTACAAATGCCCAGTTTTTCAACAGAATCTCCGTTCAATGTGGCCGCCTTACGCCATGTTACCAGGAGGCTGTGATACCAATCTAATAGGTCGACGTCGGAGCTAACGTCTTTGCTGGATCAATAAACTCTCCATCACCCACATACTGCTTCCCGCAGAGTGCATCCGTCATTGAGACAAACAGATGGAAGTCGGAAGCTGCAAGATCCAGGCTGTAGGGTGGTTGAGAAAGAACAGTCCAACGGTGTCTAGTGAGCTCCTGTGAGGTGCGCAGCCTTGTGTGAGGCTGTGTGTTATCATGGAGAAGGAGAAGTTCCTTTGAATTTTCGTGTCAATCAACGCAAGGCAGTCGTTTCTTCAGTTTCCTGAGGTTAGCGTGATACACTTCAGAGTTGATTGTTGCACCTTGAGGGAGGTCATAAAGCACAATAAACCCTCCAGAGTCACAGAAGACTGTCACCAATACTTTACCAGCCGAGGGTAAGGTTTCAATGGCCTGCCAGGGTAGCCGAGAGTGCTAATGCGCTGCTTCCTGAAATCGGGTAGGATCCGCCCACCAGATTAACGACGAGGGCTGGTATGCTGGCCAGCCTGGATGCGGTTTTTAGGCGGTTTTCCACATCCCATTAGGTGAGTGCCAGACTGGTCCCCACGTTCCGCCTCAGTTACACAACTCGCAGACATGTGAATACGTTCACACTATTACATGGCTTACACTAGACACAGACAGTTGCAGCTGGGATGTGCTACTTCTGTCCCAGGGCGGGGAGGGGGGGGGGGGTCGGGGTGGTGGCAGGAAGGGCATCCGGCCACCCTCTGCAACTAACACTGCGAAATCAATAGTAACAAGGCCGACCCCATGTTGGAGCGGGACTATGGTCCCGAGAAAGAAAGAAAAGGTGCGGTTCCTAACATTTTCTTCGGAGGAGAGTTTCTGTGGCGCCACTCTTTGGATTGCCGTTTTGTTTTCGTTTCAAAACGATTATCCCATGTTTCATCATGTGTGACAGTGTCGACAATAAATGTCACGATCAGCCTCGTTATGCGCAAGCGTTTTGCACAGATGGCCCTTTGTTGCCCTTTTGTCTTTTGTTAGGCGGCGAGGAACCCAGTGGCCACACATCTTTGTGTACCCCAACTGGTGGAGGAGTGTGTCAACACAAGGAACAGAGGCATCCAGTTGAGCAGCGAGGTGCTTCATTGCGATCCGTTCATCACCTCAACTGAGAGTGTCTGCACTTCCCAGCATGGCCGGTGTCACAGCTGTGCGTGATATATCGGACAGGCTTGCGTGACCTTGTTGTGATGATGACAGATGGCTCGCCCAATGAATCACAGTGCTTTTCTTCACTACCAGGTCTCTGTAGAAGTTGTGCTGTCGGCTATAAACATCTGTGATGCTCTGTTTTTCCTCAAAAAGAAACTCAGTTTCAGCTCTCTGCCTGAAACGCAGCTGTGTTAGAGACGCCTTTTTGAAGGCTATGCTCACCGCCGCCTCCGATCACAGCTTTATAAAACTGTATGGGTAGAAGCGGGAGTATTCCATGACATCCCACAACAAATACTGCGTTTATTTTTCGACCGAAATTGATCGAGGAAAAAAATGTGTTTCCCCTCGTACACATGATTGTAGCAGCAGTTTTACAGTTTCTTATTATTCCTAGGTTCCATACCATAGGTACGCTAGCAAGTAAATTAATATATAAAAATAATGAAATATAGAAAGACTTTTTAATGTGTGACGGTTGTTTGTCTTGCTGTACCTTTTCACTTCTGCACAAGTTTTTTCAGTCATTTATCACGCTTCTTTCATCGCAAGAGCAACTTAAAAAGAGTAATGAGTGGTATTTTTCTCCTAAATTGTCGCAGTCTGCAGGATTTGTCGGAGGGTGGGTGCGCGGCGCGGAGCCCCGCAGTGCGCCAGCCGCCAGCGCCGGGCGCGCCTCTTTGTGCGGGGCCAGATTAGCGGACGTCATCGCAAACACAGAGCTGGCGCTAATGAAAGCTCGCAGCCGGCGGCTATCTGCGCGCCTCTGTATCCGTCGCAATTCGCGGCCCTCATATGTCGCCGGCCGCGGCCGCGCCCATATGCCGGCTGGCGCTCGTCGCCAAACACTTGCTTCATTAGCCGCGCTCTTCGAGGACGCGACCTCGCACGTACGCGTGAGCTCGGTTCCGAGTCTTATCGCCATTCGTGCAAGTCTCACTTCCACAAAATCGCGTGGCTGTTCCGAGAAATCCAGTAAACCAGAGCCGCCTCACAAGCCTAAAGCAGCGGAGTGCGACGGCATTAACCCTACACTTTTCGAATCCGAGATGGGGTGGATATTTTCGTCTCTAGTACTGGCTCAGATATAGCAGGGGATTTCTGTCTCTTTTATCACAGGGTAGCCTTGCTGCCTTCCGTATCTACATTTACACTCATGCTCATAAATTAAGGATAACGCTGATACATGGTGAAACAACGCTCTGGTGGGAGTTTTGCGATTTTAAATCACCTCGGGGTATGACCATGCGGTGCATTTGACGTGCGGTCGTCGCACGGTGGCGCTGGCAGCAGTCCACATACGCAGAGGTGTGTTGGTGCATGTCAGAGTACGGTGCAATGAGTCAGTGTGCAGACTTTTTCAGACATGCTAATGGTAACTGTGTGTTGAAAATGGCTCCGAGAACACATATTGATGATGTTATGAGGGGTAGAATACTAGGGTGACTGGAAGCTGATCAAACGCAGCAGGTCGTAGCACGGGCCCTCCGTGTGCCACAAACTGTGATCTCAAGATTATGGCAACGATTCCAGCAGACAGGAAACCTGTCCAGGCGCTACAGTACGGGACGTCCACAGTGTACAACACCACAAGAAGACCGATATCTCATCATCAGTGTCCGCAGATGGCCATGGAGTATTGCAGGTAGCCTTGCTCGGGACCTTACCGCAGCCACTGGAACAGTTGTCTCCAGACACACAGTCTACAGACGACTGAACAGACATGGATTATTCACACGGAGACCTGCAAGGTGCATTCCACTAACCACTGGTCACAGGAGTGCCCGTAAAGCCTGGTGTCAAGAACACAGTGCATGGTCATTGTGTAAGTAGGCTGTTTACTAAGGGGACGTTTCAATTGGAACAGTGGTCTCAGGTTATGTTCACGGACGAGTCAAGTTATAGTCTGACCAGTGATTCTCGCCGGGTTTTCATCTGGCGTGAACCAACAACCAGATACCAAACCCTTAATGTCCTTCAAAAGGGACCTGTATCGAGGTCATGGTTTGATGGTGAGGGGTGGGCTTATGATTGGTGCACGTGCACCCCTGCATGTCTTTGACAGAGGAAATGTAACAGGTCACGTGTATCGGGACGTCATTTTGCACCAGTATGTCCACCTTTTCAGGGATGCAGTGGGTCCTACCTTCCTTCTGATGGATGATAACGCACGGCCGCACCGAGCTGACATCGTGGAGGAGTACCTTCAAGCAGAAGATATCAGGCGAATGGAGTGGCCTGCCTGTTCTCCAGTCCCAAACCCCATCGAGCACGTCGGGGATGCCTCTCAGTCGACGTATCGCTGCACGTCTTCTAACCCCTAGGCCACTTGAGGAGCTCCGACAGGTACTGGTGCAAGAAGAATGGGAGGCTGTACCCCAGCAACTGCTCGACCACCTGATCCAGAATATGCCAACCCGTTGTGCAGCCTGTGTACGTGTGCATGGTGATCATATCCCATACTGATGTCGTGATACATGCGCAGAAAACAGCGGTGTTTTGTAGCACCTGTGTTTCGGGACGGTTTTCTCAACTCATCACCTATACCGTGGAGTTACAGGTCTGTGTCGTGTGTGTTCCCTATGTGCCTATGCTATTAGCGACAGTCTTGTGTAGTACTGCGTTATGTGGCACCACATTATGCAATTATCCTTAATTTATGAGCATGAGTGTTTATTCCGCAAGCACCCGTACGGCGTGTGGTGAAGGGTACTTTTAGTACCGCTAACTTTTCACTCCTCCTCTATTGTATTCGCGAACAGTGCGGGGTCAGAATTATCGTCGGTAGCCATCATGACGAGCTCTGATCTCTCTGATTTTGAAAAGAGTTTCTCACAAAATGACCATGTGAACGGCGATCTTGATATATATAATTTTTATTTAATTGTCTTGATCATACAATTTTTCATCTACATCTGCATGTACATCTTCAGTTACACGATTACTCTTCAATCCACAAATAAGTGCCTATCAGAGATTCCACCAACCACCTTTAAGCTACTTCTCTACCGTTCCATTCTTAAACAGCGCGCGGGTGAAACGAACACTTAACTCTTTTCCTGTGAAATCTGATTTCTCTAAATTTATCATTATTATCATTTCCCCTATATAAGCCAACGGCGTTGCCGCAGTTTTAACACCGGTTCCCAATCAGGTCACCACCGTTAAGCCCTGTCGGGCTTGGATGTCCAGTCTACTGAGCGCTGTTGGCAAGTGGGGTGCACTCAGCCCTTGTGAGGCAAATGGAGGAGCCACTTGACTGTGAAGTAGCGGCTCCGGTCTTGTAAACTAACTTACGGCCGGAAGAGCGGTGTTCTGACCACATGCCCCTCCATATCCGCATCCAGTGACGTCTATACGCTGAGGATGACATGGCGGTCGGTCAGTACCGCTGAGCCTTTCGGGGCCTGTTCTAACCAAGCTTAGTTTTTTTATTTCTCCCCATATGGTTATTGAAAGTTCATGAGAAGGTCCTGCCGGAGCGAAAAAACACCTTTGTTTTAATGATTACCACCACAATTCGTGCATAGTTTCCTGGCACTGTCTCTCTTCTTTCGCGATAATATAAAACGAGCTGCCTTTCTTTGAACTTTTTCTATGTCCTCCTTCATCCTGTCTGTTGTGGATCCCACACCGCGCAGCAGTACTCCAAAAGAGGGCGGACAAGCGCAGTGTAAGCAGTCACTTTGGTGGATCTGTTAGATTTTGTAAGTGTTCTAGCAATAAACTGCTGTCTTTGGTTTACTTTCCCCACACATTTTTGAACAGAATAACTGGTTTCCGCTATGCAGTAGCCATCTTCATACTCTGCAACAGAAGTAAAAGAAATCACGTTACTAGCTACTACATTGAGAGATGTAAGACAAATAAGAGAAATTACACCAGGACAGAATATACCTCTCATTCTGCTGCGCTGCAATAATGCATAACACGTAAAAAAAAGAAACTAAAAAAAAGTGGTCGAAACTGCCATGCACGCTTGTATCAGTTATGTGTGGGATGAAAAGCGATCCCCGAAGTCGTTGATATATGCATAACGCACAAATAAATACACAAAGTAATGAAAAGTAATTTCATTTAAAGGTACAGTTTTTAAGATATTCTATGTCATGTATAAGAAAGCAAGATTTTTAAAAGACTTTTGACCATATGAGAAATTTATTCGTCTTCTGACAGTTTAAACTACTCAGAATTTAAGGTTTTTAACATGGCTGTCAATCAGCAACTTGGCATCTTGCCTTAGAATCACGTGTTGCACAACTCATACACGTCGTTGTAGAACCCCGCAAATGGCAAATCAAGTTACCTTAATAACAACAACTTCATTAACTGGGATAGGCCGGATGGCTAGTCATTTGACTTCTCCAGGAAGGGATTTCTGAACGCAACAAAGGAGGACTAATTAATAAGCATTGGCAGATACCTCTCGTATGATTACCATAAGCATTTTCTGCACATCCATTTATGTCAGACGCGTGTAGAAAATTGCAGAATGAACCTGATCAGTACTGCGATAGACATTTAAAGCAATGGGAAATCTCCTGGTATTTCATGAAGTGGAGCGCCTTACCGTGGTAATTGCTATGGGTAGCTCAAAAAAAAATGGCTCTGAGCACTATGGGACTTAACATCTATGGTCATCAGTCCCCTAGAACTTAGAACTACTTAAACCTAACTAACCTAAGGACATCACACACATCCATGCCCTAGGCAGGATTCGAACCTGCGACCGTAGCAGTCGCGCGGCTCCGGACTGAGCGCCTAGAACCGCTAGACCACCGCGGCCGGCGGGGTAGCTCAAAGCCGACTTACTTAAAGTGGTGGCGCAGCAGACGCCAAGATTTGATGCCATATCTTGTAGCACAGACTCAGCAATGCCTTAACGTTCACCCTAAGCAACGTTAGAAAATGAATCTAAACGTGTGCAAAGTAAGAGGAGTCGGCTGGTATGCATCGGAAGACGCAAGTGCCCGCACAAGGAGCGCTTAGCGCTAGCCGGCCCTGAGCATAGGGGGCGACGGCATGGAGAGGGTGTAAAAATGTTCTTAGTACCGAAGTGGTGCTAGGGTTGTCTATAGACTGCCGATGAGCGAGAGACGCCACAATGTATCCTTTATTCCCTCTATTTCACACCCCACGTCCTTACTGGGAAATTGGGTCAGCTGATGACTAGGACAAGTTGTTCTCTATAAACATATAAATTATCGTTATTTCTGGCTTTAGCCTACTGAAATCCACGAACAGGCGAGTGTCCAATGACCATAAACACAACTGATTCACACAAAAAGCTATAACTTACCTATTAATTAATAAACAAGAGTTAACTACCCAGCTACCTAGGTACCTAACTAAATTACCCTTAATATGAATATTTGGCCGAATGTGGATGATCTGGGGTTCAAAAGTAATTGGACTTCGCAAAAATGTCTTGGCAAGATTTTAGCACTGCAAATACTTTCACGATTTTATTGGTATCTATGCATAAGAGTGAGCAACTTTTAAAATTTAAGAACTCTTTTTAAGCACAGTTTAATTCTCCCTAACTCTGATAATGGTGTTTTCCATTTGGAGTAATTGTTTTTTAATTACACGCAATATGCGAATAAGTTGCTCAAAAAGTTTAATTCTCTCTAACTCTGATACATGGTGTTTTCCATTTGGAGTAGTTGTTTTTTAATTATAGGCAATATGAGAATAAGTTGCTAAAAAAACGCCGATTTTTGAGTATTGATTGTGGCTAAACGGCTGAACCGATTTTAACTTGTCAGTAGATCATTATACACGTCATTTTTTGCTCTTTCATTTTGGTATTGGTTGGTTGTCTGGTTGACTTGGGAGAGGGGTTCAAACTGCTAAGTCACCGATGCCATCGGATTAGGAAAGGGTGGGGAAGGAACCATTCCGGTATTTGCCTGAAGAGATTTAGGGAAATCACGGAAAACCTAAATCAGAATGGCCGAACGCGGGTTTGAACCGTCGTCCTCCCGAATGCTTGGTATTGGTAAACTTTTCTGTAGGTTGCATCGCTTTCGAGTTATAGGTGAAAAACAGTAAAAAAAATTAAAAAAAAATCATTTTTTCCGGCGCTCGAAAGTTGAGCACAAGCCAGAAACCGTGTCAAACTCATACAACTCTTATTTGGGATGCCTAACATCGATTAAAATTATTTCCAGCTTGTGCATATTTTTTAGCCAGCACGGCCTTTTTTCAGGCTGATTTTCCTGGGCTATCTGTGAAACGTGCCAACAATGAGGTTCCGTGATCTGTGTGTGCGTCCTGTATTTCAGTGCAATGTGCGTACTGTTCGTGGTGTTCCGCGCGAGCTTTTTCTCTTTTTTCGGTGCTGTTGGATTCTATAGAAGAGCGCGTGTTTCTTGGATACTGGATAACTGGTTCCTTGAAGACATGCAGCGGCTATTTTTAGAACGTTTCTGTAGTCTATCTAAACACTGCAATCAAGGCTTGGTGACGACGCTGGAGGCAATGGGAACATTGTTAGATCTGAACGGCGGAAAGCGGGGTGAGCGTGGCCGTGAGCGAAGAAAGTGTGCGTGAGGTGAAGACACGACTTTGGGCATCAACCAGAAAGTTTCTTCCTCGTTTGTTGCAGGAGTCTAGACTATCGTCTAGCACGTGTCACAGAGCTGCTGAGAAAGTGTGCCTGTATCCGAACAAGTTTTCGGTTTTTCGTGAACGGACATGGGCCTGAGAAATGCCTAACGTACTACCTTTGCTTTCAGCTGTATATCATTGAAAGGTCACGAATATTGGAGTACACGTAGTACAGTGATGAAGAATGATTCTATATCTCAGGATACGTGAATTCACGAAAAAGCACGTTAATGTATTAATCACAACCAGCATCCAATTATTGAAGAACCAATCCTATGCCTTTTTTTTCGCAGCTATCACCAGGCAAGTATTGATTAATTAATTTGTGAACCAGTTGCATGACAGGTAAGTGACACTGGTACCACCAGGATGAGGCAACATACCATACATTAAAAGCGAGTATGGCTGCGGTGGAATGCTTTCTCCTTGACAGTGTGATTTCCAAGAGATTGTGCCCCAAAGGTCAACTGAGTTGGACCTCGTCTGGCTTTTTTCTGTGGGGTCACCTTAAACCTAAAGTACACAACAACAAAACCAAGTGCATCCTCCGTGAAATACAGGCAGTCACGCCCAATACCCTGGTAGCAAAGTTCACGAACATGCAGCGACTATGTACTCAGATGAGGGTAGGTAACTTACAGCACCTATTGTAATGTATGTTCATTTTTCAGTCATAAACGTGCGTCATAAAAATTTTAATGAAAGAGGATATGAAAACAGATTTGTACATAGCACTTTTATGGCAGCCCGTTACGAGAGGGATACCCGTCATCATTGTACCAATGGTTAGAAAACTAAATTCTCTATAAAAGAATAATAATCAAAACATACACGAAACGCCGCCCCCTCGCCACCTCCAGCACCCCCTTCTCATTACATTGCTCCCCACACCTGCCACCCTTTCCGTTCCGTTCCTTGTTTGAGAAATGAAAACTTCCTCCAGTGGATGTTAGAGCCCAGGGTAAACCCACTAAGCTATAGAAACCTAGGGGCTGGTGTTAAGCGCCGGATTACCAAATTATGCACCAGTAACCAGGTACTCGTACATCTCAAGCTTCTCCTGAGTCTCAGAGCGAGGACTACATCTATTTCTAAACTCTCCAAATCACAGTGAAGTTTGCGGTCGAAGATACTCTTTACTACAACAATATATTGAGGTTTATTCTCAGTCTGTTCACAGATGGGGCTCGGAAAGAACGTCTAACTGATATTTGCCTTGTTTTAGCAACCCAGTCTTCACGCGATAGATACATCGCTGAAGAATATTTATAATTTATGCTCATAAACAGAGTTCTTGAAACCTTCTAAGCGAGTTCTCGCGTGGTGTACAGCTTATTTCTTAGCGTCTGTCAGACGAGATTAGTCAACACCTCTATCACGCCCTCTGAACTGTGAAACAAGTCTCTGACCATTCGCACCGTCTGTAGTTGTATACACCTGATGTAATCTGTTAACCTAACCTCAGAATTTGTCATGTGCTTTGTAAGCAATTTCTTTTTCAGGGACACTGCAGTGTCCTAGTACCCTACCAACGAATCACAGCCTGCCATTTGCTTCTCCTTCAACGCATTGTGTTGATGATGATCCGTCTGTCACATGAAGGTTGAAGATCATGAGACATTGGTGCTCTTCGGAAGGAATAATTTACGAACCTTTTTTTTCCTTTATTATACATTCATCAACAAAATACTCAACATTTCACTTCACAGCCATTCGTCGTAGGTGGCCATGCAGTAGTGCTATACATATGAAAGACCGTCCACAAGTTAGAGGGAAGCTCAGTACGCCCGTCTGTACGGACTTCAGTATAACAACAAAAGAATGACACATGTGGTCAGTGAAGACTTCTGTTTACAGGTTTGATCTTGTTGTTGTTGTAGTCTTCAGTCCGAAGACTGGTTTGACGCAGCTCTCCACGCTACTCCATTCTGTGCAAGCCTCTTCATCTCTACTGCAACCTGCACCCTTTTGAGCCTATTGTATTCACCTCCTGGTCTCCCTGTACAATTTTTCCCCCACTGTTCCCTCCATTACTAAGTTGGTGATACCTTGACGTCTCAGAATGTTTCCTGTCAGCTGATCCCTTCTTTTAGTCAAATTATTCCACCAGTTTCTTTCATCCCCAATTCTGTTCAGTAATATCTCATTTGTTACATTGATCTACCCATCTAATCTTCTGCATTCTTCTGTAGCATATGTCTGTAGTTCGCTGTCTCATTCATCTTGCGTACCGGGTGGAATAGTTTTGTTATAGCTTGCTCTTCCAAGGATATGAGTACTTCTGAGGGAATGTCGTTTAGTGTGAGGACCTTGTTTCGACGTAAGTCTTTTAGTGATCTGTCAAACTGTTCTCGCAGTATTGTATTTCCTATTTCATCTTTATCTTTTTCTATCATATTGACTGAAGTTAATTTCTCTTGCACAGTCCCTCTTTTATCCTTCCAGCTTTAAGCATTCCCGTTTCTGCTTAGTACCGGTTTTCCATCTTACCTCTTGTTATTCATGCAGATGCTTTTCTTTCCTGCAGACGTCTCTTTAATTTCCCTACACACGGCATTTATTTTTGTCCTAGTAATGTATGCTTGTATATCGCTACATTTGCTCTCTAGTCAGTCCTGCATAGCCATTTTGTATTTCCTGTCGATCTCATATTTTGGACGTTTGTATTCTGCTTCGCCTGCTTCATTTGTTGCATTTTTATTTTTTCTCATTTCATCAGTTAAATTCAATATCTCCTGTGATAATCAAGGATGTCTATGAATCCTTCTCCTTTTACCCAATTGCTCCTCTGCTGTTTCTCGACCTTTTCATCTCTCAAAGCTAAGAATTAGTCTTCGACTATTCCTTTTCCCTGTCTCAGTCAATCATTGCCTAATGTTCCAGTTGAAACTCTCAACAACCCCTTGTTCTTTCAACATGTGCAGGTTCCATCGCCTTAATTTCCTACCTATTTTTAGAGTTTTTTTAGTTTTAATCTACAGTTCACAATCAAGAAATTGTGATCAGAGTGCTCATCTGCTCCTGGAAGTACCTTACAGTTTAAAGACTGGTTCCGAAATGTCTATGTTACCACTACACAATCAGTTCTAAACCTGCCTGGTTAAGTTCCCTTCCATGTGTATAAGCTTCTGTCATGTTTATTAAACCAAATATGAGCAAGGATTAAATTATCCTCTGTGCAAAATTCTACTAGGCGGCTTCCTGTTTCATTCCTTTTCTCAGTCCACATTCACCAACTATTTTACCTTTTCTTCCTTTCCCTACTATCGATTTCCAATCCCTGATCACAATTAGATTTTCCTCCCCCTCAACTGTCTGAGTAATTTCTCTTATCTCATCATAACATTTTTTCAGACTCTTCATCATCTGTGGAGCTAGTTGGCATATAAACTTGTGTTACTTGTGAAATAGCTGCTATTTGACGTGGCTTCTATAATTGATTGAATTTGTTATATTGAGACCAAAAATATTTTAGACGAGTGTGGTTGTACGAGACCGATTCCGGTGACGTTCTGCACCGCTTAGTTAATGCAGTTAGTCTGATATTGAGCTACAATGTGGCAGCAGGCGCAACCATAATGAAAGAAACAAGAACTCGGTCGAAAGTTACAGTGTGAATATACACTCAAAATTTAAGTTACTGTAACGTAATGTTACTTCGTCTCCAGGTTCCACCACTTCGCAACACAATTTACACAGTAGTCTTGAAATTTACATTTGAAATAGTAATCTATCGCCCCGTGCTATCATTTTCCTTATGATGATGTTGCCCAAAACCCAAAAGAATGTTTCGTGAAAGCATCGATAATAAAAGAGTGAAGCTTAGAGGCATTAGGGAATAAGTGCGATACCGGATTTTGAGAGAATGAGAAAGTAAATCGGATGCATCGTGGCATTTGCTTTAAGCTTGTGAAGGGTCTCCACAAATTTACCATTAACACAATTACAAAATATATTTCTTTTGTCTTGTGTATCTTTATTTAAAAAATGGTTCAAATGGCTCTGAGCACTATGGGACTTAACAAAAAAATGGTTCAAATGGCTCTGAGCAGTTTGGGACTTAACTTCGAAGGTCATCAGTCCCATAGAACTTAGAACTACTTAAACCTAACTAACCTAAGGACATCACACACATCCATGCCCGAGGCAGGATTGGAAGAGGTAGTACGGATCAAAATAAGAAAAAATTGTGTAGCAAACGTGGGAACTCAATTACATAGATTAAGAGCTATGAGCAGTTGTTCAACAGAAAAGATGTGTTTTACCGTAGCAAAGATATACAAGTATTGATAGCTTTTAAGAGATGTACTTAAGAACCCATGTCTACTGGACATTTCTTTTCTTGTTTTGGTTCATACTATAATCTATCAAAATAAAAGAAGCAAAACTCTTGCAGTAGAAGACATTTCTTTTACAGTAATGAAGATGAAAAAGTGCTGATAGCTCTTTAAGTTAGGCGTTTTAGAGCCATTGTTGACTGCTCTTTTTTGCATCGAATGATCGTTCCTGTCATATCCATCAGTACTGACCCATCCTTGTCGCACACCCTGTATAACCTTAGCTGTCGTTTCCCTCCCCAAGACAGAACAGCGAAGATGTTAATAGACTTACGGAATAAAATTACCTCCGAAATCATTATAACATAATATTAAATTGTAGAAAATGCTTTGCAGAAGCCAAAAATGTGTTTCGATGTCTTTCTTAAATTTTAGGTTTTCCACATACCACGTCTAGTAGAACCATGCCTAGTAAAGTGCTATGGAGTTTCCAGTGACACAATTAACACGCACATTTAAATACACTTACCTTTAGATCAGGAAGACATAGTAAAAAGTTTATTTGTACATTTGTAAATTTCAGTTAATTGTGGAGTTTTAGATATTTGAAAATAAGAGCCAGTATCCTGTGAATGTACCAAGTAACGCCATCTGTTAGAAGAGTAAACTAGTTATAGAAATGTCATTTTCCAGTATGGTGAAACTCGTAAATGATCATGTTATTCTTTTCGTGATTAATTCATTCAAAAGATTAATAATGTAGAAACCATTACACATACGGTGAAGGAAATGGAGCTTGTATAATAAAGTAACATAGCTGTACAGAAGCTTCACTCACTAGGCAGAGACTTTATTTTTGAAATAGACTTATATGAGCTATGTGGAAATTTTGTAGTTGTTTGATGCTCTCTGAATACAACAGCAGCATGTGGGAGTAAGGAACGCACAAGGGAAACTTACCTGGAATGTACCAATATAAAGGAATATTAGAATAAGAGGAGGAACACTATAGAATCATTGATTTGACGTTGACATAAAATGAACGATGAAGGCTATGAAGGTTTGTGCCACTAAAACATAACCACGATAACAACCCAGCTAAGTTACCCTTTTGTTTGTAAAACGCAATTTCCAGAGAAATAAGAATATTTTTACTATCAATGTAGGCACTACCGTTCATTAAAATTATTAAAATGATCCGTGTGTTGTCTGACTATTTCTTCTCACCCTTTTTAGAAACATTTGGTACTGAATCAAATAGAACGTTGTGTTTTGCCATTGCAGTAAACTAAAAAAATCAACAATTGCACAGTATTCCTTGTACAAATATTTATCTTCTTTAATTCATAATTAGTAGTTTAGTTGTATGTGTGACAGCGTGAGTACTTATTATGTGTTCCATGTCTGTAAGCTACTGCACAATCCAAAGCGACATAAGCAATATCGTTTGGAGGATTTCGCCAACGCTCCAGTGCATTCGAAGTTTTATTTATTACTGATTTCAAAACTGTCAGTACTTGCGCAAGTAACAAAATTTATCCGTGTGTTTGAAATTTAGTTATAATATGGCGATGGGTTGTCCGATGCCCATGATGTAATTTAAATTATAAAATCTCGACAACCGCGTTGTAAGTTCAAACCAATGTTCGAGTTCAGGACATCTTCGTCACTTCTTTTTTGTAAATCAGTACTAATAATTCCGAAATAATACGAATTTCAGATGTATTCTTGCTACGAAAGACGTAAATAAAAACATAAGCTGGAATATACACAGTTCTTTAACGTAATTTAATGTGCGAAAAGAACGAAATAACGAGTTCGAGCGCTGGGGATGTAGTCGCAAGACGTATCTACAGGGTGTTTCAAAAATGACCGGTATATTTGAAACGGCAATAAAAACTAAACGAGCAGCGATAGAAATACACCGTTTGTTGCAATATGCTTGGGACAACAGTACATTTTCAGGCGGACAAACTTTCGAAATTACAGTAGTTACAATTTTCAACAACAGATGGCGCTGCAAGTGATATGAAAGATATAGACGACAACGCAGTCTGTGGGTGCGCCATTCTGTACATCGTCTTTCTGCTGTAAGCGTGTGCTGTTCACGACGTGCAAGTGTGCTGTGGACAACATGGTTTATTCCTTAGAACAGAGGATTTTTCTGGTGTTGGAATTCCACGGCTTAGAACACAGTGTTGTTGCAACAAGACGAAGTTTTCAACGGAGGTTTAATGTAACCAAAGGACCGAAAAGCGATACAATAAAGGATCTGTTTGCAAAATTTCAACGGACTGGGAACGTGACGGATGAACGTGCTGGAAAGGTAGGGCGACCGCGTACGGGAACCACAGAGGGCAACGCGCAGCTAGTGCAGCAGGTGATCCAACAGCGGCCTCGGGTTTCCGTTCGCCGTGTTGCAGCTGCAGTCCAAATGACGCCAACGTCCACGTATCGTCTCATGCGCCAGAGTTTGCACCTCTATCCATACAAAATTCAAACGCGGCAACCCCTCAGCGCCGCTACCATTGCTGCACGAGAGACATTCGGTTGGTTGGTTTGTTTGGGGAAGGAGACCAGACAGCGAGGTCATCGGTCTCATCGGATTAGGGAAGGATGGGGAAGGAAGTCGGCCGTGCCCTTTGAAAGGAACCATCCCGGCATTTGC